>NC_066316.1:73066635-73400564 GCF_022539315.1 Serinus canaria
CTTGTTCTTTGCAGAAGGTTGAAATCACTACTCTAGAATACTTTATTGCAGGAGGGAGATGTCAGTGTTAACTCATCTGGAATATGTGCTGGTCAAATTTCTTCTGTATTTTTTAATTATTATTATGTTTTTACTCCCTGCCCATGGCTGCTGTCTGCTATTTCTAGGCAAGGCTAAAGAGCTGGGATTTTCTGCTGAAAGTCTGGTGTGTCTCAGCAGTGGATGCTTTGTGTTCTTTACCAACAGACATAGCAAATCCATGAAGGTTGAAAAGCAGTTTGAGGTATTAGTAGGCATGGGACACTGTGTAGCTGCGAGATGTTGGCCCAGGCAATTGAATGGTTTATAGCTGCCTAGGGAGGTGCTTCAGGGGGTGCTGGCCTCTGTGCTGGCTTGCAGTTCACAGTCCCTAAAGCTGATGCACAGGAGGAGGTGAGATGGGACAGTTCTTTCAGCACTGCCATGTGTGGGGGGAAATTCAGATACTGAAAGCATGACCAGAATTTACTTTAAATTGCCTTTGCTGACATATCTGTGGATCTGGATCCCAAAATGATTGCACAGGTTCTGACATGCTTCATGTTCATGTCTCCCTAAATGCAGGTTAGAGATGAGAATAAATCCATTGGACTTACTCACAGCTCTGAAGTTGAGCATGTATTTCAGTGTTGCTTGGCCATGATTAGTTGATTTTGGTAGAGAGAGAGCATATCAAACATACTGAGCTGTTGTGTTTTTAAATATGCATATAAAATTGGGTATTTGAGTGCAGACTTTGTTGGGGGCCTATTTTAATTATGGCATTCTCAGTGACTTACAGTTAGATGAATCAGGATCCCTCAGCAATTTTTTTATAATGTGTTGGTTGTACCAAATGTTCTAGGAGCAGACAGGGCAGACAACTGCTTTAGGATGTTAATTGTTGGTAGTTGTAGTGAATGTGGAGCTTGAAATAACTCCAACACTCAAAGAATTGCTTGCTCCCTGGGATCCTGGAGTGCCTCCTGCAGAGGAAAGCGCCTGCTCTGGAGAAACTTGGAGTTAGCCTTGGCTTTGAAAGCAGGGACATGTTTGTCTGCACTGAAACCCCAGGTCTGTTCATGCATGGGAGCCACTGCAGTGAGAGCTGACAGGTTTGGTGTGAATTTGCACCTGTTTCCACAATTCCCTAGGCATGTCCTTGAAGCCTTGTTCCAGTCAATATTGTGGGAAAGTATTAATGGCAACGTAAACCAAAACTGAGGAGAAAGATATCATCCAGTTACTTGGGACCCTTCTCAGGAAACTAAGCACAAAAATAAGGCGCAAGAAGATAAGTCTTGGTCTTGAAAGTGCAGAGGTGGTGGCTTGGGTAACTCCACAGCCAACTCAGGAGAGATTTTATTTGCAAAAATGTAGGTATTGATATTCTGAATAAAAGGAATCTGCATCAAAAAGCTCCTGTTTAAAATCATTAGTGTGTTGGAAATTCTGATGGAGATGTTTTCATTCATTTACTGATGCATGTTTGAAGGCTGTGCTTTCTCTATTTGTTCAGCATTGCAAGGTGTGCTTGCAGCAGATGAGTCCCAGTCATTAAAAGACCATTAAAGGATAGTCAGACCTCTTTAAAAGGATTCAATCCATACATTTTCTTTTGAAAACTGTCTTGGTAAATTGTCGTGGGGAAACAAACAAACAAAAAGTTAACAAAAAAAAAGTATTCATTTATTTTGGTTTGCATCGGAAAAAAAAAAAAATTCTTAAAAAGGGAACAATTGTTTTTGACTACCCAAAATTTTGCTAAAAGAACATTTTCTTAGTCCTGCAGTCTTTTTTTTTCCCATTCCATCATATCTGTTTTTAATGTTAGTGCTGAGGGGCTGTACAGAACTAAAAATAGTCAGCATCTCAATTTCCTTTTGGTTTTTTTTCCTTTTTCTTGTTTTGCCTCCCTCACTGATCAAAATTGTGAGGGAGTCCATTGTAGGGATGCTGGAGATCCTGACGGTGCTGCTGTGGGGGTTGAGGTTCAGCAGGTGTCTCTGCAGCCATGAAACCTGGGACAGCTGTGGATTGCCAGCTGCCCAGCAGGTGAGCTGGGATAGCAGCTTCTGCCAGGAGCTGGAGGCTGATGGATGCCAGCACATCATGTCTGAGGTGACACAGACCACAAGAGGTTTTCCCTGGCTCAGGTCCTTCTGCCACAGCCAGAAACTCACTGTAGGGTGATGTTAGGAAGGGTTCAGGGGCCACTGTTGCTCTGGATGGGTGGGACCCCTGCCCCGCTTATGAGCTAGAGCATGAGCCCAAATCCTAGTGAGCAGACAGGACTGTTCCTCCTGGTTACTTGACCCTAAATACTGCCAAAGGCTGAGTACTGCCTTTGTGTTTCCACAGTGCTGCTTTAAAGGAATGAGTAATTGGTCTGCCCCTCATTTGGCGAATGGAATTCAAAGCCAGCCCTGCATTTCCAATGGAGTTAGATTTGAAGCAGTCTGATGGTTTCTTTTCATGTGAATGGCAGTGTTTGACTGTGTGACACTCTGTCATGTCAGAAGGGATTTGTTTACCCCTGTCGGTCTCATTGGCTCTGTCAGCAGAGCTCACTGTTACCGAGTGGGGGAAACAGGCGCCGGGATGTATAGGTCCTACAGAAATCCTGCAAATGTGGTGTTTGATTTAAAAACCAAACTGAACCTGATGTTTCAGATCTGGAGGACTGTTTCCATCCAATTATAGCACTGCAAGTAACACATTTTGATCTTTAAAACCTTGGCAATGTCCCTCCAGATCTATATTCTCTTTGAAAAAATACTGCCTGAAATATTTCTGCAGCAACAGTTCAGGCACAAATTTGCTTTTGTCAGTGATGTCTGCTCAAGTAATCATGACAGTTTCATACTGTTTTCCTTGAAAGGCCTGTATCTGTCAGATGCTAAGCCTTACAAAATATTGCCTGCTGGAAAAGCGTGTTATGTGCAGATTTATGCAGGGCAGCTCACCAAGTGAAATTTCTGTGGCAGGGGATGAATTCAAGTGGGTCTTGTCCTTAGATGTTTGAATAAGAATTTGAAGCTGTTTTTTGACAAGTAGCTGTTTGGCCTAATGCTCCTTCCCTCCCCAAATACTGCGAAATCATGATTTAGACATGTGATGCTAATGAAGCAAATTATGCTCTCTAAATGTAGAATTAAGTTGGATGGTCCAGTAGCTGGGATATGGCAATGGGTCCCCATAGGTGTGAGTCATGGCTATACCTCTCAGCAGCCGTGATCCGGAGCAGCGTGCAGGTTGTACTGTTTAATCCCACGGAACCAGAGGACTAGAGGTAACTCTGAATACTGCAGTGCCTTTCAGCAGTTATCAGTGCTATGGGGTATCCATGTGTGCTGTGTCTTGGGTATTCCCTAGTGCTGGGTGGACTGTGCAGGGGCTCATTGTGGTAGCTGTGCTCCTATGGGGCATCAGCCTGCTGTCATCCTGTGGCTGAGCTGCAGAGACAAGGCTCTCTTTGGGAGCGAGCCTTGGCAGTAAGCAGAGCTTTGAGTCTGCTGGGGAACGTGGGCTGTTGTACTGGTGTCCTGTGGAGGGAAGTTCCCCCACACTGCACATGTGCATTTCATTTTCAGGCCAGTGACCCCAGTCTTCACAGCTTTGCCTTGGTGGAGAGAAGGGTTGCAACAGGAATCAGCTCTGGTTTGGGGCAGTCCTCTCTTTGATGGCCACTGGGGAGGGCTTTGTCTGTGTTCATTCCTTATGGACATGCCCCAGTGTGAAATACTTCTTAGCAGAGGTTTCTGCAGCTCTCTGAGCAATTTGGAAAGTTAAATGGTGTTAGTCTGTGTACAGCACAGGAATTCCAGTCACTGAAAACACTGTGTGTCACTACAGTGTTAAACTCTTAGTTCTGTGTCCTGGTTGCACCACTCCCAGGTTTTTCAAGGCCAAGGAGATCCTTACAGGCTTTGGGTCAGACTTCAGCATAAAAAGGTTTGTGGGATTTCATGTAATGATTTACACATTCAGCTCAACAAGTTACAGCTGAAACATATGCTTCCAAAAGGCATTCGAGTTTTGCAGAATAAATAAAATCCTGCTCCACTTTGAAGTTGTTGACAAAAGTGCCATTTGCTTCAGTGGTGCTGGAGTTTCCAACAGAGCTTCCAAGTGACCCCGAAATTACCACTTCTCTCATTTCTGTCTAATTATACTTAAGTAAAATTTTGCTTTATTGGGGACAGTAAGGCAAACAAGATGTGACTGTTGTTCTTTTTTAAGCTCCCTTAAAAAGTGCTCTTTTTGTCTGCACTGGTCACATTGGTATTTTCACTGGGCACTATTGTGTGTGTTCTTCTCTCACCTCTTAATTTGTTCTTCTGACTTATCTTTTCTCAAATGTACAAGTTCTTATTTTTCAGGATACTTGAAGAATGCAAGTCCCAAAGACAGGGGTGTGCAATCCAGCAAGAATAAGTGTATGTAGATGTATATGGGCAAGGGATATATCCAGCTAGCTGCAGTGTACGAGGTTTAACTAACAAAATGAAGCAACACATTTCTTAATGGGAACTCTGATGCTGCAGCTGCATTATGTTGTTTGTCTGTGAACTACACGAGACATACATTATTTTAGCACTGTTATTACTAGTTTATAAAGCCATATTTAAAATTGTACACTTAATTGTAACATAACTCTAAATTGTGCACTGTGTTGATCAATGTACATATATATGAAGATCTGTATATTTTGTCTTTATGCTGTATGTCATTGGTGTGTAAATTATACCTAATGGATCTAAAATACCTTTCTGGTTCATGTCCTTATTCTGTGTCTGTGCTTTCTGTGGAGCTGTGAACAGCTGAGATTTGCTCTCTTGAGAGTAGGGATTGCATGAAACTTTAATGACCAGTCAGCTAAGTCCTCATCTCCCCAGGCAAATACTTTAGCCGCCAGCATTGTTTGAATGGAGTCATTCTGTCACTGATCCCCTCCCCTTGACACTCAGGAAGGATTTCAGGGCGTAGCACAAGAGGAAGGACTGACATAAACTTGGGTGTGAGGAGGGGTCCCTGCTCTCTTCGCTCTGTTTTTATGGCTACTGCTACCAGTGGGAAAATAAGTAATCCTGAGAAGGCAGGAGTGCAGAACCTTTAAGGTCTTTGCTCAGGGAACTGTGGTAGCTAGTTGCTCTTGTTGACAATTTTGAAAAATATAGTGAAAGTCCTTAGACAGGCTTAGTGTGCTGGCCCAAATGCAGCAGAGGGGGTGCGTGACAGGAGATGTGACCTGGCTGGAACAAATGCAGGGCAACAGCAGGCAGGCAATATGGGTGCAAAACTATACACAGGTCTTTCAAACCTCACAGAGGCCTGACATCAAGTCCAGCTTCCTAACTGATTGTGTCAGTGTTGCATTAAAAAAACAAAAGAAATCCCAAAAGACCCAACCTAACCTACCAAAAATACCAAACACATCCCCCCAAAAAAACCCGAAGACAAGTCAAGCCCAAGCCTGTTAGTACCATTCTAGTAGGTTTTTAGCTCCTTTCACTGCCTTAAACTTTTATGGTTGGTGAGGTTGTTATAGACTTTTTCTCCCCATGAAGGCTAGAAATTTCTGACCTCAGTGTTTAGTAAACACTGAGGTCAGAAACGTGGACCTATGGAAACATTAAATATTGCAAGCTTGGAAGAGATGGCAGCCAAAGCAGTCCTGTCAAGTTCAGGGGTCTCTCTATTCCAGTGAATTTCTGTGTTGGCAAAATACTCACAAACTCTGTTTATCCTCTACTCCCAAAAACTTTAAATTGCAGCTGTGAGAAATATTCTGGATGCTACACAGTAGTTCTGGGCCATATGGGCACACACAGCTGCTTACTGCAGCCTTGTCAGTGGGAATTTGGTCAATTATAGTAACTGGTGGTAAACCTGATCCTTACTTCAGAGAGTGCTGCAAAAAAGGTGAGGGTGGGTGGCTGTGTTCTCTGCATGAGGAGATGGAGGTAGGCACACGGTCCAAGAGTGCCCCAGGATAACAACTGTTGGGAAACTGCCCAGATAAGTTCCCTGAAAAGCCATTTATCTATTGGCCAGATCCTGCATGGAAACATCCCTACTCATTGAAGTGGGATTCGACTAGATGACCTGCAAAGGTCCATTCAACCCCAAAACCTTCTAATATTGCTCATTTTCCAGTTAAATTGCTCACAGCAGCTGGAGGCCAGACAGGGCCTCTGCAGCATCTGAAATGATGGCTGAAGAGCTGCAAATAAATCCTACCTAAAGGGAACAGTTAAAGGGAAAATTAAAGTGATGGTGGTGTTGCAACTAATATTATTCAATGTTTATGTTGTCGTAGGGCCCAAATAATCTGGCCAGCATGAGTCCTTGCAAGCAGTGTTCTCCAATGGCTCACATTAACTACTGTGAAGTTTGCAGTCTGAGAAAAAAAAGGTGCAGCAAGAAAGAGATGATAAAGATAGTCTCAGTTCGGTGTTAGCTGTGCATTTAGCCATGAACATTTAATTTTATTTTAAGACTTTTCTGGGCTTCTCTAGGTGCCTGCATTATTGTTATCCATGAAGATCTGCTCTGAGGGGCCATGCAGCCTCAGGGCTCCTCAGCAGAGCAGAAGTGTCTGCTGTTGGGTGAGCAGAGCTGCCCCTGCTGCACTGACTGCATGACCCAGATTTCCCCCCGGACTGTGGAAGATGAACATGGCTCAGGAGTGTACCCTATGGTCAGACATCAAATTTAACACCTCAGTCCCAGGCTCAATCCCACCCAAAACCAGCTGTGTCCTTACCAGAAAGCCCAGTGATCAGCTCTACTTTGATACTTTTTCTGGGCCATGATGTACCATATCAGACAGGGGAAGTTGTTCAAAGGAATTTCAGATTTCAGAACACTGAGCACTCCATGGTTAGAAAATACCAGAGTTTCATTGCACATTGTAGTTTTAATGCTACCTCATTTTGCATAGGCATGGAGTGCAGATTTCAATTCTTTCTTCCTCCTACTGTTTTTTTTTTTTCCTGAAGACCTCTGCCTCATCTGGTGCAGGAGGTAGAGACTGATAAATTAATGACGAGCTGGTGGGGATTTCTTTTGAAGTTGAACCCCAAGCCTTACTTCCTGCACAGGATTCAAGTCCTACAATGGAAGCAGAATGATTAATTTCCTCATTAGCTTCTCTGTGGCAGTCATTACCATGATTTCTGGGTGCTTCAAAAATACTAACAAGTTGATAAATGCAGTAATGGACAAGACTAGAAAGACAGAGTTGTCAAGTGCAAGAAATTGGAATTTGATACAGGAAGCACCAGTGGGTGGACTCAAAGAAAGAAGGAATGATAAAAACAATAGTTATCAAAGAGTTTCTTAGCAGATGCAGTTTAAGTGTGTTAGAGGGTCTTAGAGAAGTGCTGATTAGGATGGAAACTGAGGGTCTAAAATAAAGACTTGTTTATCAAAACAGGGAGGAAATTTAAAGGAGAAAATGTGATGCAGAAATAACATTTGGAGAGAGGACACATAGGCTGTCACCAGGCAGATGTAGTTTTTCTGTCCTTCACAGTAGACTCTGCAGTGGCTGAGGGTGTGCTAACCTCACAGACAGCAGTGAAAGGAGCTGAGTTTTCTCTGAGTTTTCTCTGCTTAGGCGTGAAGGCTTTGAGGTTGGGCCGTGCTTCGCCATCATTTGGAAGGCAGCATTTCTTTGGGAGCCACGGTTATTATCTAGTAAGCAGCTTTGATTTATCAACTACATCTCTGCATAGGGAAATTGCCGTAATTTCACATGCAGTGATTCACTGTGACAAAGAAAACCATAATTACCCGGGGTGCAAACTTCACCGCATGCTAATGCAGCTCCCGTTGCCGCGGCTTCTCGGCACTGTGAGTGCAGCACTGCAGAAATAGCCTGTGGAGCAGGGAAAGGTGATTGCTCCCAGGAGGATCTGAAGTATTTAGAGGTAGAACAGCGGGCTCACTGTTGCTTGGGAGAGCCAGAGCTGAACACAGGAAAGGTTGTCCCTACCCCAGCCTTTCTCTGCGCCCAGCCCTATTTTTGGTCCCAGTGCTGAAGATCATCAGTGATTCACTGTCACACAATGATTCAGAAGGGGAAAATGCGAAGGTTTGCTGGTGAAGGAAGCATCACTGTGAAAGCAGGTGGCTCCCAAATGTGTGCATGTTTTGATAAAGCAGGGGGTGAAGTTTGTGCCTTCTCTCTCCCGAGCTGTTGAGCAAGTTGTGAACAGCCCATGCTTTTTCCAGCTCCAGAGAATTTTCCTGTAATATTTCAACTGTAAAGCACGGTTACACATTTTAAAGGTGGGACCGTAGCTACTCTGCCTGCCCAACTTAGTGCTATCTGAATAGTAAAAATTCTCCCAGCTATTTTCTGAAAGCCAATGCCAGCCCTGCTTTTCCAATAAAATAATTCAAATATTACACTCACTTTTGTCTACATTTCTTAACGAGCATGAGTTGGGATTTCATTGTAGCACAGAACCAACTACCAAAATCCTGCAGAATGACAAAGAATTGTAAAAGTGTGAGGATGATATGAAGAATTTCTAGCTTCTGTAACTATTGTTAGGTATTTGATTTCTGCTGAGGCCAAAAGAGGAGAACTGAAGAGGAGAAAAAAGCAACTCCATCTGATACACCATTTATATAGCTATGGATACACTTGGAACCCACTTGGAGCGTCAGAATGAATAGCAGCCTTTTTAAAGCCTGCTTACTGAAGTAGTTCACAAAATCAAATCCCTTAGAAAAGTTGTTAAAGAAGCCTTCATTTTTCAGTTGAAAGCCATGAAAATATTAGTACTTTTACAATAAGCCAAAAAATATGGCAAACAAGAATGAATGGTATGACTGTAAAACAAATTTCTCTGTGGTTTTGGATGCATAAATATCAAATGCTTCATAATGATATGCCTTGCCTATTATTGTATATATTTTTTAATCTGTACATAGATTGTGGAGAGCTTTGGAACCATGCACCGCACGAG
This sequence comes from Serinus canaria, assembly GCF_022539315.1. Classification (NCBI taxonomy): domain Eukaryota; kingdom Metazoa; phylum Chordata; class Aves; order Passeriformes; family Fringillidae; genus Serinus; species Serinus canaria. The sequence continues at coordinate 73,075,638 of NC_066316.1, forward strand.
CCTGGTAGCATCAGACAGGACCATGTACTGTGATATCCTCTGGCAAATAGGCACGACTGGTGAGGGAGAAGGAGCAAGCATTTAAACAAGTGGGGTAAACCAGAAGCTTTGAATAGGAGGAGGATCATAGAAGACAGGCAACTATCTTACACATGCAAACCTATGATTATTATGTGAAGCTTTAAAATTCTAACTAGTATGATTGTTAAGCTTCATGGGGAAGAAAGGGAATGAGATCCACAGGAGGAGAGTGTCTCTTGTCATCTTATTTAACGCTGTGATACCTGACAATAGAGATCAAGTGGCTGCAGCAGGCAAGTTCCTCTGTACAAAGTCTGTAAGAAGCAGCCTGTTTTACTGCAACTATGGCTCAGACTGTCTTGAAGTAGCTGCTGCTGGCCAGCTAGATTTTGTGCTAAACTTTTACCAGTCTAAAACCAGGCTCTGAAGCTTGGTGGCATCTTGAAAGTTTCAGAATGGCTTCTATCAGATCACCTTAACATTATATTTGCCATGCTAACATGGTGAGAAACTTCTGGATTGGCTGCTGACATTTGAGGTTTCCTTTCCAGATGGGAACTAACCATTAGTAGGTTCTGTGACATCTTTTACTTGCACAAATCTAAGTGCATACTTGTCTCATTGAATTGTAAGGCAGGAAGAGGTTCATTCATCATCTAAATTAAACAGTCTCTCAGCTCTACAGACAATCTTGTATTCCACTGGCTTTTGATAGCTAAAGAGATGGGAAAAGGGAAAAGAAACTGGGGTGAGGAAGGAAATGATAAATACAATACTTAATATTCTGGTAAACATGTTTATAAAATCATAATTTGTACAGCCTTTATTACAAATATTGATGACTTAGTTTCACAGATACTGAAACATGGCTCGAAGATACTGAAAATTACTCGAAGGAGCCATAAGCCATGTATTTTGGGGTGAATATTCCCCTGCAGCCTGGGATGGTGCAGCCCCCTTTCCACACACTCTGTGCCACTCAATGAGGCAAAAAATGTTGAAGCAGAACGAGTCATCCTGCAGCATTTCAGCTTGCAAATCTTTTGAAACTTTCCTGTTTCCATTCAGATTCAAGACCAAATGATGCTTCAAACTTAAAAAAAAATTATAGAAATGAGTTTGAGGCAGCCCTGGCCCAAGAAGCAGCTCACTCAATGCCCCTTATCTGATTCCATGCTGCTGGGAGGCACCAGGACCAGTTATTAATTGCACATCCCCAAACTTCCAAGCTGGGGTTAAAATGACAACTTAGGCATCAATCACCCTGATTTTGATCTGGTATAACAGTGCCCCGAATAAGGAAAGGCCCAAGGAAGTCCCTGTTTAGCTGGTTTTTCATTCTCGCTCTGTGTGTAATCTCCCTCAAACAGAAGTGCTGTTTTCAGCTGTAATCTAAGCCCATTTGCCCCTGTGCCACAGCTGAGGGGAGCTCGTGTCATCAGACCACTGCTAACATAAGCACACAAAGCTTTGTTAGGCAAGTAAATATTTTTTCTCTTTGACATGTGAGTGAAATGAAATAGATATGAGTGATTGACTGGCACTGGAGATGGCAGACCCCTTGGATGCTCCCCTTCTGGCCTAGTTTAGTCAGCATTTTGTTCCATATGTATTCAAAAATGTAATTAGTTTTTGTTTATCCAGAACTTTAAAAGACTGAATGATGTTTATAATTTAAAGTGCTGATCTTTCCCTCCTGTAACCTCCCCATCCTAAGTAGGGTATAGTCAGACAGTTTAACATTCAAGCCAAGTGAATCAGGCCACAAGCTTTCAGCAACAAAATTACATCATCTAATGCAGACATACCATGCTTTTGAAACGTGTTTTGCTCCCTACTTGGGGCTTCATCTCTTAGCAGCCATATATCAGGAAGCAGAAATAAATAATCCACTTTGCATTCAGCAAAACATCGTTGTGGATGACTGAAATTGGGCTTCTACCTTATTTGCCTTCAGCTTGCTTGTGCTGTTCAGCCTCCTCCTGGTTGTTCTGACAAGTCTCCAGCAGAGCTGGCTGCTCCTGCACACGATGATGTGCATCCTCCTGCTCCTGCAGCCTGCCATCTCACTAGGAGAGGATCGAGTAGTGAAACTTTTGATCATAAATATTCCTATTTTCTTTCCTGGGGAAAATTGAAAGAGACTCTGAAGAGATATGCTGGAAGAAGCTACAAAAAAGACCCTGACATCTTTCTTCAAGGGGTTGCCCGTGTGATGTTGTTGTTGGTTTTAGTTATGTCTCATTCCTAGAAGAGAGATGTGAGATGTCCCATCCAATCTTGCCGTATTTATACATCCGGGAAGCGTACATAATTCTGTTGTTTGTGCCCCTTTCTTCTACTGCAGAATCCTTGTTGATGATCAGTGGCTGTCAGCTGCAGGGATGTTCCCAGTTCTGTCCTGAATCATTCCTTTGCAAACACCTCTGCTGTGCTTGCCTTGATGGATACACAGGTGGTAGCACAGCATTGGCAGCATGCTTGGCTGACTCCTGGATCCCTCTGTGCTGACAAATCTGCCTCCTTAGTTTCTCTTGTTTCAGTTCCTGACCACCTACTCTTCATTTTGTGGTGCCTGGGCGTAGCTGTCCAAGCGTACGTGCTCTCTGGATGCGCGATGTTGTGCTGAAACAAATGCCTCCAGGCTTTGCTGCATCTCACCAAATCACTCATCTCTTCTGTGCTCTTGTGGAGAGGAAACCAGGGCCCAGCCTTCTCCCTCTCTGTTGGCTCTTACTGAGAAGCTGTATTTAAATAGATAGACTTGTCCATGCTTGAAAATTCCCTCTCCAGCCTTTGCTTGGGATTTTCCTCACAACAGCTCAGTTGTGGCTACAGTGGATCTGGGCACCACGGGACACCCATCCACTGGATTCCCCTGCCACAGCATGGTGTGGGGACACCCACAGAAGAGATGCTGGCCCTTAATTATCACATGTGCAATGACACCTGCCCTTCTGCCTCTGTGGTGACAGCACATCTCCCCATTATTTTCATAGAAACGTGACACACCCGTGTGTGTCAGCGGTGTGGCAGTAATTTAGCAATTTGTAGAATATTGATGGGTGAAAGTGGGAAACAGTTTAGGCAAACAGCAGAAATTCTGAAAAATGCACTCAATTTTTTGATTTAGGATCGCTGAACATCTCTTACACCTCAGTGGTATATCTGTTGACAACAAATACAGCACATGCCAAAAATGCGGCTGGATTTAAAACTGCAAAATAACGATTCCAACACACTCGACAATCCCAATCCTCCCCCTTTGGCAACAGCACGGGAAAATGAGTAACACTGTGTAATCCTACCTGCACCTGATCAGGAATTTTTCAGGGACTCTTATGTTGTATTAAGAAAAAAAAAAAAAAGAGGTAATTTCAGAGAATAATATTTTTATAACAAGGTTTTAAATTTCCTTTTTCACCAGAATGCACTATTGCAATTTTCTAAAAATTGTAGACAACTATTAATACATTGTATCTTATATTTTTTTTCAATACATGCAACATACCCTCAGTTATTTTCTAGTAATATTCTACCAGTATTTAAGGTATAAACTATTTTTCAGCCAACAGCCAAACATTCAGTGATGGTGAAAGACAGGATAAAGAAAATCTACTAATTTGGCAAATGTATTTGCATGGATTTGAAGATGAGGCCTTCCTTTGCTGCCAAGTGCTTTGGATGTGCTTTACACACAGCCACGGGAGGGCAGTGAATGACTTGGATATGCAGCTTCTTTCTAGTTTTTATCTGTTTTTTAATCGTTTCGTTTCCCTTCCACTGAGCTCCTATCTTGTCAAGAAATAAAAATTTGACGCTGATGTGAGGAAGGGGATTTGATTTTCATTTCCCTCTGTGGGTTTGGCACATTTTCCTCATACTTTTGTTAGTTCAGCTTATCATCAGTGTGTGGAGAGCGTGTGATACCATCCCTGGTGCTGCATGCAGGGCAAGAAGGGAGCGGGGGAAACGTGTTTGCACAACTCCCGTGTTTGCACAATTTTCAAGGTCAGGACTTCCTTCCAAGAAAAAAAAAAACAACAGAGAGCCCACAAACAGTTTAATGGTTATCTGGATGCTCCCAAGTTCTCCTAGAGACACTCCAAATTATTCCTTCTTCATTGAAAGACCTGACCCACATTCCACAAAGGTTTCAGACAACAAATGGTTTAATAAAATCATAGACCTAGACCCTCCTGTGGGTTGCTAATATAGGCTGGTGTCTCTTTTTGCCTTAGCTTTTTGCTAAGTTAGCAAATGGTAAAAGTTGTAGTTATTATCAGAATTAGAAATTTTTGGTAAAACCAAAGGAAAACAAATGTCCTCATGATCAGTGTGAGTGACCAGAAGGTCTCTAACAACTGGAGATGCTGGGACAAGCTCTCCAGACTGACCTTATGTGCTGATCAAAGGTACAGAAATTGGCAAATAGCCAGGATCAGAGAAGTCCAGCCCAGCAGCAAGCAGAAACAGCCACATGCTGGCTGGACAAGTGCTCTATAGAGACCGAGCAGGAGTTTTACAGTTCCCAGCAGAAGTGATGTTTGAAACATTTGGAAGGAAGTTACGGAGAACAAAGGCTGTTTCTGTGGCACACACAGTGCGGGGAGGAGACGAGAGCACCCGCAGCCTGCCAAGGCGGTATGAAATATATGCCTGTGTCTCAATATGCCAGAAGCTTCTGGGCTTTCTTCCCACAACTCCCACTGGCATGCATGACCTTGTGCTAGTCACCCACGCTTGCCATGCCTCAGTTTCCCTATTGCAACTTGGGGACAAGAGTACCTCTGAGTATCTGTCAAGGATCCTGTTTTGCAGCTTTAGGATTGTAGGGATAGGATGTCTTTTGAGTAGTATCAGCTCTCCAGCATTCTGCAGCTTTTTGACATTTTCAGCAGAGTAGCCAGTCTTTGCATTGAGGCATTGCAAAAAAAGAAGGCCACAGCAGAGGCAAAACTCACATTTCTCCAAGTACAATCTCCACCAGCTTCTGATGGAAATACCACCCTTAGCAGCTGACAAGGTGGGAGCTCTGTGACTGGTGCCAAGGCACTTTTGACTCCATGTAGCAGACAGTGTACAGATACACTGGCCAGATGCATAACAGTAGGTTATTGACCCATCCTCTCAGCTGCCAGGCTGGCTGGCCACCAGTTCCCAATGCAAGGTTCAGCACGCCCACTCTGGCAGAAGGGGATGCTCAGGCAGCACTGGAAAAGCAAAAGGAGCCTGACCCTTAACCGTGAAGGGCAGATGAGAAACCATGGGGTGACTGATGAAAATCTCCATTTGGCCAGCCTGGTGCTTGCTGGGTCAGACTCCACATGCCCACTGTGAATGGATTGGACTCGCTGTGGAGGTACATGTGTGATTTATCTCTCAGTGGTTTTACACAGATTTACAAATCTGGCTTATTTTGCATGCAATTACAGCCTCCCAGATCTGCTTTGGGTTGCAACATGTTTCTTTCAAATTAAGGTTTGGATCCAAAATCCAATCCATTTGGTTTTACATCCAAAATGGAATGTAAACTTCAAGAAGTGGGATTTCTCTGTACTTACATTGCTTTCACAAATACACCTATATCAAACTGAGCCTTCGGGCTCATACCCAACACTGGTGCATCAGCACAAATCCCTGCAGAGCCCACCAGTAACTGATTTTTGGGGAAAGAGGGAGAGCATTTCTGCTATTAGATCCTTGTTCGTTTTTCTATTTGGTTATCTCAATAGTCAGGGGAGGAAGTTTGTTGACAGAAACAAACTTCTAATAAAACAGATTGTAAATGACTTCTGTAACAAACCAGGAAGTAATTCAGAATCCATATCTGCAGAGACACTTGTGTTACCTCCTCTCAGCAGCAAATGCAGCACAGGGGCTGTGACCACTTCAACTGTTTCAAATATTGGACATTGCCTAGTGTCAGCTGGATCCTTGTGACCTATCTACCAATAAAAACACAGTCCTCTTTTAATTTTATTTTTTTAAAGTATTACTTCTTTTCATACTTTTGATATCTGTTTCTTCTCCTAGCATCTCAACAACCAGTTCTAAAAACTCATCTCCTTTGAGGTCTTGGCAGCCCTACTCGGCCCCCAAGTTCCCTATTTATAGAGAGCAATACTCTCTCATTTCTTCCTCTTCTGAAGAAAAATACACTGGAAACTGAGTTTTTGGTGTCCTAAGATAGAGATGTATGAATACCAACAGTAGATATTTTTAACTTTTTTTTATTTTTTTGTATGGAGTGTTGTTACCTTGGGAGAAATGTTTAAAGACATCATGGAAAAATGATGCTGTGTAGAAGGGTGGAAACTTGCCGTGGTACATACAGGTCCCACCTGGAACATAACTACAAAGTTCCCACTGGAGGAGTGCTGATGTTTCTCCTGTAAAAAACACATTTTTCTGGGTGGAAAGGGAATTATTGCCCATAGCTGGTAGGCCTGTGTCAAGTGAAGGTGGAGGGAACCAAAGCCAACCCCACACCAGTGCACCCCAACCTCCCCCAGTGCCTTCAGCAACAGAACATAAAGGTCCTCCTCATCGTGACCTAACCCTTCATGAGAGATATTTTTTGACTCTAACTTCACCCAAGTGATTTAGTCTTTACCAAAAATGACTCCAAATGCAGTCTAAATTAACTGGAAATACTGAAAAAAATGTTAATCGGAGTCAACCTGGAGGAAAATTTTGGTTCAGAGAGCTATTTCTGTTGCCTGTAGAGCTGAAAGCCAAATGCTTGTTTTCCCAGGCTATGCAGTGAAGTGGGTGGTGGAAGGGGAGAGAAGAACATGAGGTTACCAAGATCAGCTAGTCTTCACTAAGAGTTTTGAGACAAGTCTGGTTTTGTTGCTGTTGTTATTTTTAAGCCACCAAATAAACAAGAAATGTTAATGACATCAGTAATCCCTCATGGACATATGCTTGGTCATTCACTTCTCTTATTTTTGTAAGAAAAAGCAGCAGCATTACATTGTGTTGATGTTTTTCAAGAAAATATCACTGGCAAATAATCCTCTTAAGGAAGTGAACGTGGCTGGAGGCAATGCTTGGGGCTGAAAAACACAAAGTGGGCTCAAAACAAAATAACTGCTGCCCTCCATGCTGCTCTGCTGCTGGGCCACCCTCAGAATACTAATACAAAGAGGTCTGCTTAGCCAGGCACCAGCTCACACAACGAAAGGGTTTGACCACCTTTTCCCACTGAAGAAAGCTATGTTTGATCAGTGAACACTGTCATATCTCAGAAAGGGTAGAAGACAAATCAGCTACCAGATAATTATGGTGTCAGAACAGCAGATCAAGTTCATCTCTGCTGCATGCTGGTGGAATTCTGATACATTTGACCAAATATATTCAGTATTTTTACCTGCTACTTCAGTCCCAGTTAAACTTCCAATGAAGGTGGTGATAGCTGCTTTCCAGTGGGCCTTCAAAAGATTTTTTGAGCTGCTCTCAAACTCATTGACTGTTTTTTCTTCACCTTCATAGCATTCCCTTTCCTTCTAAATAGAAGAACATCCTCATCCTCTAGATCTGATGCTGCTCTTTCAGATTAATCTCTTACTATGCAGTCAGTCCTGGGCCTTCTTCACTGCATTTCTTAATTTTGGTTCAGAAGAACCAAACCTTGGTGATATCCATGCCTGTACTACCCAGCCTGAAATGTTGCCTCACCTTTATATTATTTTCTTTGCCTATGCCCACCAAAGCTGCTCTATTGCTCTTCTCCTCAGCTGGGAAGGGGAGAGAAAAGATAACAAAAATATCATAGGAGATAAGGAGACATCCCTGAGCACTTAACATTACAGGCAAAACATACTTGACTTGAGGAAATTAATTTAATTTATTGCCCTTTAAATCAGATTTGAGACAATAGGAAACAACTCAAAACCTTAAAACACACATCCCTACCCCTCCCTTCTCCCTGGGCTTAATTTTATTCCTGAATTCTCTACCTCCTCCCATCCGAGCAGCATGGGGAGTGGGGAGCAGGAGTTGTGGTCAGATCATCACACATTGTCTCTGCTGCTCCTTCCTCCTCATGGGGGAGGATTCCTCATACCCTTCCCCTGCTCCAGTGGGGAGTCCCTCCATGACTTGTCCAACACAAGTCCCTCCCTCCAGGAACAGGCTGCTCCACTGGCTCCCCTCACAGGGCTACAAGTCCTGCCTGCAAACCTGCTCCAGTGTGGCTCCTCTCTCCATGGGTACACAGGTCCTGCCAGTATCCTGCTCCAGCACAGGCTTCCCACAGGCCCACAGTCTCCTTTGGGCATCCAGCTGCTCTGACACAGGCTCCTCCACAGGCTGCAGGTGGAACTCTGCTCTCCCTGAGCCTCCATGGGCAGCAGGGACACAGCTGCCACACCATGGTCTGCACCAGGGGCTCTCTGCAGGGGGATCTCTGCTTCAACACCTGGAGCACCTCCTCCCCCTCGTCCTTCACTGACCTTGGTGTCTGCAGGGCTGTTTCTCTCATGTTCTTGCTCCTCTTCTCCAGCTGCAGTTGCTGTTGCACTGCTCCATCCTCCTGCCCACCCCAGCTCAAACCTGTCATCCCAAAGGCTCCAAATTTGCCATTTGCTGATGGGCTCAGCCGTGGTCAGCAGAGAGTCTGTGTTGGAGCTGGCTGGCATTGGCTCCAGTGGACACAGGGGAAGATTCTGGTAGCTTCTCACAGAAGGCTCCCCAGTTGCAAATACAATGCACTTATTGAACTATACCCTTCTTCTCCTCTCCTCATGAAGATGGGCATATGACACATGCAAATTCTAGGGAAGTCTGTGACAAGGACTCTAGAAAGTGTAGTTTAAAAGCACTTCACATTTTTGTAATCATTATGAGCCTGTTTGCCTTTATTCTCACTGAACAGAATTCAGTGAATTTTTTTTAAAATTTTTTTATTGTTCAGGGGAACTAAGTTCCCTAGGAAGTCTGCGTATTTATATGTTCAATTAACTCTTCCTCAAACCTTGGGGTTATCAGGGCTGAGTGAATTTCTGGGAGCCCAGAGCAGAGCCAGGAGGGTGTGTTGGGATGCTCCAGTACTGGATGGTGGAATAAACTATTGCCTAGTCTGTGTTGTATGACAAGGCAGATGCTGGAGCACAACCTGGTCTGTCTGATGAGGTCTGATGGCAAGTGAAGTTTAGTGGCAACAAACTGATGGGATCGTGTTGTATTGTTAGGGTAGAACTCTATTTTTTAATCTCATTTTCTGCTTTTTATCATTCCCTGTCCTTATCTCTAAAGTTCATACTGCACTCAGCTGTTGTGCCTGTGCTTGGTCCATATAGAGCTTCCACCAGAGCAGAATTTGGACTCTTGGCCAGGAGTAAAGCTGGTGATACAGGCCATGAGAATTATGAGCTTATTTCCCTGGTCTGATCACAGAGGGATAAACCAGTCCATATATATTATGAGGCAATTATATGAGCTAATGATCGAGTTTTCCTACTCAAATTTTAATAGCCATGCTTTTTAATTCCAGCAAGAACAAATCTGACACAGGCTCTGGCCAGGGCAATAATGATTGCCACTTCCCGTTACACCTTTAAAAGTTGAATAATATGTGCAGCACTTGCAGTGTTTTAGAGGCACTTAACATTGCCAAAGAGCTGAACAAGCACTATTGCATTTCACACTCATTTCTGTCAAGCAGGTGCTCACAACTACCAACCCCACCAACCTTCCTGCAAGGAAACTCAGGTCTGAGGAGAGACAAAGGTGAGGTTTTAGCTCCTGCACATCCTTGCAGTAATGCAGCTCTCTGTTTTCCACACTGGAGTGAGATTACATCCGTCTGCACCTAGTCATGTAAGTGTGCCTCTCATGGCTGCTCATGTTTCCCTTTCTTCTATTCATTGGGAGTTTAATGGGGTATTAGGGAAAATTTTGCAGTTTTGCATTTTGTTTTCTTCAGGTGTCTGCAAGCAATTTTGATCCTTTGCAGTGAATGCAGGTATTAGCCTGAGTCTTCCTGTGCTTTGCAGCAGAAAGCAGACCTATATACTGAAGTCTTCCTAGCTAAAACCTGGCCAAGCTCAGTTCTGGAGAAGCTGCTGCAATGTCAGCTGCTGCAGGCTGCTGCTGCTGTGCTCAGCATCTCCTTGGGTCCCTGCACAGTGAACACCTGAGGTCACTGTGCACTGGAGCCACAGTCTTTTTCCTTTGGAAAGGAAGATGGAATTCAACAAAAGGAAAACTGGGTAAGTACGTCCAAATGAATTCAGCTGTCTTCAAATTAGAAGTTTAAATCAAATGAATTCCCTACTCTCTTGGATCTCTACAGTGGAATGATATCATGGAGGCACCCTTCAGTGTCCAATGTATAGAACAGGTATCTGTCTCTGGAGAGCATTTTGTAACATCCTCAGACAGACATCCACAACAGATGGCAATGCATCACCTCTGCAGGCTTCTTCTTCTTCCTTTTCATAATTAAAAACCCACAAATCAACAAGGTCAGGATTTGCCATCTTTTCAGCCCTGACAATTTGGTTAGATGGCTCCTTTTGTCATGTAATAGGTTCCCATGTTTCATTCCCTCTTTGAAAATCTTGGTCTTTCCTCACTACATAATTATATAGTGCCTTCAGACACTGTCCAGGCAGCAGTTTTTCTGTCATGCAAGTGGGTCAGTGATACTATTTTATCGTTAAGAACCTTGGGGTCAGGCACAATTGCCCATTTTTCTCTTGTTTGTCTGCATTTCTAATCAATTTACACTGGAAGATCCAGGCTGAAGACATGTCATTATGGATAACTTAATGCATTGACTGGGGTGTCTGTGGTTATAAAACTTGAAAGAAAAATTCTTCGACCTACTTCAGAGGATTTGCCATATTCTTACTTACCCATACTTATATCAGCAAGCTTCTCTTTCTCTCTCTTACCCTTTCTCCTTTGGTGGGAATGTTGGAATTTGCTCTGCATAGCTACTTTAGCCTTAAAGTAAAAGTAACCAGAATTATAATATATTTTTGGACCTTGTGTTTATTGAGCTAAGTCAAGGCCTAGGAAGTATCAGCACAGTCATGTGTTACTGATCCATGATGTAAACCTTTCCTTGTTTGGATGAAAACTTTCATGACACACAGGGAGAGAAATCAACTCCTCTATTTATTGTGAAGAAATAATGAAGGAGGGTGGACACATCAACTCAGGCCTAGACCAGAACTCAGGTAGGAAGTATTGGGGTGAAAACTAAGACAGTAGGAAAAAGTTCAATGACCTGACAGATTATCCCAAAATCTCTTGGTGTTGACTATTAGGTTTTGAAATGAGGATTTATAAAAGAAATTAAATTACTTAATAGATTGTGATGCAGAAAGCGCTGATTTCTGCTCATAGCGAATACAAGGGAGCTTACATTATTCTGTTCATTGGAAGGAGTAGATTAAACTACTCATAAATATTGTTGGGATCTCAGTTCAGCATACCTGAGAAAAGAACTGGCATAGCCAGTGGAAGTGGCTGATCAATAGGGAGCTGTAGGTGAAGGGATTGAAAAGTGGGCTGTGCACAGAATGGAGCTGAAGGCAGAGCACATTCCAGTCACACCTGACATGCCATGAAGATGCAAACCATAAAATATGAGCAGATGAAAATCATAAAATATGACATCACTCAGAATTCTGGTCTGAGTTCTGCTTTCTTTGTCTCAAAAAAGAAGTGTGAAGCAGAAGCTGCCATCTCAGTAGCAGAGGTGGTTGTTAAAATAGAAGGTGCTCCCATCTGAGTTATGGTTGAAATGACTAAGACTGCTTAGCTTGGAAAGAAAATAAGGAAGTGGGAACATATTGGCAGAATATATAAGACTGAAAATGAAAAAAGTAAATAGATTGCATATTCTTTCTGGTAATGCCAGATGAAATGAATATCTAAACTAGAAAGCACTACTACTATTTAAAAACAAAAAAAAATGGCTTTTTAACATGGTACAAAATAAACACATGAAGTCATGGTGGTTTGGTATGATAGAGCTCCAAGTGGTTAGCAGGATTAAAAGCAAATTGGACATTTACTATTAGGGCAATTGCAGGTAATGCAGAAGTCTACAGCTATATTAGATGCAATGAAAAATGCAAAGAAATATAAACATTTCTGCTTCAGTGAATACAGAAACCAGTCAAGAGATGGGGTTTAAGCAGACACTTCCTATATGTAAGAGTCCCACATTCCAAGAGCAGCTTTCTCCTTAATTATCTGTATGAAGATTTTTGCATCTTTCTTCAAGCCATCTGTCACTGGACACTATCAAACTTTGGTTGACTATCCTATTTTTATGGTGGAGACTAGGGAAAACCTGCTCAAAACTTGTGAATGTGGAAACTACACTGCATTCATGACCAAAATAGGTACAACAATTGCAGAAAATGTAGATTTCTTGTAAACCTGTTTGGAAATGAACTTATTTAGGGGAAGGAGAAGAAGAGTTTGGTGAACTATATAGCCAAGAAAATCTAAGAGATTCAAGAAAAAGGAAAGAAGACATGATGTTGGAAAAGACAAGGGAAGGGAACTCGTTTTTAGGGTACAGTGTGGGCTGGAAGAGATGTAGAACTGGGATGGTGGAAAAAAGGCTTTGTATACATGCCTGTAAATAAAAATGACTCAAAGAGATAGCAGACTATCATCAACTTAAACTACTCCTAATTGTAGAATATAGGCCAACTGACCTGTACAAAGAAGCAACTTCTGTTCTGCACTATCCTATTCTCTCTATTCTATCACAATAACAGTAACTTCAGCATGTCTACACTAAGCTCCTTCTAACTTACATTGAATAAAGTATATTTAATTTTTTATTTTTAAATTTTGTATTTTTTCCATGGCAAAGAACTGTGGAGGCATTTGTAGTAGGGTCTTACAGATTTTTTAAAAGGTACCTTGCTGATAGTGTTAAAGATGACAAGGATGGTGAAATGTGTTCTGCATATGGATCAGGCAAAATTAGCAATGGTTCACCACTCCTGTGAGAGTTCATTTGGCTGCCACAGACTGGCCCATGAGAATATTTCTGGAGAGATGAACTTTATCTAATAATAAAAAGTCCACTGACCTGCTCTCATGTCACAATTCCTATAGCATGAATAATTGCACCCTCCTGTATAATTGGCAACATTAAGAATGCTAAGTGAAATAATTAGGCAAGACTCAGTTCTCACGAGCGTGCCATGCTCTTACTTTGAGAATTTCACTGGTACCTCTGCCCCTCTACTGGATAGTCACTGCTGGGCAGGGCTGCTGCTGGGAGATGTGGGCAAGCATCTGCCTCAGCAGCTCCTGCCAGCCTGGCTCTGGCAGGGTGTCAGCAGGGCCCCAGGGAAACGCAGGGCATCTTCAGCCTATCTGGCCTTGGGCGCTCCAGCGAATGCGTGGTGAGATGCGAGCCCGTGGCACCGAGTTTTACACCAGGTGCCTGGAACTGGGCTTTTCTGGGGCTGGAGGTAACCAGAAAAGCCCTTGGAACTGGCCTTTTCTGGGGCTGGAGGTAGCCATGTGCTCCCAGGCACCACGGAACAAATCACTCAGTAACTGCAAGGTCCCTGCAAGGTCCCACAAATTAATGAAGACGGATTTTTCTCAGAGTCTCTGCTAGTCAGAGTGACTCTGAGAAATGTACAAGCCCTCTTTTTCCCAGCCCAGCAGTTGAAGAAGGAGTCAAAATTCTTCTGTTCTTGTTCTCAAGGTTTCTTATCTGTAACATTCTTTCTCTGACCTGCCACAGGTCTGTCTGGCAGGTCAGGTTGAGGCACACTGGCCGCCCTCAGGGCAGTGTTATCTTTTTATACTAAAAACTGCATGTACATTATTTACCATAACTTCCCAATACCTATCACCTATGTTAGACAGTGAGCTTCTACCTTAAACCAACCCAAAAGTGCCAGCATCACCCAGAACATGGAGGCTAAGAAGAAGAAAGGAGGACAGGGCACGCCCAAATTCCTCCATCTTGGGACCCTGAACACCCATTCTAAAAACCCCAAAAGACTATTTTTCACCACTTGACAAACTAACTATTATTCTACTTAAACTCTCTTGACTTGTAATTCTTCATATAAAGGTGATAATTTGTTCCATGGGTCAAAATCAAAGTCATAGGCATCTTGGGCTCTGTGCCAAGGTCTCTGAGCCCCCTGGGCAGGGGTTCGAGCCATCCAAGACAGCCAGAGAGATGTTCTGGCTTCCACAGATCCTTCCCTCCCAGATCTCTTGAAAAAGTGGCAGTATCACATTTATGGGAGAGCAGCCATTCAAAGCTGACTGAGCAAGGACACAGCTCTGTGGTGGGTCACGTGGATGGGAGCGGGCTATCTTTGCTGGGTCAGTCTAAAACCAAAGGAGAAAAATCTCTGACCATCTGGTAGGATGCAGCTGGCACCTGGGGTAGTTAAAGATATTTTTGCTGGTTGCAGGGCAAGGCAGAGCTTGCCACAGAGTGCTGAATGAAGTTCCCAGACAACCCCAGGGAAAAACTCCAGCAATGTGTTCCAGCTTTGACTGGGACTGATCTGTGCAGATAATGTGTTTGACAACCATCCGCTGCCTTATAAAAAAAACAAACCAGAGGAGATGGAAATCCACATAAAGACAGGAAATATGAGCTGCTGAGATTTAACTTGGAATTAGGTGAGTGTGAAAGGTACTATGATAATTCTTAGCTCACATGTTGGGGTGGAAATCTGAGTCATATGAGGGATGCAGTTGTGTGCACTGATCACAAAAAAGCTGTGTCACAAAATATGCCAGATCACAGACTGGGGGAGCAGGACCTTGTAGGAGATGTACTCCTGGTGCCCTGTGCTCATGCCACCTCCCCAGCAGCCATGTGTGACTGGGAGAGAGGGGCATCACACGGACTGGGGACTGGGAGAGGGGATGGTCCAGCCTCTGTGCCTTGTGGCAAAGCGGCAGTAAGGGGACACCACCTGAATGGGTCTCATGGGAAACACCTGATGCTTTCTTCACTAGAAAAAATCATGTGAGAAAATCTTGAAATTAGTACCCTCAGAGTTTAATCTAGGAAGACAAATGGGGAGCAAAAGGAAGAGCTCGGTTATTTCTGGAGGAACCAGTAGTCAAGCCACCCTCTTGTGAACACAGAAGATAAAGAATTGGTTGGGCTTTTGAAGAACAGATGGTCTTCTCAAGATGCTGCATTGCCACAGGTTTGTGATCTTTGCTGGTTGACAGCTGGCCTGTGATTATCTGACATCATTTGGGAGAGGCCAGAGGAATAAGTGACAACAGACAGTTGTCCTCAGGTCCAGTTCTGGTGTATCCTTGCTATCTCATTGTCCCTGTGACTTACCTTTTGCGTGGGTCTCCAGAACACATGCACAATTCACACCTAGTATCTATTTCTCATACAACCCTTCCCTGATACACCCAACCACCCCCACAGCCCTAGTTCCCAGCGCAGTCCCCATGTAATACTGGAGCTTTCAGCCCCAACTCACTCAACCTTAAACGCTGATGTGCACCACTGGTTCTGCCAGTGCCCCACCTTGTGCCAGCATTAGCCTGGGACTTGCTTTCACAGGCTTTGGGAAAGAGGTGTGAGGACAGGATGGACAGTGAAAACAGACATAAAAATGTGTCAGAACAGGTCTGGAACAGGGACTAATATTGTTGTTTTGTGTAGACTGCTAAGCTCTTCAGAGCATCTGCTGGGAAAACGCTGGAACCCAGGTCCCAGCCACTGTCTGTTATCCAGCTGTTGCTGCAAGCCAGCCTAAATCCAGATGTCTTTTTCCCTCAGGTTCATTAGTTCCCATACGTCAACATAAACAATAATAAAGATTAAGGGAGAAAAAATTTTCTAGTCAGATAAAATATAAGGGGAAGGGAAATGAATATAAAGAAGGGTTCCAAGGCATGAGGCAACAGGCTGCCTGCTGGGAATGGAGGAAATAAGCACTGCTACAGATGAAGATTTATAGGGAGATTTCTAAATGTGCTCAGCTGAAGCTGTTTCAGAACAAGGATGGATCCACTCTCTTAAGCTAGGTTTTAAACTGGATTCTGCCTGTCTTAACACTCTTTTATTTTGGCAATTATAACATTTGTGTTTATCCACACTTCCCAAACTCCATATAATCTGAGGAGATTGTAGTATCATGTGGAATGGCTGACTCAGACACTAGGAACAGTTTATGTAGTGAGATTATGTGGAGAGATATTTAACATTTTTGTCACATTCTTTCCAAAATGTCACACAAACGAATTATTTCTGCATTATTGTTTATAAGAACAGTAGTTAAGGCAAAACCATTATGCTCTACATATTTTTTTTTTTTATTTTGCCATTTTTACATGGAATAGAGACCAGAATGGTGGGAGCCATGTAGTATTAAATGATGACTTAGCATGTGTTTAGACCAGTTGTTTGCTTTTCACACAGTGGTGATATAGACTAATTGCCATTTCCTGCAGTTGCAGACAATTCTGATTAATACACAGTGAGCTGATAATCAATTAATTTTGATTATGCTTTACTAATGATGAACTATTGTGCAACTCGTCCATAAAAATTAAAGGTGTGCCGGACATTCAAAACATCATAAATTTGCAAATATTTGGAGCGTATGGCTGGGGCTACCTTGCCTTACAATCTAATGGAAATGCATAGTGTTTTTGCATGGTCTGTTCTGGCTGTACAGAGAAAAATCACAGTTTCACTGTGCCTGGGGCTCTCAGGTAGGCTGGAAGGGTGGAGATCAATGGTGCACAAAGGACTCATAAAGAAGGATTGCAGAATGAAGAAACTGGTGCTTGGTGGCTGGTACTGGCTGAAAACTTTCCTTCCAGTCTGTTTTCTTCAAAACAGAAATGGGAAATTAGTAATTTGGCAGAAGAAAAGTAATTTTCCTTGAAACTGTTGCTTGCAAAACAAAACCTCTAAACTGCTGCTCTTTGGCAGACAATTCAAGAAAAAAAAGGTTTTTAGACTCTCAGCAAAATTTCAGACTTCTGAAACAAAGGCTCCCACTGTCTAGTCTTGGGGACAGTCCCCATGGGTCCGTCCCTCCTGCCTCCTGAAATAGCTCCACAGTAGGTCAAGCAGGACACTTTAGAAAAGGTCATGCTTTGCAGATGCCCTCTTTCATCTAGATGTAAGATACAAAGCCTGACAAGCTGTGCTTCCGTATCACTTTTTTTGCCATGTCACACTTATGCCTGGGTCAAATGCTGCCTGCTTAAGCTATTAGCATTGTAAACTCTTATTATGTTCAGCATGCACTTCATATGTCATTGGCCTCCAGCTGTTGGTGCTGGCGTAGGAGAAGATGACTTGACCCTAGGTGGAGAGGAGGGGCGTTCTGGGACACCCTTGGAGTGAGGCAGCCTGGGAAGCTGTCCAAGGGCATGCATGTGTAAAGAGCAGCTGTGAGAGGTAGGACTTGCACCGAGAGCCATGCCCTATCACTCAGATTAGCGATTTCCTTATTGTTTCACACTTTTCTGTGCTATCAGCCGAGCCCGCAGCTGAGGTGGTGGTGTCAGTGAGGCATTAATGCACCAGCTGATCTGTGACACCAGTCCTTCCCAGCCATACCCGACAGCACGGTGCACAAAGAGCCAACAGCCAGCCCAAACAGGGCACCTCGTGTTCAGAACTCAAGGGAGGGACACATCTCCCTTCTGCAAAACTAGCACTGGGGGCAGGCCATTGCTCTAAAGGGAAAGGTGTTTGGCAGCCTCAGTGGTTGCAGAATGGCCAAGACTTTTTAATGTGGAAGAGATGTTCCTTTCACTCAGCTGGAAATCACTTGAGAGTATGGAAGAGGAAATTTTGAAGGATGGAAGATCAGGAAAATGGAAAGATCAGGAAAGATCAGGAAAGTGGAGTTCCAATGGGTACCTTAACAAACAGAATCCAAATGCATCCCAGAAGGCAGGAGGAAAGGAGAGAGGGAAGGGGTGAGCTGCAGAAGAGATAGCAGATGTTAAAAGGCTTTGGTCAAGGCATGATGACAAATCTGTAAGAGAGGAGAAAAGGGGCAGGGTAGGGAAAGAAGTTAGGACAACAGAAAGGTGATACAAAGCCCTTTCACACCAAGTTTCCCTTGAGCAGTGAGCTGGAGAAGTTCTTTTCTGTTGTCAGTAGCACTGTTGCAGTTTTCAAGGGAAAAAGACTGCTAGAGCTCTTCCCAGTGTGGGCCTGTTTGCAGCAGGGGATGGCCCTTGGCATGGGGTCCAGATGGGTGGTGAGGTACTTCAAGGGATTTTCAGGAGCACAGCCTGGAGTCCATAGGAAATGGAGGAGGGAAGCATTTCTGCCACTAGTAGTAGGACACTGTGGCTTTACAGCTATGGGACCTGTGGCAGTCAGGAAAAAAGACAGGTCTCATGTTCTTCCTAAGGCTACCTCAGGCTCACAGGTGACATGCTAGGCATGCTTTAGCACTAGTTTCATGTCTCTTTCAGTTTGGCAGACTATGTTTCAGAGTATTTTTATAGCTTTTTTAGTAACAGCATAGCCATGACGTAGTAACCAGGGGGCAAAAAGTGACTCTTACAGGGAAACTTAAAGATCATTCCTTTCCAAAGTGGAAGAACAGAAAGTCAGTGTGTCAGGCAAATTTGGATACAAGGCTTGCACCTGAAAGAATCACCAGCACTTCTAACACATATGTATGTATAGATGCATGTACTTATGACTCACACATGGGTGCACATGATATTTCTTGTTAGGATTTTTTTTTTTCTAGTGAAAAAACCTAACCATGCTGTCAGCATCCTATAAATGAGATCTCTTAAAACCAAAGATGGATGAAGATCAGAAATGCCCAAAGGCCTGAATGACTTGGTGGCATGATTGCCACCTGCAATCCACCTTGGACTTTGCTGTTTGGGGAAGAGGTTGTTCCCAGTCTCCAGAAGAGTCTGAAGGAGGACTGCACTGCTCCCAGACTGGGAGGGTGGGGTAGTTTCTGGATTTGTGGCCCCCCTTCAGTGCTAATTGTGTGAATGCAGAGTTTTGAATCCAACTGAGCACCACTGTGTTTCAGGTTACACAATACAGCAGAATGGGATGCGATTGAAAAGGCTACAGATAAAATCAAATGCGAGGGAAGGATGAGAACACGTCCTTTCTTCTAGCCATGACTATTTTGTTGTGTCTGTTATCTAACCCTGTAATTAGGACGGCATTCAGAAAATGCGAACAAAGTTGGTATTCTTTTCATAACCCCCAAATCTTTGCATTGCTGCATGAAACTTTTGGCTTCAGCTTTTCCCTGTTCATTAACCATGCCAAAATTTTTAATCTAACACCACTGTTAAAGAGTGGCAGGCTTCCAGGGAAATATATCAGCCAGGCTTATTAATTTCATGCCAAGTGCTGGAGGCGTGAATGTAGAGAACGCTGTTTGAGTTTGGATAATAGGAATCAGGCAGCTTAAAGGCAGGGGATAAAGATCAGGAGCCCCGTGTCTCAAGAGGAGGAGCAGGTGCAGGCTGCAAGCAAGGCCTTCAGGCCCAAAGGGGCAGCCAGTGCTTAAAACAATCTGCAGTGCCTTTCCCCCCTCCCCCCTTTTTTTTTTTTAATTTGGCATGTGCCTCTCACAGCTTAACAGACCGCTGCTCCACAAAGAGTGGTAAACAGAGAAAGGGAAATTAAAAAGGGAAGTCCCATGATAGACAAAAACAAATTAGGGCAAACAAATTACACAGAGTCAACAAATAAACAAGGGAACATCTGTGAATATATTTCTTGGATTTTCTGATTCTGAAAGCAACCTGAGAAACAGTGGAGGGATGTATAAAATTTAATTGGGGAACGGAGCTTCCCCTCCTCTCCCTGGCCCCGTCTTGCCTGGGAAGGCTGAGTTGCAGCAGGGGATACCTGTGCTGTCACTGGGGACCTCACTGGCAAGGCACATATTGCTTCCTCCCCGACCCCATCCCCGTCCCAGTCCTGTTCCTGTCCTGCTGCTTCCACCAGTGCCATCCCTGCTGGCTGCTGCCCTGGGAGCACTGGCAGGAGCCAAGGCAGCCTCTGCTGGCACTGGGATGGGATGAGGCTGCAGCCACATCAGTACATGTGTGGTTTCCCTTTCCCTGGTGCAATTCCCAGACACTCAGACTAGGTCTGCAACACACTGGGGAGTCAATATTTGGTTCTCCAGCTCTTTGATTTACCACTTGTTATATCCACATAGAAATATACGGATATGTGAATGCATCTAAATAGAAACATAAATGTAACTATGTATTTAGTACATATGTATGTGTTTTTGTATACATATATATAGAGGCATTACTGGATATAGAGATACAGACACAGATCCTAACATTTTAGGGTTTCTCTTCGGGGAGGTTTTGCTGGGATGCCTCAGGATCTGAGGACATATAATTATAAACCTGAACTTGAATAGAAATTCTGTGACAACCTCTTCACAAATCAATCTGGATCATCAAAAAAACCAGTCCTCAAACAGCTGTATTTGCCTCTTATGCAAACACTATCAGAAAAAGACATTTACTTACCATTGGTTGGGGGGATGTATGGAAAAGAAAACAGAAGAAACTTTAATTTAGCAAACAAGAGTTTGTTTTAGCTTTATAGAAATTTATGGATTTTTTTAGTTTTGTAAAGTTCACATAAAGGGTCTGAAATCAGAGAAATCTATGTAGGGAACACTGATCTCAGAGTCGACTCAAGAGCACAAACCAAATATTTCTTTTATCTCTGAATCTTCACATTGCTCTAAATAATTTTCTCTCCCTCCATTACATTTATGACACTAAAAGATGCTTTCAAAAGAAATTGCTACGTGGATAAGCACTCAGAAGAGATACATCAATACTGTCCAAGTTTTCTATGCAGCCTTTAATTCACCCCCTTCATAAGAAGTTTTAGTCTTAGCATTGCACAATATTTTTCTCACAAGACTGTGGCCTTACTCTGTACGTGGAAGGGGGCAATACTTATTTAAGAGGCAACTATTCAGCCCTTTGTTTTTGAATTATTCTGTGTGTGGTCTCTGCCTGCTATTCAAACTTGGCTAGGCAGGCAGAAGTTGGGTTTTGTGAAGTTTTCCTGTATTGTTCAAAACCAGGGTTTTGAGGTGCTTCAGAAACCTTGTTTTATTTTTGTGGCTCTCTAATAAGGGTGGTGATGATGACAGTGCTATTTTTGTCTTACAGATGAGAAGTGGAGGCAAGGAGGAGCTGCAGGTAGTTTTTATTCAGGTGATCAGTTTGAAATGCATGGGACCTGGGCTTTATTGTCCCCAAACATTTGTACTTCTATTTAAGCATGTATCTAAAAAGCACAGTTGCTCTTGGCACATCTTTTCTTGTGAATCTGTCTTCATGACTGATATTTTCTGATCTGCTCAGCTATTGTTTCTGCTCATTTTCCTATTTTATTACATATAGCCATATATTACTTTAGCCCTTGGGGTATTACACAGCAACGTCACAGAAAGCATAGGAAAAATCAATCTGGTATTGCTATGGACCCTGGTTGCAACACTGAAGAAAGGCTCCATGTGCTCCTGTGCAGCATCATATCCTACATTTGTGAAATTTCTCCAAAAGCAGCAGTCATTTCAGGTGAGTAAGCCATAGGAGCAGCTGTGGGCAGTGACAGCTGTGTGGACATTTCCCAATCACTACTTTTTCTTTGCTGTAGAGAATATCAATTAAAGTGGTCAATTAATGCTGACTAACAAGAAGAAACTTCAGTGAAAAAGAAAAAGAAGACCTTTTCTATTTCTGATGATTTTAGAATCATAGAATCATACAACTTCTGAGGTTGGATTGGACCTTTAAGATCATTAAATCCAACAGTTAACCCTGTGCTGTCAAGTCCACCACTAAACTGTACCCAGGTGCCACATCCACAGCTTTTAAAATACCTCCAAGGTTGGTGATTCCACCACTTCCCTGGATTGTCCTTCTGATCCTTCCTGTAGATGGGCTTCACATTTGCCAACCTCCAGTCAGCAGGGGCCTCCCTGGTGAGTCAGGACTGCTGGTCAATGATGGAAAGTCTCTTGGTGAGCACTTTCACCATCTCCCTCAGCAGCCTTGGGTGGATCTCATCCAGCCCCACAGACTTGTGTGGGTTGAATCTGCAATTATATCTATTGATCAGCAGTCCTCTGGGCATTTGAAAGCATCCAAAATGGTTGTGATTAAAATAATGAAAACAAATTCCAGACAAACCAAAAGCTGAAGCAGAAAGCACAGTGCACAGGTAAAGTTCCTGCCTTGCAGACTGAGGCTGGAACTTTCCCCGTAGATTCGGACGCTTAGCTGCTCAACTTTCAAGAGTAATTTTAAAATGCAAAACCTGGGAGAGAAGTTACAATTCAGCTTGCTCTGAGTTAAACCCATTTATCTGAAAGGAAAATCACATTTTTGAAATGCACTTTCTGCCTCACAGCCTTCATGTGGCTGGGTATGCAGATCAAACCGAGTAGGTGCTGGATAAACATGATCAGTAAAGGTTCATATCAGACTGATGCACACCAGGCTCATGGCTTCCAGTGTTATCCGGGCTGGTTACACCATGCAGAGAGAGCAAAGTAGATGAGGCAATGAACACTGTTTCTTTCTTTCTCCATGATCAGGCTGGCTTGGTCAGGTGCTGTAACAGAAATGCTGAAAAAAGTTGAAGAAACTTTTGTTATCTAAGAGTTGCTGTTTGAGGGAGCTGTAGGAGGAGGTGAAGTTCGGAGAGAGTCTGGGCATGCCAGTGTAATTCAGGCACTGAAGTTTCTGTACAATCCTGGGCACAAGAATGAAAAATTTCATTAGGACAAAAAAAAAAAAAAGTTATCCAGAAATTTAATATCGGATTTAATGAAGTTTTTAAATGGCAGGGATTGCTTGCCTAGGCTCCCTTTATTTTTCTTATCTTTCTTTCATCTGATTGTGGACAAACATAGCTCAGATATTTAGTAAGTTTTGCTGGTTGATTTTTCTGAGTCTAAGTGAAAGACAGGGATCCAGTGTGAATTTGTCTTTGAGGAATTTTGTTCTTTGTCCAAATGGTGTCTGTCACCTTGGAATTCTCACAAAATTCTGCTCCATCTCACAGGGGCATGGTGAGATGTTTAATGCCATCATGCCGTATCAAGGCCATTTTTGTCACACCCAGACAAGGGGTGTTCCAAGGGCCTGGCATGTACTGGGACATTGATTAATGCAGATTAATGAGGGCTCATCCTCATGGATGGGACGTAGGAGATGTGAGCTGGGCAAGCCTTTGGTGTGGAGAGCACCTACCTGGTATCTGTGGAGAAGGCTCTTCATCAAAGAGTGAAGGCACATTTTGCAATTTCTGTTTGTTCCCAGTTACTGAGGGCAACTCTACTGGCTACCTAAATTAGTTACAAAAATTTCCTCTTCAAAATAGGTCTTGTCTCATTCATCTGTATATTGGTGGTCTACTGATAATGGTTTTCTTTACCTAGACTTCATCATTGTAGAACATAAATTCTCCATCTGCTGTAGAAAATATACTTCCTCTACAAGGGCTGCTACAACTCGAATTCAGAGAATCACCACTGTGTCACTTGATAAGACAGAATCCTGTGTTTAATACTTGTTTTCTGCTTTTAACTTTGTTTGCAGCACAAGACTGTGCATGTACCTTTAAAATTCAGATTTGTGTCTTGCTTATTTTCTTCTGAGTTCACCTGAGGCATCTTTGCAAACTGGTTTAAGACATGAATGATTAGGGATGAGGTACAGTGTCTCTCTTAAAACTACAGGAGCTCACTAGAGTCTGTAAGTACTTAACACACACATTCACCTCATTTCAGGAGATGTCAAACAGCTATACTTTTTTGGCTTCTAAATACAAGGGTTTAATTGCACTGTCCACATTTAGATCTTATTACTTAGCTTCTAAAACTGAAAATTTGACCATAGCCAGCTAATCTGAAGCTTCAAATGCTGAAATTTAAATGCTTTAGCATTATCTGTGTGGCACTGCTTTCAGTATCTTTGCCTTCTCTACACCCTCAAAAGTATTTTAACATATTTTGTGCAAATTTCCTCTCTGTTCCTTAACTTCTGGGCAATTTCAGGAACTTCAAAAGCTAAATAACACCTGCTACAAGCAAGTTCCATATATCCCTAGGGATGATATTAACTTGAGGTGCCTATGGTTTTACAAGTCTGACAAGCACTGTGGTGCCAGTTACAGTGGAGGGAGGTGGAAGTATTACCTGCTCAAAGGTCTCCAGTGGTTTTAAGGGAGATGGCAAAAAGTCACGAGTCTTTGTCTCTGGACATCTATGAAAACTCTGCTGCTAACATACAGCAATGTTCTGGGAGACAGAAGAGTCTCTTCACACACCAGGCAGCTCCAAAATTTGCCTCTCCAGTGCACAGCTGTGAAATAAATGCCACCTGCACCAGCCTGTGTCTCCTCACAGTCATACCTCAAGGTGTCTGTGTGGCTTTACTTAGCTCTCCAGCTTTGCTCATCTTCTCTGGGCATCAGTGGCAAGAGGCTGTAGTAGGGAGAGCACATCTTGGGCCTTTGGAAAGGAGGTAAATCCCACTGCAGGAGAGGGACCAAGCTTGGGATGGAGCTGGATGGCTGTCAGAATGCAGTGGAGAGTTTCCTGTTGTAGCTAGTGGCTCGTGGAGAGCACCGTGTTGGTTTGCTTGAGGTAGACACAGCTGCATAGAGTTGTGAGGCTGTTTGAGAGGGCTGCAGGCTGAGGAAGAGAGATGTTTCAGAGCAGATCCTGGCTTGCTCTGCCTCTTTCTTTTCCTCTGCTGCAACATATTTGGATGGCTCTTTGCAGTAATTCTTGCTTGGAATTTATCATCCCATCCAATCAGCTGGATTTGATAGGAATGTGAGTGCCCCATAGATGTGAGTGTCTGTATAGGTAGGTAGATAGGCATGTCTGTGAGCTCTCATGTGCAGACAGTGATTCCAGTGGACTTGCCACCTTACTAAGCTATTTGATCCATGGAGGCTCACAAGATCCTCAGGCAAAGCTTTTCCACACTTCCTTACCTCTCCATCAGCAAGGCTACTCGGGGAATAAGAAACTACCATCAGTGGAGGAAGGAATTGGGTTGGAACACCACTTCAAAGGTTGATGGTTGATTCCCAGGGTGAGTCAGGAAGGGAGGCAAATATTTGGTGTTCTCTGTATGACTTGGTGCATTGTAATCCCCAGCTCCTCTGTCTTGACCCTTGTTTTTAGCAACACATGCTCGCAGGGCTCTCTGTAAATGAGTATTATTGATAAATGCCATGGAAATAAATTTGAGGATTTTCTTTGGATTTAAATAACTCTTCTCAAAAGAGATTTTTCTTTGACAACAGCAACGCCTGTTTACAGGATTGCAGTACCAACCTGAAATGCAGGTGGTCTGGTGATAATAAGGAAGAAATTTTTTACTATGAGACACTGGAGCAGACTGCCTGGAGAAGTTGTGGATGCCCCATTCCTGGAATTGTTCAAAGCCGTGTTGGACGGAGCTCTGAGCAACATGGTCTAGTGAAAGGCATCCCTGCCCATCATGGAGAAGTTGAAACTAGATAATCTGTAAGGTTCCTCCCCACCCAAACCATCCTGTGACTCTTTGATGATTCTGTGGTGTGTCTGTCTCTGCGCTGCTACAGATAACCCAGCTTCTTGCCATTTCACAATGTCACACAGCTGAAACAGAACACTGCTATTTTAGACACCTTGAAAACATCAGCCCACAGGTTGAGGCTGGAATTTCTCCATCAAACACGTCTGCTTTCCAATTAAACAAGAGGACAACTCTGCAATATCTGCAAAGAGCAGAAATCTACTCCTTAAAAAAGGAAAATGTGCCTTTTAAGAGCTTCTTTCGGAAAGACTAGAAAGTACCTTGACTTTCCATTAAAGAAGAAAAAAATTGTGTCAGAAAGTGGCCCTGGTTGCAGTCCACCTGATTCCTAAGTTTTAAAAAAATAACTGTGACAAAAGATCATTCTTAAATTAAATGGGCAGGGGAGAAGATGAAACAACACATAACTGAGGCTGATAAGGGCTGAATCATTCTGGTTTGATTCATTAAGCCCCTGAACTGAATGTCAGTACACCTTTTTCTGTACTCAGTGTTAAATTTCAGTATGAAGTCTGGTCTTTTAAAGAGAGATGTCTTACCTGAAAATCAATGTACAAATCTAGACTGGCAGGCAGATGTTTTAGTGAATCAGACCCTGAGCCAAATATCAGACTTTAGTAAAACTTAAGCTGTGTGGATACAGACATTTTATTTGGTTCACAGTTTGAATAGTTTAAGAAGAAAGATTAAGGCAGGGATGAATTGCTGTGTTAATGAAAGCTGATAGGTCTTGGAATGGGCTGTTGCAATGTTGATTTCGGTGTCTCAAAAATGTAATGTCATTATCCAGGCTTAGAGATTATAACTGAGAAAAAGTTTCTTTATGCACATGAATTTTTTCTCAAACTCTCTTGATTATTAGATTACACTGAAGACTTCAACCTCACTATGTGTAATGTATTATGAGACAGGCAGATGAAGAAAATAAACAAGCAGATTTTCTTGGAATTAATTACAATATTTTTTCCTTCCTTTTGCCTATTCTCAATGCACAAAATGTGGCCTAGTTTCAAAGGTATTTTGAGAAGTGATTCTTGGTTTAAAGTAAGAATTAACAGACTCCAGGTAATTTCTCTTTGTCTGCAAGCTTCTTGAAACTTGAAACTCTTTTCACAGGGTCTCTGAGTCCGTGGGACTGCAAGGACAGAGGAGCCTGCAGTGACCAGCTCGTGTGACCTCTCTCAGGACACAAGTCAGGCTCCTCTCCAGTCTCCATGCCCAGAAAACTCCTACATCTTCAGAAACTTATCCAGTCCTGAAATGAAAGCTTTGAGAGATTCATAAAACTTCACCCCATGATTCTTTTAGATATTAATGAAGCTGCTTTTAAAAAATATGTTTGTACTTTTTTCTCTAGCTTTGGCTTCGAACACCTGGATGTCTTTCCCTGCTGAACCAAAAAAGCCATGCAGCATGAGAGATCTTGAAGGTGCCTGCTTGCAGCAGTCAATCACTTCTTGAGTATTTTTGTTTAAATAATATGCAGTATTATTATAATAGATATATTTATATAATATGTATTCTATAAACAATATGATTTACATAATAAATAAATCAATAAAAACTAAGATTCTGGAATCTTTTACTAGGAGGCAATTTTTCTGAATGTTTGGTACAACTTGAGCTTTTTCCAGTGTTTCCATCTTCCTCTTGCTCAGAGCCTTGGCATTCCTGACCACCAACTTCCTGGCTTTGCAGCTTCACAAGGCAGTGTTTCCAGGGCAGTGGAAAACCCCAAGGCAGGTGAATGTCTAAAAACCTGAATGTCTGAAACCACTGATCTAACTACAATTGTTTTTCTTTCAGCAGTGGTTAGACAATGCAGTAATGAAAGAGAGAGGCAAAAATCAGGATGCACCATGTACCTCATGCATCACATATGGCTTCCAGCTGTTGAGGTGGAAAGGGAGTCTGCCAAACTATCCAGACCTGCTTTGCAACAGACATCATTTGAAAGCTCCAGCTGAACTGAGAAGAGGGCTAAATAAAAAGTGAGGAGGAAGATGGAGAGCTATTTCATGTCTCTCACTAAGTTAGCATGATGACAGTCTCTTGTGGCGCATCTCTACTCCAGAGTTTAATACCAGTTGTGGAATCCTGCCACATTGGAGGAAGCTTTGTTTTGTATTATATTATATTACCTGTTCCTGCAAAGTTGATGCAATGTGAGTGCTGTTAAATCATCAAAGTTGTCTTCCTTTTGAAAATTTTCCCCTTCTGTTTCTTCTGTTCTTGTTGCTTCAAGGATTGTCACAGTAAAAAATTAAAGTCTGGATCTTTTGCATTACAGGACAGTTTGTAAATTCCAACTAGGGATTTCTCAATTTGCATTTGTCATCCTTCCAGCTAATTTTCACTGCTGCAAAACAACTCAAAATATTGTTTGAAGCCCTTCATTGAACTCTTCTTAACATGACTAACACAATTTTCTTGTAGTGTTTCGTTTCGCTCTGGCCAGTGTTTATTATCAACACAGAAGACAAAAAAGAGGGGAAACTCTGTTTCTATGCACAAAAATAGAATGAAACTCTTTAAATAACATGACTTGGAAATGTTTTTGAGCCTGCAAAATTTTATGTTATTAAAAAAAAAAAAGTGAGCTAAACAAACAAATCACAAGGACTGAGATGAAAGAGGGCAAATTCACAAATTTTCCTGTCTTCCATACCTCTGCAGTGATTAAACAGAAAACCCTTTAGCAACCAAGTTACATTTTCACTTTAAAAAATCTTCGGCAAAATATAACCTTGCAGCTGTAAACATATGTCTGAATAATTATTCTGGCTTTATATCAAAAAAACCACCTCTGCCAGAGCAGACAGATTTTAATTTAGCATTCCCCCCAGAGCTCTGGAGGGCAAGGTGGATGATTGAGAGGGCAAGGTGACTTGGCTTCAAGGGCTATCTTTATTTGCATGAATGAGTAACCGTAAAGCACAGAAAATATCTTTAAGTAAATTCTGCCTGTCACTGACAGTGATCTAAATGGAATTATAGTTGCATGAAACTCTTTTTGCTAATATATATATATTTATTTTTTCTGTGAAATATCTCCCCCCACCCATTTTAAAATAATGCAAAAAAAGATGTGAGAGCAAAATGAGCATTATCAAAGAGCAAGCAAGGAACATGATTAAGTACAGAGACAAATCTTTTAAACAAATGGAATTTTACCACTCCTAGGCTGGATGGAAGGTGTTGCAAATGCAAGCCTCCCATTTAAACCCCAAAGAGTTACTGCAGAGCCCATAACAGACAAATCTTTTCTGTAGTGCTCTGCTGATGTAGCTCAAAGGTGTCCTGGAGAGGGCCCATGCCAGATGAGTGTCTAAGTTAAGTCTGTTTTTAAGACTGCAATTTAAAGTTGATGAGTTTCTGTACAAAGGAATTAGAGTTGGGAATGTTCAACCTGAATAAGAGAGAAGGTATAAAGAAGGGAGGGTGCAAAGAACTGAGGCATTATTCAGTGGTAACCAGTGGCAGGACCATGGGCACAAAACTGAAACACAGGAGGGTCCCTCCTGGACATCAGGAAATGTTTTTTTTATGATGTGGGTGACATGGGTACAGGTTGCCCAGAGAGCATGTGGAGTCTCCATCTTTGCAGGCATTCAAATCCCAGCTGGATGGAATCCTGCTTATTGCTATTTGTTTATCACCTACCCTGATAAGTTTCCATGTTTTGGGGGAGAAAATTTGCAGTAGAAGCTTCCTCCAGTGAGCAGATATCCAAGATGTGACCTCCTTTGATGCACAATTAATTTATGATTGGGATTGTTCTCTCTGTCTATATGCATAATTTGCTGAGAATTTTCTGAATAGAGCATGATGGTTTGGCCATTGTGCACCTGAAAGTTGCAAATGGAAGGAAGAGTTGTAAGTTTTGTTGTGATTCTGGATAGTTTCTGCAGAGACTGACACGTGGGAGCAAATGTCATCTAGCTCAATGCAGCTGAGGTGACATTGCTACAGGACAGCCAAGAAAAAGACACTCTGACCTTGCTTTGCTGCCTCCTCAGCCAAGTTTAGTGTCTTTCTGCAATCATTTCTGGAACAGGAGGAAAAGCTGGAGATGTTCTCAGAGCCCTTCCCAGCTTGGGAAGCCACTGCTTGTCAAGGGAAAGAGCCAGCTAAAAGGGCTGCAGGCTGGCAAGAACAGAGAAACTACCTGGTATTTAGAGATAGGTATGATTCTGATAATTATTAAAAACCATCTCCCAGAAAAAGAAGATAAGCACAGCTTGCATTTATCACTATATGGAATAACATGACCAGGGTCTAGGTGTACGAATGGCGGTAACCTTGTAGGTGTTTTGCAGTGAGATTTGTTAGCCTGGTGGTCCCACTTTGACTGGAATAATATTTTTTTTTTTTTTGGTGACAATTCCTCGGTTTTTTTTTGTTTGGTCTGCTGTATTTAATAGCTTCCTAATCCCACTAAATTAATAAAAGAAAGAGGGCATTTAAAATCCAGAATAGTCAATGTTCAAAGCCTCAGCATTTTCGTAATTTTGCCACGCTCCATCATGGTTTGGGGTCATTTCAATGTTATTCTTCTCAGCTCTATGAAATGTCACTCACAATGGGAGGAACACTGGGGAATACTGCTAAGGACTTGTCTACAAGGGGAAATTTACCAGCAGAAGCATGCTGGTATAATATGAAAGTGGTGTTTCATTGGCATTCACCATGCCACTACTGATACAGTATATTTAAATGACATGGGAACTTTGAAAAACCCCTATTTGATCGTGTTATGGAAAGAAATTGCATCTTCCTTTTGTGCTTGCCTCTTAAAATAAAAATTATTTTTAGAGGGTGTTTACTGAGTTAAGTGGAAGCGCAGCAAACAAAGTTCATTTTAAGGATACATGATTCTGAAAATATGCAACTGGTAAGAGGAACACAAGACAAAAATGTCAGTCCAGTTTTCAACAGTGAGGAAAATCTAACAAGAGGGGAACCTGAAAGGGCATTTCTTAATCTAACAAGAAGGGACCCATGAAGGGAATTTCTTTGTATTTTGTGAAGCATTAAATGAGATGGCTAAAGCAGTTAATAAGAGTAACTAATGGCCTAGGACTCTGGCTAAAATCTGAAAGAAATTTATCTGAAAGTTGAGACATTTCAAAACAGCTGGACGAGTCAGGGCTGAATAGCTTGGGAGCTGCCTGAAAGAGCTGGAGAATTAGAAGGCCTTTGGGAAGGGAGTGGGCAACTTCAGAAATGTGGGTGATGGCAGCTTGAGGATCTATTATCTCTCTTTAAAAGAGAGGGAGAGATTCCAGGAATTAGACTAATTTTGTCTTAATTATTTGATTATATATATATTTTATTTTTTATGTATTTATTTTTGATATTTCCATCCATTTGCTAATGGATCAGCCATCTAGATAACAACAAAATAAGCATCCAACAGCCAGTAATTGCCTCATCAAGCCAACTATATCCAGCCAAAGTAACTGATTTATAGGCAACAGACCTCATGGAGAAAAGAAGATGATATTCAGGATAGATCTTGATTCCTGTATGTCATGTATCACATGACAGGTTCATGAGCAAATTTAGAAAGCACAATGACCTGTGGGCAGATGGGTAAATGGCTGACTGGAAAGCTGGCCTAAGAAAGCAGGCAACCCTTCACTGCTACACTGCAAGTCTGCATGATTGCAGAGAACTGAGCCTTGGAGAAATACCTAACTGAGAAACACTTCAAGTGTATTGGTGGGCAGGGCTAGAATTCAGAATTACATTGAATATTTTAGGAATTTATCTGCAAAAATGGAGTAGACTTTGATAATTGCAGGCTCCTACCCTTCACAAGCGTGATTGACTGCAGAAATGCAAGGAAGGGAATAACTGTCAAGGGAACAGTTTGGCAGCAGAGGAGCTGGAGGTTGTGATGATGAATGTACATCCAGAGCATTACATAAGAGTAATTAAAGCCACACATTCAGTGTTAGCATGCAGACATTCAGTTAGCATGGTGCTCAGCACTGGAGACCCGCGTTAGGTACCACATATTCCTGAGAGAGGAGGGGCCAGGGAAGGGCAGCAGGGACAGGCACAGCAAACACGACCTTTGGAGGAAAAATTCTCACAGTTATCTTTGCTTCCTCTGACAAAGAAATAAAAGTGAGGACATGGGGCAATTTTAACGCATCATAAGAAAAAATGGGAGGTGTTTGAGTTATCTGGGTGTCCTTTGGAGATCAAAGAAGTCATGGAGGTGTGTATCAGACATGGGGAAGAGGAGTTTTCCGCTAGCAAGAGCAGCTGAGCACTGGACACAGTGGATGAGAAGGAATCAGGGGTGGGGTCTGGGACATTCAGAGTGGTTTTCTTCCATTTGCAATATAATACATTAGTGTGCTAAGGGTAATAAGCCATCACTGCCTTGCCTTGTCATGTCAAACATCTTCAATTTCTCCATGAAACAGTAATTATTTCTACAGCCTTTGGTAAATTTTGGGGACTTCCATGCTGAAAAAGAAATTCTTCCAATTTTATTTCTTTTTTAAAATAAATTTTATGCTCTTTACTTAAAGGAGTATCATACAAAATAATGATTGAAGTTGTGAAGTTTTAATAGAAATTTTTAGGTTTTGTTACTTACCTGGGATTGAAATGTCTTCTGCTGGATCAAACTCTCTTCTGTTTGTGCATTTTAATAAACTGGTTTGAAACGGTTTTATTAATCCCCAAAACAGTTTAATTAAGTATTACTGGGCTAACAGAAGAAAATTGAAAGTACCTGTTCTCAGTCACACACCATGTGTATTGTACTAAACTAGCCTCTTTAATTTGTGCTTTTATGTGACATTTTAAAATGTCAATTTACCATTAAGATAACATAATAATTAAAATAACATTCATAGTCTGACCATGTAAATATGTAATGCAGCAAGAAAATATTTGCACTTAAATGAAATTCAAATAAACACAAAGTAAAATTTTTAGATTCCAAATTACATTCTTACATCACAGTATGGATTTAAAAAAAAAAAAAAGGAATTCATAGAACTGGCTATGATTTCACCTGCAGTTATTTACAGTCAAAGCAAACTTTTACTAAGCAATACATTGTCTGATCATTTCTGCTTCTAGTAGAATGAGTCGTATGTATGAACAGCTAGCCTTTGGTACATTTTAATAACAAATACTCCATTTTAATCATATCCTTTATATTCTTGCCTTTATTAACTCTATATATACTGTACTTTTATTTTGCAGTTTCCTGGAATTGCTGAAAAGTCCATTTTTGCATACTGACTTTTTATGACAGTGTTCATACTGATTAACAAGCTGATTTTAAAAATAAAGACTGGCCATAGTTTCATAAAGGAAGAGAACTTATGATCTAATCAGTTAAAATGTGCAAATTTTTTGTTTGCAAATTTTTTCCACCTCTGTGTTATATATATGTATGTAGAGGTTTGACAATAGTCAGGAAAAGCCCTTTTTAGCAATTGAAATAGCAAAAACTGAAGAAAAAAGGTTCTGCAGGCAGCAGAAGACAAACCTTAAATCCTGCTGTTAAATCTGAGTGAATAGTGTCCCACTACCTTGTCTGTGGTGGAAAGGGCTTCAAAATAAAATACAGATGTTCAGCATTCAGTAAGAATATATTTTCTCATAGTGCCAATGACAGAGAAAGAGAAGGATTCCCAGGGTGCCTGGGAAAGTGTTGGGAAAATGCCTGTCCTCTCTGCTAGCAGGTTCTGTGTGTCCCCACATCACTGACCTGAATGAGAAAGTAAAGCCAAATCCATTGCACCACTTAATTTCAGCTGCTTTCTGAACTGGTTTACAAGAAAATATGTCAATTACTAGCAAGAAATATTACCATGTGTAATGCTGACTAATTCCACTAAGGATCTTTTCCAGGAGTCCTCACACAAGCCACCTCCCTAGTGACTAGATCTGTAGGATCAAGTCCAAGGTAAGGTCTGAGCAACACTTTTTTTCCCTCTGGCCTCCAGGTGAAATGTCAAGGAATTGTAATCAAGTTATTACAAATAAGAAATTAAACCTGCAGTTGTAGTAGTCAGAAAAAATTGTTTCAAAATCAGAACTATCTGAATAACTTCAAGAGGATTGGGCTCCCTAAACAGAGAAAAGACCCACCAATATCCTGCTTCTCTTGCAGTTTAGGGCTCTGCTCAAAGGCACAGCAAACAATCTTTACCAGGAGACCTCTCAGGACCTCTGACTTTCTATTCCATTTGAGCCCTTCACTGGAAACCCTCAGGACAGGCATTCTGTGCTCTCTCAGTCACTGGCTCCCAGGAACAACATTATGTAGATGATGCCTTGAACTATGTTAGCAGCACTGTGAAAAAATAAAATGATGTGATTCAGCTTGTTTGGGCAAGGAAAGATAGTGCAAAGCTCCTGAGCAGTAATGGTACAGGGTGACAACTCAGTGAAATTGAAGCATTTAATCCATGAAGGATAATTAATAGCACCACTGGTTACTGATTCCTGTTTTTCTCATTGTTCCAGGTGTATTATACTTGGAAGGGCAGCAGACATTTAAACAAGGTGGATTAACATTGGACATCACTAAAATCTAAACCTTAGATATGATGAACTGGGAAAAATCTCGTAATTGTTGTTGTTTATATTACTAATGCTGGTAGCTAGATCTAGGGTAGCTATCCCTAACTTCAATATGAATTTTTACTTAAGCAACCACTTATATTCGCACCTGACAATCTCTCTTATATTTGGCCAATTCAAGGAAGCCATATTATGCATATCACATAGGTATGGTATGGTTTAACTTTTTTATATAAAGGCAGTATATAACTATTTGCAAAACTCTTTCTGAAGGTTGAAATAATGATGAATGACAATTATTTCCCAGGAGTACTTTCTTTTTTCTTGTAGAAGTGTTTATAACATACTCCCAGATGGCCAAAATCATGCTTTCCTTACATGCAATTCCATTTATCACAGAAGCACTTGCAGTGTTTCAGTGGTAAGAGTGGTCCAGCTGGGAACTTACAAGGGTGATGGACAGAAAAACCCTGCAAGGTCTGGGGCTAAGGTCTGTGGCTAGATATTCACTTTTTATAAGGTATCATGGTAGAATCATGGAATAAATCAGATTGAAAGGGACCTCGGGAGGTCATTTAGTCCAGTGCCCTGACTGAAGCATGGACAGATATAAGACAGCAGCTTATCTCCAAGGAAACATAAGAGCTAGGATCCCTGCCCCATACTTCCATTGCCCATGACCTCAGATTATTATCAGCAACCTGACAGAGGGTTATGGCAAGTGGCTGATTCACCACTGAGATCTCCAGGCTCATTATAAATAATAAGTGGGTGCTGGGTACCCACTGTAACTTCTCAGTTGCTGGTGCTGCAATTCAGACTGAGGGACATTTTATGGATGATAAAAAACTCCTTAAAACCACACAAATTCCCTGTACATTACACCCTTATGCTTCCTTTTCTCTGAAAAGTCTCTGGGCATCTAACATGCTAACATGGGGTCCCGGTGCTTTGCCTCGCTTCTTGCTCATCATCTGTGTTGAGCCCACACTGGAGAAGCTGAAAAGCCTTTCTTAGCCCTGCTTCATATCTAATTTATATGTACATGGACCCTTTGGGGTCTTCTCCAGAGATGGACATAGGTATCTAGGACTGTGGGGGCAAGAGGGTTTGTGATTTCTACCAAGTATTTATACATACAAAACCCACACTGGCACTTCTGCAATACCCTTGCTGTGAGAGCTTCCCTAGGAGCTCGTGTCTTCAGTGGTTCAGAGTATTTTTTGAGGCCCAGGCAGAGCCTGCTCTCTGCTGCCCTATGTCTTACCTGAACTTCACTTCATTCACCTGTCTTAAAATGCTTGTTGCTGACTTGCAACCATCCATCCAGGCAATTCCCGTCTGCTGGAACAATAAGCTGCTCTCCTTGCTTACCACTCCACCAATCTTAGTGACATTGGTGAGTTGTACAAGATTTTATTTTATCATCTGTACTGCAGATAAAAATTCAAATGTGCTCCTGCCTGTAAGCCCTCTCTTCCAGCAGTGGCCATCCTTCATGTTTCTCCACGAACACAGGAGTTTAGGCACTCTTATTAAGGCTGATACCTGCTCTGCTTTTCATAGGGTATTTCTAAAGGAGTTCAAAGTGCAGCTTTTAAGTAAAGGCAAAACAAAGCTCTTTAGATTTTGAACCACAAATAGTAAGTAGCCCAATGTTACAGAAACAAATATTTTTTAAGCAGCAGGAATGGAAATGTCTCTCTGTTGTATTCACCTGTTCTCAGTGTTCTGCTTGCATCTCTTTTTGTCTGGTAGCAACCCTAAATCTGTAGAGTAAATTCCTTTCAGTGATGGCTTGAAATGTTTGATATTATCTAATGTTTTATGAGAAACACCCAGATCAGGATACAAGTTTAGGAAGGTTAAAAAAGAAAAAAAAAAAAAAAAAAGCTTTTAAGTTTAGTTTTTCAGATTGTATTGGAATAATTTCTCTTAGAGATGTGTATTGTGGCTTTAAGGTTTTGAAATTATAGCATCTAGCTTCAAGGTACTCTTGATGTTTGCCAGAGCATCCTCATCACTATGTAAACTATTTATTCTTGTCTTCCTGTAACACTAAGGAGAGAGGAATACGCAGTATTTTTATTTCCACAGGTGGGTCTCTGCTTGCTGGGTTTGCTGCTTGTGCCACAAGAGCGCCCTGTAAGATTTCATCCACCAGCATCTCTCCCTGTGGAGGCAGAGTACACTCCCCAGGCTCTCCTTGCTGGTGGGACTGGAATGGTCTGAATTTCAGCTGGGCATTAGCTGCAGTACCAGTGAGAGACCCTGCTGCAGAGAGACTGAGATTTGCTGAAAATAAACCTGCAGATATTACAGAGGGTGTCCTCGATGAGGTGCACGATCTCCATGCCTACAGCTGGCGCTGCCTCTGCAGC
Source organism: Serinus canaria (assembly GCF_022539315.1). NCBI lineage: Eukaryota > Metazoa > Chordata > Aves > Passeriformes > Fringillidae > Serinus > Serinus canaria. The sequence continues at coordinate 73,112,204 of NC_066316.1, forward strand.
CCCCTCCCCTCTGCCATGGGTGCCACGTCTCAGGACAGGAGCCAGGCTCAGGGCAAGCACACATCCTTGTGGCTCCTGGGCATCTCCCAGTCTCCACGTGCTCCTCCTTGCAGCCAGCCTGGGGGAGGAGGCAGAGCCGGCTATTATCCCAGCTGTGAAGAGAGGGCTGGGACATCTTGGGGCTGTGCAGCTCTCCCAAGGGTCTGGTGTGCACTCGTGTGCCACGGGGGTGTGTCCCAAATCCTGGCACACTGGCAAGGTCAGAATGCCCCACAAACCAAAGGAGTCCTGGCCTGCAGGCACACTGTTGTTTCCTGTCCCAGGTTAGCACTGCAGTATTATTTAAATTCTGTGCTTTTGGGAAAGGTATCTTTAGCTAATGATTATTTTGCTAGGAGAAGAGTTCCCTTTAGCCCTTTACCTTTTATGGTGTTGCATTTTTCTGATAATTCCTATCACTTTTGGAGCACACCAGCTCCTGAGGGTGGACCAAATCTCTCCTAAGCAGCATATTTGCCTGACACTTCTAACTGCCCCATGCTTGCTGCCTGCACCCAAGCACAAAGCTCAGCCAAAGCCGCATGCTGCTTGCCCTCTGATTAGCCAAAAAACTGTGAGTGGTGGCTTTGGCTGAGCAGGATCAAGAAAGACCAAAGCCTAGCAAAGCCCAACAGCTTTCTTTGTATCCCTGCTTGTCAGCAGAGGGATGGATGTGAGTGTGGTGCATGTGCTGCAAGGGAGGTGAACCCTGCAGGGGTGTGTGTGCAGTTGTCCTGCAAACCAAATGCTCTGATAATGCAGAGCTAATGCAATTTATGGGGTTCCAGCAATGAGTGTTTGGCCTAAGATGCAAATTCAATAAATGGGGAGGGGGGAAATACATACATACATACATACATACATACATACATACATACATATATATCTGTACATATATTTTTTTTTTTTTTTGCTTCCACTCTTTCTTATCTCAAGCCAGTTAAAAAAAAATAAAAATCCCCAAGTTTCTATTGGACTTTGGATGAAGCAGAGACAGCATATTTTCCCTGTCTCTCCTGAAGCATCACACCCCACTTTGGGAACTTCATTTATATGCACATCATATTCAATCTGACTGACTCCTACTGTACCTTTGAACAGATCCAATCAGATACCCATATGCATGTAAATGAGGTTCCCAGAGCTGCGCTCTCTGTGCCGAGGAAGAGGAGTTAAAGAGCAGCTCTTCTTGAAACTTGTTACGGTGACAATCTCATCCTGCAAAACACAATAAAACCTTCCCCATCCCCCCAGCCCTGTTCCCCAGCCCTTCGCTTTTCTCTCTGCCACACATGTCAGGAGAATGCCCTGTAACTCACTTTTCTAGGCTGAGGTAATTTATTTAAACATGGATTATTTGAAAAAAAAATGGGAAGGGATACAGGGTTTGATTTTAATCCCTGCTAACACAGAGGAAAGAATGCTCGTGTCACAACTCAGTGAGTGTAAAAATTAAAAAAGGCTGAGACTATTGTTTGAAAACAGGCAAAATAATTAAAATTATTATGGAATAATCACATATCACACAACAACCTCCCACTCTTCTGAGCAACAATCCAAAACAGCTCCTCCAAAGCAGGCCCAGGGGCAGAGGTTCTGTATATCATTCAAAGACCATCTGTCATTCAATTCCTGTAGCCCCTTTCCACTATTCTAAGGGCAGGCTGAAATTTAGTCCTGGCATTTCTTTTTCCATTTGCTAACAAACAGCAGTGATGGCAGATAAATATGGCAAACAATAGGTGTTTGTAATGAACTGGAAAGGGATATGGATTTTTGGAACCAGCACCAAGAAGTTCCCGGTCCCGCCTGATGCTCTGGGGACCCCCAAAGCCTGGTTCTGCCATGTGGCTGCACAGACAGACATCTGCAGGCTGTGTTAGGCTTTCAAGAATTCAGCCAACCTGCTAAGGGGCTGATTTGAATAAGATCAAATTTAAGAGGAAAAAAAAAAAAGGAAAGACTGAAAGCTAATTCCATTCCAGGGTAGGATAAAAAAGGACACAAAAGGATCATGGATATACAGCACAAGCAGTGCAGAAAGCCCCCTGTTCTAACAATAATCTCTGGGATTTTTTTTATTCTCTGCTTTTCTTAACTCATTCAGCATTTCCCATTGATTCACATAAGGGAAAAGCAGCAATGGATCCCGCTTTTGTGCTGTTCTTTGGGAAGTCACGCGTGTTAAATGCTATTTAAGCCAATGCTCATTTTATATTTATTTATTGTTTGGAGACTGAAAATGAAGTGTGATTGTGCCGAGTCGAAGCCGAATGACAGAATTACTGCTGCACGCCCCTTGAATCGATAGCGTTTCTTTTCACAAATTAACTCTCTGGGAAGTACTCAGCTGCTGGCATCAGAGGGATGCAAGGACACTGCTGGAGGGGAAGGAGGATGTGGGAGCGTGGTGCCTCACCTCTGTTCTGCCTTTGAGGAGCCACCTGGGCAACGGGACTGCCTTCATCATGTGCAACAAATGAGATGGAGGGGCAAATAATGAAAAGGGTGCAGCTGGGCTGTGGAAGTTTTGGGTGTTGGGAGGACACCCTTCAACACCCAACCCAGCAGCGAGGAGACTTTGTTTTCCTGGATTGCTTTTCTGGATCATGAAGAACCCATGAAAAGGGCTGAATGGCTCCTTTTTTGGGACACAGACCAAGACTGAGGCAGGCCACAGCCCAGAGGGGCTCTGGGCTCATCTGGATGTAGCTGGCAACCCATTTCTCCCTAGAGGGAATTACCAGGAAATCTGTAACAGATCACACAGGGACTGGGATAAGATGGCCTGTGTCCCCATCATCTTGATGCTTGGCTGTGTCACCCTGCCCTGTCCATAAAGGGCATTCCTGTATGGCACAAAGTGCAGTAGCCCACAGCTGGGCTTCCCAGGGCAGGGCAGGGCAAGGCAGAGCTGCATGGGTGGGACAGGGGAGGCTGATCTTCACACTCTTGTCCAGCACAAGCATGGGGGCCAGGGAGAGGGGAGCCCAGCCTGACTCCCTGTGCTCTGCAGCTCTGCTGGAAGGAAAAGCCAGGTGAGGATTTGACCACTTGCAGCTTCCATCTGTTGCCCTTTCCAGGACCAGTGCCTGGGGCTGGTCCAGCTGTTACCATCACACAGTAAACCCTTCCATGGGGCTCAGCACTGGCTCTACCCCAGATAGAAATCAAGGGCCAGCTCTAGTGGCCTGCCCCAGCTGGGGTGAACCAAAAAAAGCTTGAAAACAGAGGAGTTTTTGCAATTTTCACCTTTTTGCAATAATTTTCTTGCATACATAAATAAGCCAAGCTTTCTCCTGCATACTGGGAAGGGAAAGCACAACTCCTTTGACGCTGCCTCTATTTTTAGAAGCTAGAAAGTCTTGGGTACAATGGGAGAGGGAGAGCATGTATTCACACAGATACAATCTGGGTCTAGTATAACACTGGACTAGTTTTCAATTTTAATATAGATTCTAAACAAGCCTTCTAATAGCTCTCTTTTGGTGTCTCTAACTATAAAGTGTGGATAATTCTTAACAACAGGTGTGCTATCAGGCTTAATTAATTAATGTAATGTAATTAATGAGAACTTGAAAGCAAGGTGACATGAAATGCAAACTAGCACTATAGCAATCAGTCACTTTTTCCAAGTTGATTGTCTTTGCTACCACTAAAATGCTCCTCTAGAAGAGCTTGTAGCTGCTTGTTTCAAAGTGGAAAATGATAAGCAGCATGTGTGGAACAATATGCTCTTAATATTGCACTTTGTGAAGAGCTGATGACTTTGTTAGATGATTTGCAGATGACTGAGAGAGGACACTGACCTCCAGAGCTTTCTATACTGCTTTTTTATAGCTTTTGCCCAGGACAAGCAAAAGAGAAGACTCAATGTTTCTCAGAGCTGGGACAAGGGATACACAGCTACACTGGAAAATAATAATTTTAAGCTGAATTTTACTGAATACTTCAATTTCTAGATATGCCTTAGCCATGAACTCTCTTTTATACAAGTCAGACAGTCAGATCCTCAGAGAAATTCTTTCTCCAAAGAATTAAGAAAATGAAATGAATTGGATCAGGGGAAGTGCAGACTGGATATTAGGAGAGGGTTGCTCATCAAGAGGGGTCATCAGTCACTGGAACAGCCTCTCCAGGAAAGTGGTCACAGCATCGAGCCTGTCATAGTTCAAGGAACATCTGGATGACATTCTTAGTTATATGATTTAGTTTTAGGGAGCCCTGTGTCCTTCCAACTTGAGATATTCTATGACTCCATGATAAGACTTTATATTTCTGTCAGGAGGAGATGAATGCTGGGAAAAAGCTGGTGACATCATAGAAAAAGATCAGGTTAGACATTTGGATTAGAAATCATGACTGGAGCTGTGAAATTTGTTGAAGACAAAACTGTGGGGCTCCAGATGAGCTAAGATCAATGTGTAGCAACGTGGAACAATATGCCTGTGGCTCTGTCAGATCCACTTTCAATTGCTCCCCAGGTGGCATCATCATTTCAAAAAATTATCTGGGTATGGCTGTGGTTTTTCAGCAAAAGAAAAAAAAAGCCTTACACCAAGAAAGGATAGCACCAATCTGTCTGTGTGTCCATTCATCAGTAAGTCCTTAGACCTGCTGGTTTTCATGGGGAGAACCTTGTAGATATCAGATTGTAGGCAGATATATACATACCTAACACATTTGGTACAGGGCATGGTTTAAGTAAACTGATGAAACACCTCGTTTTTCCTAAGCTTTTGCATTACTTCAAGAGAATAACGAGTTATTGCTACTTACCTCTGCTAAATGAGCAAGAGATGAAACTTCCTCGACAGTCCCCTGGGCCATCTCGATACCTCATGATCATTTTCAAAGGGTATAATTTACATGAGATTTTTTTCCCTGCCTTGTGAGCCATAAATTTATAGGGAGCCCCTCTGAAAGACTTACTGCTTTTGTGAGGCCTCAGATGAAGTCAATCAAGCCAACCAGTATAAAATCCAAACTTCAGTTAATTCCATCCCTGAGGACCATGTTGTTTGCTGTGGAGTTGGAAGGTCTGTGGGGCACGGGTTATCTCGTTCTTGGATGGAGAAGGCCTGTGTTGGACAAGGGGCATTTTTCAGTCCACAGCTTGAGTAGCCGTATGTGCTCTCTAAGGAGGAGGAGATCATTCACAGCAGTGAGTGTGCCATCCAGGCCCTTAGAAAATGATAAATAAATGGCTGAGGGGTTAGTTCCCTTTTTTCCTCACTTGCTACCCTCTCTACTTGCTACATTCAATTATTTTTGGAAGCTGCATAATAAGCAAAATTGTACATTTCAATGTTCCCAGATGAGATTAGAGAGGATTAAGCATCAAGGGGTGGCAGCTGGTCAGTTTATTGCACATTTTTAATGTGGAAATGTTTCTAAATGAAAAAATGAAAGGTGGGAGGTGGTAGCAAACTCAGACTATTGCGTCTGCTCTCCAGAAAGCGAGCACATCCATGGAGAGGGGATGAAGGACGTGGATAATAGGGCAACTTCATGGAGCTGGTGTGGCTAAGAGGCCAGGCTAAGGCATTTACAGCAGACCTAAAACTGGGATAGTTTAGTCAGGGGCCACAGGGGGTCCTGGTGAACACCAGGACTGTCAAAATATTGGTGCTGAGTCTTGTGCTTGCTCACAGCAGTGTGGTGGTAGCACTGCAGAGCCTCGCTGCCAGGACGGGATGCTCAACCTCTGAGCTCAGCCGCTCCCAGACCTCTCGTTGGAGACTGGCCACCCGAGTGTCAATTAGTGCTAATTGTGAGGGTTCCGTTTGTCCTGTGGCCACCTGTCCTCCAGGAACCAGGCTGAGACCCCTGGCAGCCTGTGATGAGCAGCTGTCAGCCTCCAGCCACGCTCAGGCTCGCGTGCCCAGGGCTGCATCCAAACATGCCTCAAGGTGAAGGCGTACGGACCTTGTTCCTAGGGAAATATCTGTGTCATCCCCTTCATGTCTTAGGTGTAACCTATATTTTAAGGGAATAGAAATGTGTCTTGGATTTTTTTTTTTTTGGCTAATTAAATTACACCCACCTCTGTAATTCCAAGACGTTGCATTAAAGAGTGTAATTAAATGAAAGCTCAAGTCACTAATTAGAACAATTCTTGAAGGGATGCATTCTCCCAGTGATACTCGTGTAACCTCTATATGTGAATGATATGCATCTTGCCATTGCAAAATATGTTGTTACACTTGTGCAAGACTTTACTGAAACAACAAGAAAAACTTCAGAAGAAAATCTGAGAGGTCAGTCTGGTTCCATCTCTGTGCCCTTTGCTGAAAGGCTTTGTTTGGCAGAGTATCTTCTGAAACACCCCAGTAGGAACACAGCCATTGATGTGTGGATTGAGGGATAATGTCAGAGTGGGAAACCTTGACATAAATCCTGCAATGTGCTGAGGAGAATCTAGTGCTGCAGCCTCGGGTTTGGTAATTCCCAGCACTGCTTCTTCCCCCTGTCTTTCCTGTGAGGCCCTACTGCTTTCATATCTCCTCCTGGTTCTCAAATACCCATTAAATTATTTCAAAAACCAGTCCTATAACCAAAATGTCTGTGTGTGTACACATATAAGCAAGGCTTCCTGATGCCCATTGTAGGGCTCCAGTTTCACAGAAGAGGCACAGCTGAAGCCTGTGGCTATGGCCCAGCTCAGGGGCTGGCAATAACACACTAAGGTTTTCCACTATTCCTGACTGCGAGGGCATCCAAAAGTCCTGCACAGTAGTTTTTAAGTCCTACTTCCCAGCCATATGTGAGGGGACACGACTCTTTTTGCTCTGCTTTCATGTTGCTCTGGGGCACTGAGGAGCTGAACGTACATGAAAGTGGAGGCGGTGGCTGGTCTGCAGTTTCCTCATGAAATTTTAGGGCATGTCTGGGTAAATAACACCGTTCCAGAAATGAGAAGGAAATTTTTGGCAGTCAGATGAGGTAGAAATATCTGTGGATTAGTGTGGACCAGACCAGACGCTGACCTGACGGTCCTGGACACTGGGAATGGAGCACCTTGGCAGAGGAGGCGATGATACGCTGTGAAACTCGGCTTACAGACAGGGAATACGGGCTGCATTCCTTATGCGGGGTAGCCGTCTCTCTGGGACTCTGTTCTGAGGGAAAAAAAAAGAGCATCTCTCTGCCTTTGCTTTCTTCCAACAGCATGCCAAGAATAGCTCTGCAGGGACTGAGCAGAGGAAAGCTGATTACACCTTTTGATTGATGGCGCCTTACACATTTAAGAGCGATTTCATACAGGAGCCTGATTTACTTGCACATCAGTTCTAGAGAAGGGCCCAGAGCAAAGCCCTGGACTCAGATGCCTCAAGCTTTTAAGAAATTCAGGAGGGCATCTGAATTTTCATGTATAAATTGCCTTGTACCAATTCTCCCTTTAACTGTGAATCTACTCTCTCCTTCTATTCCTTGCTCCCTAAGGCCCCTTCCTAATAAACCATCTCCAGAGTAATTCAGGATGCTGAGGCCATTGATCACCCTGTAAATCTCACAAGGCTGGGCAAGCTGCAGCCCTGTGTGACTCAGGCTGCTAGGACTGAGGCCATGCCCTCTGGCTGGCCCAGAATGCCCTGGACGAAGAAGCAAGCTTTGTATGGATGGTATCTCTCACCTGCAGGAACCTCAGTGCAAGGACTACAGCTGCAATTGATTTCTGGATTTGTTATTTGTAAGGCATCTATGTCGTTCCCTTTACTGTAAAATGCCAGGTGATTCCAAATGACACAAACTAGAGACACTTTGTGACTCGCAAACACACAAAATTACATGTAGAATTGTGTGTTTGAGTATGCAATGAGGACAGCTGCTTCATTTACAGATAAATTTTATATCTGATTGTTGAAATTAATGCTCTTATAATTAATGTTTACTGTAATGAGCTGCCTGAAAATACTTTTTGTCCAGCACGGGCATGGAACCAAGTATTGAAGTGAGTATGGAAAATGATGTCTAAGAATAAGAGTGATTATCAAAAGGGTTAAAGTGGGCAGTATTTGCAGTCTCATTTATCACAGTTGCTATCTTTGCACAGCATAATAAATTCAAGTCTTAATCCTATTAATAGTAACACTTGTGCAGTAATGTGTATTTCTGGATACCAGTGCTTTTCCAAAATACTCTCCCCATGAATGCAATGAGGCTGGATTGCCAACCCTTCATCTATGAAGGCTGTAAGGCTGGTGAAGTATCTTATCTACTCGCTGTATATTTTTTGTCCTTTAGCTGTGGTGGATTTTTCACTTTCCTTGCCAAACTTGTAAGAACATCAATCCCCCACGGCCTTCCTTGTCCCAGCTACCTGCATTTTCCAGTGTTTGCTGGCATCTGGAACTCTAAGGTATGGAGGCAGACACCATCCTTTTAAGCATACCTAGCCTTGTAGAAGAAAAAGCTGCTGGTATTTTCTAAAAAGAACAGTTTTATATCAGTTTTTCAAATGAAATGCATTGAATTAAATGACCTGCTTTTCTCCAAAGCTGCTGAGCTTCCATATTTGAAGCTGATGGAAACCATGGTAGCTCAGAGATCTCAGATAAGCAGCCAAAACATAAAGTGGTCTGAAATTTTTCTAGTCTTATTATGGGGATGCTAACTATCCCCCCCAGTTCAAATCTCTCTGAGCTAAAGCAAAGCCTGGGAAAGAAACTGTATTTTATTCAGTTTGGGTGAGAATTTGGAAGGTTGTTAGAAAAGATACTTTCAGTAAGATGCATGATTGCTGATAATCAAAGCCTGGGTAAATATTTCATTCTTCAGAGGTTACTAACAGATGGCTGCTGAAAAAATATGGAAAGGGAAATATTTCTAGAAATCCAAACCCCTCATCTACAGTATTTCATCAGCAATATGGCCTGACTCAAGTTGCTGGAAGGTCCAGGCATGGGCTGGGACATTGTGGCTCCAAAAAGCCACAAAAGCACTGAAGAAGGGGAGTTTCTGTCCTGAACTACAACATCTAGAAATAAGACCAGGAGACAAACAGGTACAGATAGACACAAGGCCAGCAATTCTGGTCATCAAGAAAAACAGAGGTGCTAGGAATGGTGGAGGAAATCAGGTTTAGTGATGCTGCATTTGAAGTGGAGATGGAGCAATGAAAACAAGCCCCTGCATGCCTAACCATACAGAGCTCCTTTTCATCTCTTGCACCAGCATCCTCAGAAACTGAGTGGATCTGGGCAGGATTGAGGATTACAGGTAACTTTTCTATCAATGTCACTTGTAAGGACACCTAAGGATAGTGCTGCCAAGGAACAAGGAGATAGCTATGGGCAAAGACTGGTAAAGTTGGTGAGTGGGAGGAGCAGTAGGAGGATGCAGGAGGAGGAAGAGGAGCATCCAAACTCAGGAGGTACTGACTGCAGTCATGAGAGTAGGGCACATATTGTCTGAAAGTCTTGGGAGGAAAGACACAGAGATTTATCACTTGCATGCATCAAAGGAACTGCATAGATCAAAGAGGATGAAAATAAAGGAGTCTTGTAAATATATGTGCTGCAAAAATACTTCAGGTAAGGGGGCGAGCAAGGCTTTATTGCACTCCTCTACACTGTGAAGTGCTCCTTTTCCAAATCCATGTGCTTTCAGATGACTCACACATCCTTTAGGTTCTCTTTTATGAGCAAAATCTTGCACAGGCAGATAGTTTCTGAAGCAAGATGGGTCCCTGACCATACTGTGCAGATGTCACTGAAATCAGTGTGAAGTGAAGGCATTTGTCCGAAGGGAGGCTGGGGCTTTCAGCTCCAAAGTCTGAGCTCCTGATTGGGCTTCTTTGTTAGAAAGCTGAGCTCAAATGGCTCCATTTGGTCTTCTCTTTTTTCTTCTTTTCCTTCTTTGGCTTCATGTACTGCTTTTAAAACTAAACTGTGGAAAATTTTTAAACATTTGATATGGCATCAAGGAAAGAATAGCTCTGCTGATGGAAGAGAAACAGTGAGAAAAAAAAAAGAATGTTTTTTTCCTTCTTCTGGACTGAAAATATAATAAAAGCCTGGACCTGGTGTGATGCACTCTTATTCAGCATGTTTTCTGCTGTGAGATGACAAGTGGCGGGTGGGGGGTGAGGATGGAGTTTCAGCTAATTCCATGAAACTATGCTGATTATCTGAGGTGTCAGATGTATATGTGTCAAGAAGCATTTGAGTCTTTGCTTCTTGTCAGATCATTTTTTAAATCAGGGTGCCTGGGGCCCTTCTCATAAGCAAAAACAGGATATAAGCCTTCCCCCCTCCCCAAGATGATTATCAGTTTTAGAAGTACATTTGTATACTTTCAGATGTCTGCTTGAAATGTAACCAGGCAACTCATTTGGGGAAGGAAACAAATGTCAGCCCAAACTCAAGGCTGCAACACAAGCTTTATAAATTCTGCCTTTGAAAGAAAAGACAGTGGGTCAGCTTTTGTGGCCAGGGAAGCTGGTACAAACTGGATTCACTGCTTCCACTCACTATACACAAAAAGGTAGGAGATATACATGTTACTTAGGAAAGGCACAAGTTAAACTGGAAAGTGCTCTGCTTGAGCCAATAACTCCTTATTATGGGGATTCTGTGATTTTAGTAGATTATACTTCCCTGTCTCTTGGGTGCTTTACTTAGAGACTCCTGAAGTTTCAGATGGCCAAATTCTGAGGGGCATAAAGCCCACGTGAGTTTAAAAGTCTAATTTTTAATTGTCTTGCTACATATTATTGATGCCTGACTTAGGCATGGTTACAGGGACACTTATACAGACTTTAAGACTCCTGTTGCAGAAGAGCTTCTCCAAAACTGCTAGCTCAGGTAGGCCTGAGATGTCTCTCCAAATGCTCAGCCCTGTCTAGAGGGTGGGAATGTGAATCCTGCCATTCAGAAACGCTCTGCACTCATTTTCCAAGGGTAAATGAAGATGCACAGGTCCAGACTCTCCCAGAAGAAGATGTTACAGCTACCTGTTGTGGGCAGGGACTGGTGGTTTGTGCTATCTGCAAAGAACATTTTTCCTTTGATTCAACTCTGAGTTTGCCCAGAGGTGACTCATGAATGTTCTTCTTTTCCTTCTTAAAAACCTGTGTGATGAGGTAATCTTTTAGACTGTCCTCCATATGCTTGGAGCCAGCTTCTCCAAGTTACTAAAATCTACCCAGAAACAGGGATCTTTGGAACAGCAGGGCTCCCCAGCTCAGCCCCCACAGGTTTGGGACAGAGCAGGGCATTGCTCTGCCACTGATGAATCGAGGTGTTGCCTTCATACTTTGTCCCACTGAGTGTACAGGGCACTGCTGCTGCTCCTAAAAATGGAAAGTTGCCACTTTGTTTGTGTCCTTGCCTATCACCCTCCCTCTGGTGTTCTTTGGATGCAGTGGGACTTCTGTCATGGCCACCAGTGCTCCCCCACAGTCTGACCTCAGAGGAAGTTGTGTTGGCTCTAAAGCTGCATTGTCCTGGTACGTGAAATTATTTTTTATTAAAAAAATCAGACTTTAGAAAATATTAGGTCTTTTCATTTGGGAACTGGCTGAAAACACCAAAACTGGTTGTTAAAAATGTGACATTTTATGAATTTAGAGTTCATTCTGCTTGCTTCTCTTGCAGCCTGGGAGGTGGATACCTTTTGTATCTCGTCAGAACAAGATGCCATCAATGGAATTTTGACTTTGTCCATGGCAATACAGCCTGCATACAGCTCCACACTGGTGGAACCAGACCAGGATGAAAGGGCACACTGCAAGAGATGGCAGTGACCAGCCTGTCCCAAGGTGGTGGAGCCAGAAAGAACAATAGGAGCGGGATGGATCTGGCTGTTGCAGGACCTATCTCCTCTCACAGTCACCAGCTTTTCTTTGTCACATGGCTTTCTTTGTCACAAGGGTCAGTTGCTACCTGCCTGGTCTTCTCCCTGGTGAGGGGACTCACGGCACTGGACAGTCACAGCACTGGACAGTCTTGTTCCCTCCTTCAGGTATCTCTTACCTGGCAAGTATTTGAGCCATCAGGTTAGATATTTTATGGAAATGAAGAGAGTGCTAAAATTGCGGTCTATTTTAGAAATTATTATTGAAAAGATGCCTAGGCTACCTTTGGATCTGTAATAATCGCTTATTATTTCAGGTGGCCACGTAAAAATGATCTTACTGGTAAAAAAATCAAAACTCAAAGCTCAAAACAGTATGGAAAAAACCCCATGGAAATCTTTCACGTGGCCACATACCCTTTAGCACTGTTTTCTTGAATTTAACACTGTCAGGGTCATTCTTAGAAGCTCCTTGGTGTGACACCTCCATTGAATAATAAGCTTTGGCATGTCTCCACAATCTTTCTCTTGGAGGAGTGGAGTTAAAATCTCTGTCAACAAAAGGGAAAATAGAGTGGTCAGGGGTGGCAAAAAGAAACATGGGTGACCCACTTTGTGTGCATGTCCTAAGTACCATTTAAACAGTGTGAAATAAACCACACTGGTTCCTCTGGCAGCAGGACAAACAGTCTTGGCCACTCACAAAAACTATCTGAAAATAGCTGACACTGATGATGATGAGAAGGAATATGACTGTTGTAAAGGTGGCATTTACCTGGTTAATAAATGGAAGGTAGTTGTCACTTGGGACTTCTCCGACAAATTCTTTAAATGCAAAATATGTAGTTATTATAACATGCAATTTTAAATTGGTGTTGATCACTTAATATTGTCCATCAAGTTTTAAAAAGTGTAGATTTCTTATTCAGATCCAAATGTTTGTGCTCTACTAATACAGACATCTCAGCTTATATTAATTTAAAAAAGAAACATGAAAGGCTGAGAGACAGGGTTTTCAGATATTGCATCTTTCAGGAAGAATGGGTTGTAAGAATTTTAAAGACTCAAGAGAGGTCATTTATTCCAACACAGCAGCATTTTAATTTTGGATGAAACCTTACCTGTGTTGGCTACTGTTACAGAAATTCAGGAAAATACCTTTCTAGAGTGGAAGATGAAGTAAAAGCACAGAACATTAGTGCACCAGGTAGGAGCATTGCAACAGCTCCCAGATGAAATCCCACCACTCTGAAGTGGGTGCAAAACTCTCTGTGAGAGCACTGGGACTCACATTTCCCTTGAGGCTTTCCTTTCACATGCTGGAAAAGCCTGCATGGAAGCAGGATTGCAAGTCAAAGCCCTGACACAGTGAATTATGTCATGAATATATTTTGATGCTCCTTCTGATACTGTAATATATTTATAATTTAAATTATGAACTATGGGGAACAAGTATTGTGTCTTTTTAAAGCAGCATTTAATATGCTAATGTGTTCAATAAAGAACAGGCACACTCACAGAAATAAATATCTCCTTGTTTCATATATGCTTTGTCAGGTTAGGGATATATTAGCAATACAATTTTTTATTTTCCCACAATGAATTGCTTGTTACAAAGCAATAAAAACACTACTGAGGACCCACTTCACTCCAGCATCTGGGACCTACATGTGCACTGTACAGGGGATCTTCTGGTTTCTTTTTTCTGGTTTGGTCCCTGTCCATCAACCCTTTTCTCTCTCTCTGGTCAGCATCAGTGAATGTGTCCCTGCTTAATGATCTCCCAGGAACAATCTACTGCAACTTACAGGTGGGAAAAATTTGTCAGCAGAAAAGCAGTTTTAAACCTCAGGCATCCAGATCTATTAAGCCACTTAGGCCAGAAAATTCAGTCTCCAGAAAATTCTTGGTGATCCAATACATAGACAAATTTGGAAATCTTCCTGGAGACTTAAAGGGTTGGTTTTTTTTGGCTGGGCTTTTTGTTTGTTTGCTTGATTTCCTTTTTATTTTTCTTTTCCTTGGAAATTACAACTTCTCTATATGCCCAGGGAATTGAGGGTGTAAGGAATCCAAAAATGTTCAAATGGCAATGTGATAGTTGGAGCCAAGTGATGCTGGTAAACATCATGAAACTTTAGTGTTACATTTATGCCTATAGAAATTTGTGTGTGTGCATCCGTGAGAGATGAGTGGGAGAGAGAGGGAAATGCAAAAATACAATTAATTCCAGTAACCTCCACAGGTATCTCCCCAGCTGACATATATATTCCCAGACAACAAGGAATGTGCTGCAGATTAGAGTGATATGTAATTTCCTTTGCCTTTGCCAATGCCCCCAGCCCCATGCACCAGCACGTAGCTCCTCACCTTCCACAGAGCTCAGAGTCAGGCTCTGCTGTCTCTCCTCAGTACACACAGTGCCTCAAAGATGCTCATTTTCCCCACCACTCCAGCTGTAATTCCTGCTTTCTGCTTCCCCTGCATGATCACCTACTCTGCTCTTTTTTCCTCTGCTCTACCTTTTCCTCTCTTTTTCTCTTCTGTCTCTCTCACAGCCGCTGATCCATCTCTAATTTCTCTCACACCTCCCTGTGTCTCTGCCTACGTTTGCCAAAACTGCCATTCCTCCTCAGTGATGCAGAAGTGATGTCCCTGTGCATCAGGTAACCTGAGGTAGCTTTTTCTCCCACTTTTCCAAAGCATTCCCAGTTGTGATAGCTCACTTCTGCTACCTTCATCTACTCTTTTTCCACTATCCTGCATGGACAGTGGACAAACATGTGAAGTGACTTCGTTGTTCAGCAGGGAAGCAGCCCTCCTCTTCTCTCACCTTCCCACACTAGTATCCATGACAGTGTTATTCTCCAGGTTAAATTGTAAGCCCATCTGGGCAGGCAGCCTTGCCCCAGGGGCATCCCTGGACTACCAAGGGAGAAGTCTCTGACTACTTAGAAACATCAGCGACAGTATTTTCCTCCACGCTTCTAGACGCTGTGCTACCCTTGTAAGAACAGACGCTTACCGAACACAGGGAATTAAAGCAGCCTCATGGGAAAGCAAGCCCGGAGCACCCCGGGCAGGGAGCCTCCTGCTGCCACCCAATTTGTGCATTAGAGGGCGATAAGCGGGAGATGCGGCGCGGAGCCACGCCGCTCTCCTGGTGGTTTTGTTGTTGTTGTCACAACACGGTGGAGAATATCCAGACTTGCCAGTAAGGCAAGGAACAATCTCTTCATATTATGCCAGCTCGAATACTAAACCGGCTTACAGTCACACATCTGCATGATCCTAACCTTCCCTCATTACAAACACAGTAGGGATTTACTTGCACCACACTAGCTGCATGGGGCCAATATTTTTATCCAGCAAAATCACATATTGTTACCTCCATATGTACAGTGGAAACAGCATGAGTAATGGAACCTTTAATCCTCATTTTTCAAAATTAGATTATAGTTTTACCTTCACTTTCTCTTAGTTTTTAAATCTCTCCCAATGCCCAGCACTGAAGATGCTGCTCCCCCTCTAATCACATTCTCTGGTGGCTGCAGTCACAGCTGGCTGGAAGGGGCTGCCTGTGCAGATCCAGACCACAGGAGACTGCCTGCATCACCTTCAGTCACCTTCCTCGTGTCTCTTGAAGAATTAGTTTAATCGGAGCAGATAAAGTAAATACCACATAATGTAAAATTAAATTAAAACCTATATGCAACAACTAAGATAGTATTAAGGTGTATCCATCATGCCTCCATATCTCTGGACTTGCAGATAAACAGAGAGATTTATAAGATCCTGCCAGAGAGTACCAGAGGCTGGCAATAGTGAATTAAGCTGCACATGTTTTTCAAAAGCTTTTTGAAAGTAGTATGGTCTGCACAGTGCAGTGTTTTGTACCTCCTGCCACGCTCTGGAGTGAAACACATTACACTGCATAACACAGTTGATCCTGCTTTAAGGTACAAAGCAAAATCATTGTGTGATCTACTCAGCTGCCTCACATTCCAGTTACATTGTTTTAGCCAGCCCAGATGTTCAGCAGTGCTGCCACGGAGTATCCTTGAGGATCTCTTAGTAAATTCCCTTTAATCACTGTGAAGTAATTATTCTGCAAACTGCAGTCTTCTAGGAAGAATTAGACATCCTTGCCATCCATGGCAGCCACCATTTTTTGGTCCCCTGTAACAGGGGCTAGGACACATTCTTTGGCCTGAAAATTGCCCTGTTTCTGCTGTTAGGAACAGAAAATATTGCTGGAAGATTTGAATACTCTATGCCAAACTGGCCTTGAATTAAATGTAAACAAAAGCCCCCTGATTGAGGCACCTTGACTAGCAGGAATGTTTATATTATCATGCATTAATTATTATTGTTTAAACGTCAAGATGCAGTATGGATCTGCAGCAAATACCTGCAGACACATTTATGCTACTCACTTTACAAACACTGAATCAAATGGTGTTTGTAAAGTGAGTAGCATAAATGTGTCTGCAGGTATTTGCTGCAGGTCCTCCCCAGTATGTCAGATGATCTCTTTCATTCACATGCATATATATATATATATATATATACATATATATATGTGAGAGTGTGTGTGTGTGTAGCATACATGTATGCAGCGTCACAGTGCACAGTGTCTCAGTGATTTTACCTTTGTTGTGTTCATCTCCCAGTAGCCACAGAAGAATGCTCTGGTTGGTCAAAAGACCTTGGGATAGAAGCCAGGTTCTTGTCCTAGATGTGAATTCCTGGCCTCTCCGTCTCACTTCCAACACAAGCACTTAGTCCAGAGACAAACCTTTGCTCTCCAGTGCTGCACCAAGAAATCAAGCCTACCTCCAGGCCAGAATTTTCTCCATCTGCAAGCAGCAGCTTGGGCCTGTTGAATGTGTTAAATGTGTGTAGCACCCTACATCTCTCTGTCCATTCCCTCCAAGGAAAGTTGTGTCCCTCACTACCACTTCTCTAGAAACATGTGTGGACTGCTGACATGCTTGTACCTTGTGTTTGAAGTCTGTGCTAGCATGCCTGTTATTCCTCATGCCTTTGCTCCTCCTAGGCAATTTTGGATGTTTGAGTGCTTCTTGGTGTCTGCCAGAGCCTCCACAGTGGTGGCTCACCAGGATCCCAGCTTGCCAGAGACATTACTCCTTTTTCCCCCCTTTTTAGTCTTAACCCCTTGTGCAATTTTCACTCCACTCCCCATATCCTTGCCCTCTTTAGCCACCTCCACAGAGCTCAATCCCTCCCCAGAGAGGCAGCTCAGGGAACTCAGCCGTGTGGGCAGCAAGCACAACTTTTCCCTTGCCTATGAGCACAGCTGACTGTCTGGGTCACAGCAAAGCCCCAGAGCCTCCCAGCAGCCACAATCTGCTCTGTGCCCTCAGCCTCCCAGGCAGAGACAGCTGTAAAAAGCCTTTTACTCCATGAGTTGATAGGTGCTCACCCCAGATCACCTGTGGAACACTGCTATGGGATTTGTAAGCTGAGCTGTAATTAACTTAAAAAGCATATTAAAAAAAAAAAAAAAAAAAAGAAGGGAAAGTTCCAGGATTTGAACCAGGAAGCCTCATGAAAGCAGATCGCATATTTAATTTGCTCTGTCAGACAATAAGAAGATCAAATGATTTAAACAGTTGATGTGTTGTGAAAACACATCCTGTCGCAGCTGGGATGTGGATGGAGTCCTAATCATTCATTTCCCCTCAGAGTCATTCCCCCTCTGTTTGCTGTAACACCATGGAGTTTGGAGTTTAATGTGCTGGTAATTGAAAGATGCTTCTCTCAATATATTTCAAGACAGATTTTTTCAGAGAAAGAGACCCGTTTTATTTTTAATTGGTGAGATAATGCCATTAATTTCTTGTACCCCAGTTTTGTCCTTTGCCTTGTCCCCCTGGTAAATCATCAGTAAGCTTTGTTTACAGCTTCAGTTTTTTATTAATATCCTGCTTCAATTTTTTACCCATATCCTGGTTTTCTCCCCCTCCTCTTTGCTTCCCTCCAATTTTTCTGCTTCTCACCATCTTTTCTTTCCCCTTTGAATCCAGCATCCCAGGAAGTTCAGTGAGCATGCCCTGCTCAGTATTATTCATGCAGGTGTCTTACAGGACTCTTTTAAACATGCTGTGAGGAATTGAGTTCACTCTTGGGCAAAGGTTTCTGAGGAAGGTGACTTTTATTACTCAGATGCACTCTGCAGAATACAGATAAACTTCAGTGCTCTGCTCCCCTCTAACCCTCTGTCCTCTTCTAGCACTCCCAGCACAGAGAGTTATCTTCATTAACAAGTTCAGATCAGTGCACACTTGCAGCACCCGTGGTCAATGAGCGCACGTTTTACTGGGTCTGTGAGATGAGCTAAACGAGTAAGTTACTTTCCCTGGTCAAAAACATCCTCTTTCCTTAATGGAACAGCTTAATTATTCTTTCTTTCTCCTGGTCCTGGGGGACAGATTATTGAAGACAGATGGGCAGAGAAGTGTGCATACATTAGCGGGTGAGGCTGGATGCAGCCGTTCCGTGGATGGGAGGGCCGACAGCTGCACGGTCGCATCCAGACACCCGGGAAATTGCCTGAGCCTAGGGAGCACTGGTGACCCCATGTTGCTCTGATGCCTCCAGCTGGGGGCCCACAGGGGCACATGTGCCTGCACATGAAATCCTGCAAGGCCCTGCAGGCTTGGCCACGGCCATCAGACCTGTGCAGAGGTGCAAACCACACAAACACAACTTCTTAAAAATGTAATCTCTTTGCACCAGCCTCATGTTCTCTCTTCCCTGTTGCCATTCAAAATCAATGTTATTGCTGTCTCTTTTGCTGCCACTAGTCCCTGTTCTTCTGCAACTCTCTGGATCCTCTTCTCTGGGAGGTGGCATTGCCTTCTTGTGAGAAGGAAATCCAGCCAGGCTGCCATCAGAACCCAGCTGAGGAGAGGAACCTAGATGCTTGATGCTCAGTTTCTGCAGGTGGATTTTGGGCTGTACTGAGTGAATAAATGTGATACTAATGTTTCATGTTTAAGGACAAATCCAGAATGATGATAACTAGATACTGATCCCTGCTGTGTGGCAGGACTTCTGCCGTTCTGGTCCCAACACTAGTATGAAGCCTGTCCTTCAAGTCTGGCAGGTCATTAAGGTGGAGATTTTAAAGTGTCCGGATGATTTAGGAACGAAATTCCATTAGCTGTATGGTTGATGTTTCTTGGCCCATTTACCAGTATTTAAAATTTGTGGCATTTTGTGAATGGTGGATGGTATCTCACTTGAGCAACAGTGGTAACCATCCCTTGTGTGCAGCCAAAACAAGGCTCGAGATCACACAAATCACACAGATTCTCCCCACGCTGTCTTGGTAACTAGAGCCAGCCACTGCAAAGTCTCATAACTAACTTCAAATGTTCATCAGTCTTGAGGGGTACTCAGCTATCCAGATCTAAGAGCTTGTTTGCTTGTGCTGTGAGATGGCTTCAGTGCATCTCCATAAAAGTGCAACTATGCTTCCATAGTGCAAATCATCGGGATGATGGAAGTGCATATGATCAGGATGTTAAGTGCATCCATTGCACTGGTGAGGGGGGCCCAAAGTCTTTTCCAGGCTGTGTCTTGGGAGCCCAGTGGCTCATCACTGAGTGGTGTTGTGTAAGAAATGTACTTCGTGTCATCCTGTGTGACATGACACGATGAATCCTTTATCAGGAAATTCCTTGGGATGGAGGGGCCATCCATCTTGTCTCAGTGCAGCACCTAAAACCAGTTTCCCAAGCTGTAACTAAGACTATGACAAAAAGCAACCAAAAGAGCAAATACACTAAGAGTTAGCTCAGACAGTAGCAGTGCTCTCTAGCTAGTGAGCAAAGCCAAATACAGATTGTCAGCCTTCCTTTTTATTTTTCTTCTTTTTTTTTTTTTTTTTTCAATTGAGAGGACCCCATGATAAGTGGTTTCATTAATTCTCCCACAGAGATAGTTAGAAAACTTTGAAATAAAGTCAGCTGCTGGAAAGGAAACCCTGTCTGGAGTCTGCACACCCTAATTTGCATTTTGATGTCTGTGATTTAACTGAAGGCACAGGTTGTCACTGCCAGATATCCCTCGCCTACCCAGGGATATACAAGGTAGAACTGCCCAAAGCAGCCTGACTTATGAGGTCTGCCACAGCAACACAACCAATGCATCCCTAAACATTTAGTAATAAAAAATCTGTTGTTCTTTAGTCGCCAGGATTTAACAAGCCTAATCCCTAGGAGAGGTGATAAAAATTCATTAATCTAATTAAATACTTCTTATTGCCAAAGTGACTTTGTAGAGGAGCTTTGCTGAAGGATAAGTGCAAAGTAAAATGGAGTCCCAGCAGAGAAACAAACGTTAGACTTCAGCAAGCTTGTACACGCTTCATTAAACTCATAATTATCCTTTGGTTCTAAGTAGCTGATAATATTTAATGAGTATCCAAGATGATTTAAAGAAAATGTTTACTAATGAGGAACAAACAGTGCTATGGAAAACTGATATCTGGGGTACCATAGCCGTGTATCTTACCTGTATCTTGTGTTCTTGCTTTTGTAGAAGCGATTCAAGTGTTCTTTTCCAAACTGTTTTACTACTGGCTGGTGTTGCTGGTTTCACCGAGCTCCCCTGTGAACTACAAGGCACCCAAGGGAGAAAAGGATGTGCTGGGGAGCAGGCAGCGCTGTGGGGGATGACAGGCAAAATAAACCTGAGAGGCCTGAACCTGGGGAGTAAGGATTGGGATCCCTCAGTGATGTCAGGGGGCAGTTTGGCTAGGATTCTCCTAAACATCAAGTCCTGGGGTCTAAATTGTGATGGAACTTAGTTCTTGGCTCCTTGTGAGAGGTTTGTCTGGTCAAGGTGAATGCCCCGCAATCTGTGTAGCTTTTATTATTAAATTTAATAGAAGAATTATTTGACTCCTGAGAACCCATATATCATCTGTTGGCAAGTGAAGCAGGACAGCCAGCCAAGTACTCGCCAATTGCTTTCCTGCAATATTCCTTTACAGGGATTGGTTTCTTCTTCACTGGGGACTTGTGGCTTCTAGATCAGAATGCTCTGTATTGGAGACACTGTGCATTTTCTTTGTGTTTGCATCCTGCAAAGATGCAGCTGTGTATCTTCCTAAGACAGAAGAGTTGATCTGTATTTAAAAGATGTCAGGAAAGAAAATGAACTGTTTTGTGTGCATGCTGAGGTGATGAGAAGTAGAAAGTGAATCTAGGATGAGGAGAGGTTCACCCCTGGAGAGTGAGCTGAACCCCTATCCACCTCTTGTGAGTGCTTTTCTTCTGCTCTGGCAGCAGCCTACATCCTCCCTGCCTGACCTGGGAGACCTGACACAGCTCCCTCTTGCTGGCTGGCTCCCACTCCTGTTTGCAAATGTGCTGCTTTGGGAGGTCTGTCGTGTTTGCTCCCCCACAGCAGAGTGCCCAGAGTGAGCTGTAGCGACTCAAATCAGCATTGCCACACCACAGAATTATTTATTTTATATGCAGCAGCCAGTGTAAAAAGAAACAACCCGTATTTCCCGTGCCTGGCTAGCAGTCTGCTGTTTCCCTTGGGATGCAAGCTAGCCTGATTTGTCACTGATGGATCAATTTCTGGGAGCTGGCATTACTTTTGCTAACACCATGTCCCTCCCTGCTCAGTGAGGTAGTCCAACTGGAGGTACACAACCCTGCCTTAAAATAAGGGTGGTTGTGCCCAGTTTGAGCAGTACCAAACTTAATATGTGAGTTTTTGGGTGAGTATCAGCTGCTGAGCTCTCTAAAGTCATCAAATACTTTCCTGCAGTGTGTGGCAAACCCAGATAGCAGCCAACACTTTGAAACCAGATAGCAAACAGCAGGGCAGAAGCAGGCATAAATACAAAATTAATGTAGGTATTTCTCACTTTCATCATAGCAAAAAACCAGCCTCTTTTCCAAAATGCCTGCATATTGCCTTGTGTCCTGATGGCATACGTGTATTATTGCAGGTATTTTGGTGCTGGAATGAAAGGAAATGGGGACTGTGTGGATTAGGAGACCACATGCATGTGCCTATTTTACGACTGTGATTATCTTTGTGAGGTGCTTAAATGCTGCAAGTGTAGCATCCTATAAATGGGTGGGCAGATTAGATTAGATCTGCAGTTCTCAGCAAGGGAGTTTATACCTGCTTGGCTCACTTGGAGGCTGAGTTTCTCTTTAAATGCAGTATTGCTAGCTGTTTCTTATGCCCTTTATCAACTGAGTTTCCAACCGGCAGCCTCATAGGGCTTGATGCTGTATCTTTGATCTCAGATAGATTTTTGTATATAAAATAATATTTCACACCAGCTTTGCAGGCTGTTATGTTAATTCATTGGCTGTCTGCTATCCTGGCTGCTATAAACACAATAAATACAGCATAAGGAATATATAAAGTAACACCCATCCATGCGCCCAGTCTTGCTCCTGAAGCAAAATCCAGGGCAAACCTTTCATGTGGGGGAAGGGAAGGATCTTCTTCCACATCTGTATGTATCAGATTTTCAATTTTTGCCTGATGGAAGCTCGATGATTTCAGAGGGGTTGAAAAATAGCTGGTGCTTGGTCCATAATGACTGTGCTACTGTTATATCACAGTGAAGCCAGGACTCTTGTTCAGACAGATTGGCAGAGTGCCTGGACCTTTTTTTTTTTTTTTTTTGGTTGAGTTTGTTGGGTTGTAAGCAGGAATTGGGTAAATTGCTCTTTTGGAATATTAGTAAGCCTTACAACTGGTCGTTTGCTTTAAAGCAGTAAAAGTATCCTTCTGACAGCTGCCTTTCCTGTCTTTGACAGCAGCACTGCAGTTCAGTTTCCTATTTTGCCACTAGAAGATTCCAAACGAGCCAGCGGTCATCAGCCCATTGGAAAGAGACTGGCTGACATTTGGAGAATACAGTTATAGGAATGAGAATGGCTTATGCACCTCCTCCTGGAGGCAGGGAGGGAGTCACAGAATTGTCCCAGCGTTTTACAAGTTGGTTCCTTTCAAATTCCAAAGCACCCTTCCTGTTCAGCATCTTACAGCTGAGCAGGCAGGTTGATGTGTTTACAGCTACCGTGAAGGGTAGAGTTAAGTGTAACAATGATGTGAGCTTCAGAGTTCAGTGTAATATAATGTTACCCTTGTGAAATGCAATTATTTCAGCTCTTGTTTTTAAATAGTTGTTTTTCTCAGTGTGAAAGCTAAATCACGTAATATAATGATGTTATTCATAAGGATACGAGTTTTTTTGTTCCCAGCAAATTTGCTTTGATTTTAAGGGGAAATCAGATGTAAACAATTTTTTTCTTAAAATCTACAAGTACTACATAAAACAATAGATAAAAATGCCTTTCAACAAGCTAGCCCCGTTCAAGCAAGTCTAAAAGGAACACCTACTCCTTTTGTTTCACATAAACACATGAGGCGAGGGGTAGCACAGTTTTAGAGCTTTCTGATACATCTAATTTTCCCTTTGCAACAAAATTGTCATCGGTTTGAGTGAGGAAATACTGCGCAATAGCATTTAAAGTAGATGGTGGTTATAGGCTTAAGGCCTTATCCTGGCTCTTATTCTTAACTCAAGGTGTTTCAGTGAGGGGGTATTTGAAAAAATGTGACTACTCTCCTGTCCTGTTGGAAGCTAAAGAGTGTTGAAGGACTGCTCATGGGTACCTGCTTCCAGAGAGGTGCAGTGTGTGCTCTGCCCCTTGCCTGTTCTGCTCACACCAGATGGGCTGTCGAGAGCTGGAAGGCTTTGTGTGGGCTCTGACGACCACCTCAGCTCACACAGGGAAGCAGCAGTCGAGGTAGCTGAAGCAGTGAGTTTGTGGAAATACAGATAAAGAGAGAAACAAAAAGCCTTCTGGAATTTTTTTTTATGCTGACATGAAAAAATACAGCAGTTTCAACTCTTTGAGCCCAAAATTCTGCATCCGAAATACCCACAAACTGGAATTTGATTACAGTGATGAAAACATAAGGAGAAAATAGTAGAATACTAAAAGTTGAAAATTCAGCTGAGGAATAGATCCTTCTTCTTACCTTGGAAATTAACCCTTTAATATGTTTTTCATAGTTTGGTATATAACTTCTGACTTCCACAATTGAGATTTAATTATAATACTGCCAAAGTTTCAAAGGTAGCATTTAAAAACAGCCATTGTTTTAGTAGGACAGGTTGAAGGGAAAGACTTTCTCCTCAATAATTTATGAAGAGCACATATTAAGTATCCGGTGTATGCCAGGTAATTGCACTGAGATACTAGGTTTTCACACTAGGTAAACAAATAACTATAATGGAAACCCAGCTGATTAATGGTCAGCTAAGAGCAACTGTAAGCAATGGGCTGCAGTTCCAAAACCCAAGAGAGTTTCTGGGGGTAGAAAATGCTGCTGTGTATGAGTAGACAGAAGGTTGCAAGGTTTGCTGAGATGGAAACTAGAAGCCTATAAATAGGCAGGCAATAGAAGGGCAGAGGAAAAGATAGAGGATGTTGATGTGTGAGATATTCTCACACTGCTCAAAGATTAAAAATTAGTGTGGATGATGGTTTGTGTGTTAAACAGGGTGGCAAAGTTGATCTGACAGCCCTGTCTCTGAAAAGTTTGAGCATGAAGGGAAAATGCCTTGGTTATGTCTGCACCATGGACAAAGGTAGCAATGTGCAATATGCTGTGTTCATCCAATCAATATAAAGTCTGTCGGTCCAAAGTCTTTGTATAACATAAGAACTGGCTATAGAGGTATACATTTTATTTCACTGTCTGGTTTTCCTCCTCTGTTTTCCTCCAGCACTTTAAATATCTCTCTTTCCATTCAAACTTCTATCCCATTGGCTGGGGGCATAAGGAGAGGGCACTGCCCTGAAAAACTGACCATATTCAGGAACCCAGATGCTCTTTTCAGCCCTGCCACCAGCTCACTGAGCAATCTTGGGCACATCAGCCTCCCTGCCTGCAGCCTGGGGCCAGCCCTGCTGCTCAGCACCCTGGGATGGGCTGGTGAGCAGCACTGCATCAGCCCTGGTTTTATTCCATCTGTTATTAATGATGACCCCGAAGGACTGAAAAGAAGCTGCCTCTGCTTTCCTTGTGGGTCACTGACACACTGGTGAACTCAGTTTGTTTTCCAGCATCAGGTGTCTGTGGCCGAAGCCTTGTCCTCTCCCTGGCCGCTGGCAGGGCAGGGGGGCTGGAGGGAGCCTCTGGCAGCAGATGCTTGAGCACGTGGGACAGTGCATTGTCTGTGCTGCAAGGGCTGCTGCAAGAGACACCTGGAGGCTTTACAGTGCCAACTGTGCACTTCATATGGAAAGTGTGTTCATATTGCTTGAAGAATTGAGTCAAACTAACCTGCAGCAGGGATGTATTCATTTTTGCATGCAAGACTCCACAGCTGTTATGTCACGGGCACAGCATAGCATTCTCTCAAATTGTTTGTAATTCTGCATTTAAAATGATGTGGTGGTGTTAGTTAAGCAATTATCAAGACCTCAATTCCAAGGCACAGAGGTTCCAGGTTATAGGTCCCGTGAGTTTTATTTACTTTAATTCATGTCAGCTCATTATCAACCTCATCAGGGAGTGCAGACTTAAAAGTAAGCCTGGATCAGTCATTATTCTAGGTACACACATGTGGATTAAGGTTCTTTTCATCTAGACAGTTTGGGAAAGCAGAGCAGAAATCTATATTGTTTCACTTTCCATTATTCAAATTTGTAAAATAATTTTTAGATGAGTCGGGGAGGCCATGGAGATCACTAATAACATCTCTAGTATCAGAAGTAATTTGGTTTGTAACTCTCTATGATCAGATCAAATAATCCTTTTATACCTGACCAAAATTGCTTTGTAGGGTTCATGTGCTATCGCTAATAATTATCATCACAGTGTGTCTTTGAACTATTAGGCATTATGTTATACACATTTTTATGATGAGGGTGCTAGAACTAGAGACCTTATGTTTCCTTTTGATGGATTCCCTGAAACACAACTACTTTTCCTAAATTGGACACAAGTGTGTCCACTATTGGAATCTCTTGCAAACTACAAGTCAGCCTTCAAGTTCAGAAATATGTCATGGTACCTTAATGAGCCCAGCCTCCTTCTTCTGCTGCAGGTATCCACTCAGTTAGACTGAGTCCTACTGACTTCTCTTGATAAGGATAACAATCTATCCACTCAGTTAGACTGAGTCCTACTGACTTCTCTTGATAAGGATAACAATCAACTTTAAAAAACAGGTAATCTGGTATTTAACTGACCATTATATTTTTAATTCTGATACACATTGTGTCAAAGCAAGAATGCAGAACCTCTAAATTACTGTGGGAAAGTGTGAACTTAACCCTAAAGACCTATTTTTTTTTTTTTGTTTTGGTAAAACTGTGGGCAAACTTCTTAATCTTTGTAAAGTTATGTCTTTGTCCCTAGGGATTTCTTGCTGCATTAAATCTCTCAGCTATGTTTCTCATTTGGAGCATCATTCTGGGCAGGTGGAGAAATATGATTCTAGTTTCTTCTCGAAAGCTTCACTTTATTCAGATTTCAACATAAAACATAGTAACTGTTGGTGTGCTCGTCAAAATTTTGTAATTTATCATCCCCATGCTAATGAGTACTGAGGTGTAGACTTTTCCTTCCTCCTTCCATTCACATGTTGATCCAAATCCTGTAAAATATAAACTATTTTGTAATTTTAACCACTATCTTCATTTCAATGCAAGACTGACATCCCCCTGTGTGTTTATGAGATGCATCTGTCACTGTGGCACTATACCTCGCATATTTTTGATAAAGCTTCTACTCTGGGGTCCCCCCTGGGATTTTGCAGTCCTCTGATGGTGGATGAGCAGACCCTGGAGGCTGAAGCCTGCAGCTGGTGAGACTGCTGAATTCTAGGTGCCAGCCAACAGGATATTTAAGCCTTGTGCATGTCATAACAACGAGGGCAAATAAGAGAAGCAGTATAATGTACTTCTACAAAAAAAAAAGAATTCAAGCTTTTTTTCTAGGGCAGGGAATTGCAGAGTTTGAGGGGCTGCCTGAGTCTGGCTCCTGCCAGCTTTACCTTTGAGTTAAACAGCCAAAGTGTCCTATTTAAAAGCAGATGTACAAATGAGGCGGGTTGGGAGAGATCATTTCTCTGATAATCTGGAGTCAGGCCATTTAGGCCTTAGCAGATTGTAACTGATATCTTGATTTTCACCAGGAAGAAAATGGGTGGCCAGCACAAAGTAATGAAAGGCTTTATTACCATATGGTACCTTAGAAAGCTCCTTCATTGTACAGTGACAAAGAACTGAAAATTGCTTAATCAGATCAATCTAAAAAGGAGAAAAAAAGTAAAAAAATAAACAAACTTTGCCAAGAGCTTGAAGACAGTAGAAAAAGGCACAGGAGGTCCCTTCCCTCCCTCATCCTTTGTTGCTCAGAAACTCTTGCTCTGAGGATCCCCTCAAGGGGCTACCTTTCTGTTCTCTGTCTCTGTACTCATCCCAAAGCGCAGATTCTGTCTCTGCTAAGTTGATCGTTTCTGGGTTTTGTTCTGTTTGCAGCAGAAAAATAGCAGGGAAGACAACCAGGGAATAAATGGTCCTGTAAAAGCTGCAGAGTCCTGTTATGTGAGGGAGCCTCAGCACCAGTGCCTGGTGCTTGTTTTCCTTCACTTTTGGTGGAAAAGTATGTCAACGGATGTCAAGGTAAATTCTTCTTTTTCTCTCCTTCCTTCCTTCCCCCCACCTCTCCTCCTTCAAGTCTGTCTTTGTGTCATCTCTTCAAAGTACACTACCTGTAAAATATTGATTCACAGCAGGCTGAGCTGCCAGGCTTAGATTTCTTTTTCACTGGCAGCAATAATAAACTACTACAGACAGTGCAGGCTCAGTACCAGCCTCATCATTGCACCACAAGCACATCGGTCTGTCTTAGGCGTGACTCAACATAATGAAACAAGGACCCAGAGGTATCTCAAAAGGAAGAGGGAACTGAGAAACAACCACAGGGGACATCAAAGGAGCCTAAGGAGGATGTAAGCTGAAGATGTAGCAAGTGCCACCTTAAACAGCAGTAACAGCGGCTCTGTTTATTCAAAATAACTTGTCAGAAAAAAAACCAATACAATAAAACAACTGGTGCCACTTGAGACTGGAAACCTAGAATAAACAAACTCTTTCCTTCCTCTGTTGAGCTTAAAAACAGGAATACCACCCACTCCTAGCTATCTTCACAGTCTTTATGTTGTTGGAAAAAAGTGTCAGGAATGATTACAGGAAGGTAAAGAGACCCTCAATAGCTTATGGCAGTGCTATGAAAATTGTGCCTGGTGGGAACAGTGGATAGACGTACGCAGTGTAGGAAATGTATTCCAGTTTGATCAGAGGCAAGGGTTTCTTGCCTTATGAGCTATACAAAGAGTAAAGCAGAGGTTTTGGTGTAAACCAGGGTCCCATGCTGGCACTTCCCTCTTTGGCGTG
Source organism: Serinus canaria (assembly GCF_022539315.1). Classification (NCBI taxonomy): domain Eukaryota; kingdom Metazoa; phylum Chordata; class Aves; order Passeriformes; family Fringillidae; genus Serinus; species Serinus canaria. The sequence continues at coordinate 73,140,532 of NC_066316.1, forward strand.
CACTCACTGGAATGTTTGAAGACTCAAGTAAAAAAGCCAGGCAAAAGACAGATGTAAAATATTTTTTACTGAGGGGGAAAAAAGGTGGAGCTGGGTATTGTTCTCCTTACTGTAATATCCATATAAATACTGTTTTGCTTATACTTGTATTTTCTCTAAACTGTGACTGTTCTAAACAGTTTTCATGCCGAAACAAATCGGAAATGTCACATGATCTCTTCTACACTTTTCTGCCACTTGCCTGACATTTAAAAATTCGGGGGAAGAGAAGACAAACAAGCAATGCCAATACATTGACAGGAACAGTCAATGACTCCAGCTTTGCATTCTTGATTTCCTGAAGTTTTCAGAAAGCAGTGGTAGCTGCCTTGACATGCAGTGTTGAGGCTCTGAATGGGGTGCCACAGCTCCGAATGGCTGTGGCACCCCACGGATTTCACCCCTGGGATCCTACACTTCCAGTGGAGCCAGAATGCATATTTGAGCACAGAAGATCCAGTTCTGCAAATTGTCCTTTGATCCCCTGAGCTTTCAGGGCACCACCCCTTGGGAACCCCTTCCAGCAAGGGACTCAGAGAAAACAAGAAGCCACTGCTGCAACGTGGCCAGTAGCTTGGAGATTTGGCTGTGTCCAAAGAGACACCAATACTTGAGGGGCTTTGAAATGCACTAGGAGGAAGGAAATTGCCTGGATATCCTCAGACGTCTGTGTTCTAGCCAGTGACTCCAGCATGAGCTGAGGAAGGGGAACCTCCAAGGTTCAGTGCTTAAGAGAGAGGTACCTGAAAATTGTCACATGCACTGACATTCATGTAAAAGCCTGGTTTTGTGTAAAGTACCCAGAAATGACAATCTGTGTTCCCAAAAAAAAATGAAGTTAGCTTAAGAATTTTGAGATTTTAAAGATAACACATATAAAGGACTTACTTAGTTTCAAATACTTTGCAATTTTCTAAGATCATGTTTCCAGCATTTTTCCATGCTCATAGGCCCTGGAAAGGCAGTTATCCCTAGCAAAGATGGATTTGCTATGGACATCTTGTTTCCTTCTGCTACAACTCCTTGGTATCTCTATCTCAGTGTCACTGAGTCATGTTCCCACTGCTCCTCCTTGTGTCCCACAGTGCCCTCAGTGCCAGGTCAGCCACAGGCTGCTGGGATTTGTGGCCAGTTGGTGGCTACAGAACTCACGCTGTGTGTGGCAGCAATTTGTGTCTCTCCTCTTTTCCCAGCCACAGATTTTCTCAAAGTTGTCAGGATACCACATCTTTCTCAAATTTTAAAATTTCTCTGTTCTGGCTGATGGGATCACAAGCTGCGAAGGAACAATGGGTGTGTAAACATCAACCTATGCACTGAGGCTCTTACCAAAGACAAACCCACTGAGTTCTGGGGTAAACACTTTTTCCAAGATTCAGGACTCAATAATAAAAACAAAGCCAAGAGGTAGAGATGATGCAGTTATAATTTCTGTCTGGCCCTGACTGCTACCTTTATGGATTCTGTGTTCGATACAAATAATTTAGTGCCAGATTTTGTCACTGTCATTGCTGCTGAGCAGTGCAATAGAGCTGCTGCCCTGCCTGGTGGAGTGGGATTTTCTTGCTGCATCCACACACCATTACTCATGGGTGCAGCTTGTCTCAGGGAGGAGAGATTGCTGCTGCAGGAAATCATCCTCAGAGGAGCCAGGGTGCCTCCACTGGCAGTGCAGGAGCTGCTTGGCAGGACTGGGTTCCAGCACAGGTCCCCATTTGCGTGGGGGTGTAGCAGCATACCCCACACTGATGGATCCCACCCCGGCTCTGCCCGGGCCATTGTCACTGCCCCATTGGGAGCAAGGGGCAGGATTGGAGCCTTCTGGGTCAGGACCACCTTCATGCAGGCACACAGCAGCAAGAAAGGGATAACACAAATGTGCCTGTGAAGCCACGGAGGAGAAAACAAGATTAGAGGCCCTGTGTTTGTAGCTGTCTTATTTTGACGGCATTTTGGATGAAACCTACTCCAGGCTTAGGGATAGTCCAACACCTGGGTGTCCATACCGTTTCTAACTGCGTCTCCAGATGAATAATTGTGTGGAAATCCATCCCTGACAGAGCAATTTCATCCTGCATTCTGCCAAATGTACAGACTTAGGAGGGGTGAACAGAATAGGTCCCTCCATTCCCTCTAATCCTTTCACTGCTGTGCAGGATGCTCTCAGCAGATAAAGTGACTTCACCCAGATTTATTTTTCAGCATCACTTTAATAAATATGAGGATGGCAGTAGCTGTCTTCCAAGGCATGCTCTCCAGTGTGACCTCCTTTTTCATCACGGGCTATAAACCTGGGTCTTCATTTTGTGTCCTGTTCAGCAGTGAGCACTCTGCTGTCAGTCAGGAGAGGATGTTGGCAGGGAGCAGCACAAGATGGTGCTGCTGACAGTCCTCTGTAAAGTGAAGCAGAGAGCTCAGTGCAAGCATTTCCCTCTCCTTCCACTCTCACACACAATTCTGTGCCTTGCCACTGGCAGGGTTCTACTGAGACCTTTCTGGGGGTGATGTAAATCACATCAGTGCTCCCAGCCCTCTTCCAACTGCTCCCTCCCTTGGGCAGACCAGGTGAGGGTCAAGGAAACAGCAGTTAGCTCCTTCCTCACGTGGAAAGGGCGGTGGTGCAGGATGCAGGAGAGGTGGGCTGGGTTCCTGGGTGGGCTCATAATGCTTTGTCCTATCTTGTGAGGCTGCCCCTAAAGCAAGGATTTCTATTTCATCTGTGCCTCAACCACCACAAAAATCCTTGAGATTCAAGACAATGAGAAACAACTTAAAATCAATTCAACATCTGGTAAACAACTTAACATCTGATAGCTCATTTTTAACCCTTTGCCTGTACTGTTCACTTCTCATCAGTGCACCTGGACCCTGCTGAGTGGGAGGGGGGATCTGGTGGATGGTGAGAGAGAGTGGTGTGATTGTGTTGCATCGCTCCTGGAGAGGGAGAATTGCGGCTCTCAAAGACCAGTGGCACTGAAGATTTCTTGCATTTACTTTTTGTCTGTATTACCAGACTGCAAGTTGCACTAAAAGAAAAGAAAAAAAGAAAAATTCTTGAGGAGCTATGCAAGTTAAAACAATTGAATCAGAGCAATACTACATTTATAATGGAGATGTTCCCTGTTTAATTGCTGGCAATGTCGAAGTTAGTCCCTGCCTGTTCTCCCTCCCTCCCTGGCAGGGAACAGCCCTTACTTTTCTCTCTTGTTCCAGCTTTCCCATTTCTGGTTTACAACATCAAAGCTTGCAGAGCTGTGGTTCTACCCCACTAAAAAAACCCAAACAAAACCAACCAACCAACCAAAAAACAAGAATAAAAGAAGCCACAAAAGAAAAAGAAAAGGCAGGTTCCAGCCTTTTTCTTTGAGGGTGTCTGTCCATTTTACTGTCCACTCTTCCTTCCCTGCATTTTTAATAAGGCAGCATAAGCATCTTTGAGGGATGCTCCCTGGTCTGCACTTCACTGCCTGATACTCACAGGTCTCCTACCACTTTCCTGGCTGGGGCCATGGGGCAGAGAGCAGGCACAGCTTCTGGTGAGGATGCTGAGCCTGGATTTAGAGATACTATTGCTCTAATGCAGTGACTGTGAATACACAAAGGAAAGGTAAATGAGGACATATAAAGGAGGAAATATTTATCAATTATTTTTGTAACCATGGTGGCCGCCAGGTGCCATCAGGTGCCTGCTCAAGCTTCTCAATCTCTCCCCTCTTTGCAGGACAAAGAGAGAAAACATAAGGATGGCTAGTGGGTTGGGATAAGGACAGGAGAGCTCACTTGTCAGTTGCCATCATGAGCAAAACAGACTCAACTTAGGGAAATTAGTTTAATTTATTAAAAAACAATCAAAGTAGGATAATTAGAAAATGATACTACATCTTAATACACCTTCCCTGCACCCCTGACTTCTTCCTGGGCTCAACTTTACTCCCAAATTCTCTACTTTCTCCTCCTCAGTGGTAATGGAAGCTGTAGTCAGTTCATCACAGGTTGTCTCTGCCATTCGTTCCTCCTCACACTCTTTCCCTGCTCCAGAGAGGGGTCCCTTCCACAAGAAACAGTCCTCCAAAGACTTCTTCACTGTGATTCCTTTCCACTGGCTGTAGTTCTTCACAAACAGCTCTAGTGTAGCTCCTTCAGGAACAGACTGCTCCAGCATGGGCTCCCTATGGGGTCACAAGTCCTTCCAGGAGCCTGTTCCAGCATGGACTCCTCTGTCCATAGGTTCCCAGGTCCTGCCAGGACCCTGCTCCAGCACAGGCTTCCCACAGGATCGTAGTCTTCTTTTTGCCAGCTGCTCTGGCAAGGGATTCTCTATGGGCTGCAGTGGAAATCTGCCCCACTGAGGATCTCTGTGGCTGCAGAGGCTCAGCTGCCTCCCCATGGTCTGCCCCAGGGGCTGCAGGGAACCTCTGGTCTGATGCCTGGAGCTGCTCCTCCTCCTCCTCTTTGTTCACTGACCTTAGTGCCTGCAGAGCTGTTTCTTGCACACACTGCAGCTCCTCTCCTGGCTGTGGTCACTGTTGCATGGTAACTCTCCCCACCTCCCCCCCCTTCTTAAATCTGCCCCCCTCAGGTGCCACCCTCATTGCTGACAGGGTCGGACTTGGCCAGCGTGGGTCTGTCCTGGAGCCAGCTGGCATTGGCTCTGCAGGACACGGGGGAAGCTTCTGGCAGCTTCTCACAGAAACCATCCCTGCAGCCCCCCACCACCAAAACCTGGCCATGCAAACCCAATGCAGTATCTCTTTTTTTTCCTTAAGAATTTATAAGTTTGTCCTAGCAATAATAGTGTGCTTGATCTTTCATCCTTTATTATCAGTTTATAGCAGATAAGAAGTCTGTCTGATAACTTTTGACTTGATTCAAGTTCGTATTTTAAAATCTTTTGTGTTTTCTCTGAAGGCCTCATGACTGCTGTCTTTTAAATCCATTCTTGGTTTCGTGCTATAGACATCAAAATTTTGCTCATGATTTAATTCAGAGTCTCTGTTCCTTGTTCTCATCAGTCATTAAAAGCTCAGCCACTCACCAGAGATTTGTCTTTTGTGGTACTTTTTGGTCACAGCTTCTTTTTCTCTGAGGAAAGGATCTCAATGAAGAGCTGTGATTTAAGAATTAAGGCAATGGCTCTGTGCAGAAAGCATTCCAGAAAGCTCTTTTGATTTCCTGTTTCCATATGAGGGCTTTTAATGGATTTTTTTGGTGGAAATCCTCTATTTTTGTTGAAATAGAATTGACAACAGACTTGGCGTTGCTGTCTTGATAATAGGGGAAAGTTAACCTTCATTATAAGAAACAGGGCATTTTGTCACTTGTGTTTGTGCTGTTTTATGTTTTTCAGGTGGTAATTGTTCCTCATATTCTTCTCTTGTACAGCAACAAGGAGGAAACAGTGTTCAGGCAATTTCTTCTTGAACCCTTCATTTTGCTTTTTCTTTTCCCCCTGTTCTTGACTCCCCCACAGTTTCCCACAGCTGTTTTACAAAGCCAAAGTCGTTTGCAGAGCAGAGATGCATTCTTCCATGAGTAACATCCTTCCCCAGCATTTTCCAAAGCACTTCCCCTGCTGCTGATGTTACAGATGGATGAAAGCACCATGCAGAGGGCTACATTGCCTCTACAGAGGGCTTCATTGTCCCCTGAGCAGACCTGGTGCCCATGGTACTAATGCAAACCTAACAGGCAAAGAGAAGTAGTTAAAAACACAAATGAGTCCTAGGGAGGAGCACTTGAGAGGAAGAAAATTAGAAAGGCAAAAGTAAAAAATGCCATTTTAGGACAATGACTCTGAAATTAGAAGTAGAAAGATGACCATTACAATTGCATGATATATAAAAGCTGGTGCAATCATGCCTTAATTTCTGGCTTCCAAAGGGAAGGACAGGAGTGCACAGGCTAATTGGTGTGTTTCTTCAAATAGAAGAACCAAGACCATTTGTGTACTGTGTTTCCTTTGCCATTTCACCACATTCCCAGGAAGGCAGCGAGTCCATGGCTAGGTGTTGACATGGTTTCTTTCAGCTTGCTAACCCTAGCACTGATCTACTAAGATTACCTCACAAAACCCATCATATAAAATAGAGCAGCAAGACTCTAACTTGTTGAAAATACTGCAGACAGGGCTCTTCTTCCAGGCAGTGGGAATACTCAAGGCTTACACCCCTTGGTTAAATTAAGCCACAGCATTCATAGGAGACATCTTTTGAAACTGCCAAACATTAAACAAAGCAGAAATATTGGTACTGTGCATCTGCAATGCTAAATATTCAGGTGTGAAGATTTTTTACTCTTTATGCAGTTGTAAAACAATGGGAAATGAGTCACTGAAGTCATTCCAAGCTGAGGGAGGAGACAGGTCCCTAGAACCTCTCCCCCTAAAAATATCTTCGTGGTAAGCAAAAGCCACATGTAAGAGTTAAAAGAATCAAAATCAATCTCTAACATTTGATGATTATGTTTTAGAGTATATACCAGAGGAATGGAGGGAAGAATAAACCAAGTTTTTACTAGGCCAATGCTTATAAACATGCTTCTGAATTTAATGTAATGCACTCATCACTTGTCAGACACAATGCTGGTCACCAGTGTGACTGAGGGAGAGAAATAGGTTTCATTGCTATGTTGTAGGAACTGTGCTTAGCTGTTGTTCTCTGAAACAGCTGTCAGCAGGGACAGTAGCTGTCTGCTACACAGAGAGAGCTGGACATTGTCAGAAAGTGTGGGGCAGTGACTTTCTGCTGAATGGATCCAAGTATAGGAAATGTGGAAAACGGGGTAGGAGGAATGGAAAATTACGAGAATAGGGTATTAATTGGTTCTTTTCTTACTCTTCTTGCTAGGCCCTAATCCTGCTCACTGCCAAGGAACAGAGAGCCCAAGGGTCCTTTGGTTTGTACCTGAAGAGCAGCTCCATTGCTCTGTGTGAAATGTACCTGTCACAGCAACCGTGACATTTAGAGGCTGTAACTTGCACAGGCTTCCATGCTCAGTTGGTGCACACCTGCCTGATAAAGTTCTTAATACTTTTCCTTGGCACGTGGAGTCCCCACTTTTTGTCCCAGAGCAACCTGCCCTCCTCCCTAAGGGCAGCACACACCTTGCCCCATATGGGGCTTTGCTAGCACTGCTCACACTCTTCAGTCTATTTTATATTTCTGCAGTTTAAGATCAAAGGTTTCCACTAAAACAGTAATCCTGAAAAGCCAGAACCAGGCAGATGAAGTGCTTTGAAACAAGGTATAAGTCTTACTCCTTTGAGTAAAGGTAGATGCACAATAAACATTTCAGCATCATCAGTACAGTTTTTGGTGAAGCTGAACATTGACTGCAGATATCTATCTGACCACATAACTGCTTTAGCAAAGCATCTCAACTTCAGAAGTAAAATTGTCTATTAAACTTGTTGGCTGTGCTTCAGCTGGTTCCCAAAGTGAAGCAGATGTTCGCACTACTTTCTTTAGCAATGTGTGCCTGTTTTTGCACACCTGTTAGGTCAGTGCTGGGCAGGGACTGGTGGCTCCCATGTGGTTGGGTTTGCTGGTGGTGGGGAGGGGCACCAGGAGTGGCTTTTTCCAGTTAGGAGAGAGTTTGACTGTAAAAAACTGTGGCTGACTTAGGGGTTGACAGAGAAATGGCTGCTGACAGGGTGAACTGCTCTACATCTGCTTTCTTGGCTCTGGTCCCACCACTCATCCTCCAGTGTTTGTGTCAGCTCCATGGGGTTTCCCAGGAAGGCTATAGAGCTGTAGCTGCAAGTGCTCATTACTTGTTGCAGAGGCCAAATTGATTTCTGCTGAAGATGGCACTCATTGCCATCAGAAAAATTACAGTACTTCTAAGCTCAAAATTTTCATAATTCTTTGAAAAGATCCCATTCAAAGATGTTTTCTCTGTACTGTCTCTTCCCATTCTAATTACTGTATATGTAACTATGAGATTTCAAAGTTAATAGCAGGATTTTAGGGGGTGCCCATGTGTTTCTTTTCCTGGACTTTGCAGCATTTACTTTGTTTTTAAGAACAATGCTGTTCTGCACCAGCCTGTAGACTATGGGCCAGATCTGAAGCTGCCATCAGTGGCCTTGATCACCTCCCAGCAGTGAGACCCCAGCCCATGCATTTATGAGGTACCTGCAATGAAGAATTAGGTGCTAGGCCTGCATGCTGATGTTCCCTGAAGAGAGGTCCTGCTTCCATGAGCAGCAGAGGCCAGGCTTGCTGTTTGCAATAGAGTGGTCACTGATAATACTTGACTGAATATTTTGGCAATTGCAATAGAATTGTACCCACAGGAAAGTGATAAACGGGGCTCGATCCTTCCTATGAATCTCCATTGTCCAAGCACAAAAATTCTGGTTATGTGATTTAGCAACAAAGTATTAGATTTCTAAAACTCCTGAGCAGTTACCTAAAAGGCATTACCACAAGCTGCCAAGCATATAATCCTTTCTTGTGGATTATTAGCTATTGTTTGTCTGGTGCTTTGGAAATGTAAGAGGCATGGTTAGAAAGTGTTCATTTTCTAGAGGGACCACTGTGGAGGTGGCACAACCACCAGGCAGGGCATTCTGCCTGCGTCCATCCGGCACTGCTGCTGCCAGCTGCTTCAGGTAGCTTGGTGGGAGAGGAACAAAGCCATCCATGGCTTCAGCTGATCCAGAAGAGTGTTTTAGAGTCTCCCACTGCCTTCCTGCTGTTTAATGTGATGTTCTCCCTTCTGCCTCAGCCACACGTAGTGTCTCTGATATACAGATACAAAAGCCTTAACTTTACTGCTATCAACTGTAGATCTTAGAGAAGCCTCAGGAAATGTCCTTTATTATTTAAAAGGAAATCTCTAGTAATAATAGCATGCTATCTGTGATTAAGTGAGCAGTGGCAGCATGATAGACTTTTTAAAATGCATTGAAGGAGAGCATGGTGGATCCATGTGGACCATGAAAGTCATCTGATGGAATAGCTCTGGATTGTCCAGACACTTTGCATAAAACCACAGAGTAAACATTTTGCACATTCTGAGGTTTAAAGAGAATATAATGCTTGTGAAGATGATGACTGGTGGCAGCAGTCACAGATCTCACCCCAGTTCACCCTACTTGGCTGTGTCTGTGCCAGTGTCCAGCGTGGTTTGGCAGGAGCAGGTAGGTAACATTACTCAATGGTGTCAAAGCCTTCCATTCACCCTACACAGGTTTAGAGGGCATTATCAGCTCTAGTGCCATAGACTGAATGCCCACAGCACTGGAGACCATGAAATTCCTCTCCCACAGAGCAAATCTGCTCTGGGCATGAGCTGTGGTGAGAGCCAGAGCTCTATAAGCGAAGTGCACTGGGAAGGCTTTGATGAAAGCACCCTCTGGATATGAATGGAGAGGCTGATGTGGACTCATCCTTCTTCTGCCAAATTGGTGGTGCAGGCATCCTCCCATCTGTGATGTTTTACATCCCCCTGGCTCAGTATTCTCTTAGGTCTGGAAGAGCCTTTGTCCTGGAATGCTCATGCAATGGCACAAAGGGAAGTGGAATTTGTCATCACAGCACCAGGGCCTACCAGGAAGGGATTGTTACCAGAAATATTGCAGCAAGTGGGATTGGCAAAGGAAATAGGAGGTTCTTCATTTGAAAGTGCTATGAATACTTGTGGGTATGAAAAGAGTCTTTCATAAGACTGACCATAGAGCAGAGAGAATTAATACTCCTTCTATTATTCTCTCTTCATCTTTTTTAACTCCATATTTCCCCCAAATCACTGTTGTTGTAATTTTGTAGGCATTACACCAGATATCATCAGGATGATGCTATTATTTCATTTAAAGTCTGGCAAACAGAAACCTGTTTAAAACTGCTTGGGATAAAGTAATAATGATGATGATAATAATAGTAGTAATAACGATGATGTTAGCAAGCACCTGTGATTATGTACTGCTGTAAACTGAGGGGAATTGAAAACAGTTTGCTCAGAAGTTCACAGTCAATATGGGAACAAGTACTTTTAGACTGTACCTTTCTCAGCAGAGGACACATTTAAAAATTTGGAGCCTGTGGCCTTAGAGAACTTTTATGCACATCTTGTGAACATTAAGCCCCTTCTACAACGTGCTGCTGGCTAGGACAGCATGGCAGGGTCCCACCCCAGTCTCTTGGGAATTGATGGCAGTCATCTCCTAATGAGAAAGGCACTGAAACTCAGCACCAATGTCACGGTGGAGTCCCCACTGAGAATATGACATCAATGGAGAAAAAAGTTCTTCTTTTGGCAAGGTGTATGAATATAAAGGAACTTATAATTGGATTTCCTTAAAGACTTGTAGAACTAACACTCTTACAACTCTTCACATTGAAAGGAAGTTCTTTTAAATTCTGTTAGTTCTCCAGCCTACATTTTTTAGAAAAGTAAGATGTGCAGCTTCTGAAGAAAGCCAGGAACAATGAGGTGAGCCGTATTTGCATTCACAAGTTATTCTGTGGTGGCACGTTGTCATCTTTTGTTGAAATATCACAACTTTCAAAAAGACTCCTTTGAAGCTAAAGAATTATATTTCATCTTGTTTTCTAAAAAGTTACACTGAATACACACTTTGAAATGACAACGTGAGATCTGACTGCCCTTTAGCATAGGTCTGTCACCTAAGGTGCCTGTGTTCAAATCAAGGTCATTGTGTTTTCTGTTAGCTGGAGATGATAGTACACATCACATCACTCTGCATCCACACCACTGGCATCCCAACATTTGGTATGAAAGTCTACAAGGTATTCTATTTGGAAGATGAACAAGAGTGAACTAATAAGGGCATTAGATTTAAATACAAGTCTCTGCTTTGAGTGGTTTCTTAAGATCAAAGTTGAAACTGATGCGGGCGTATGTGCCATACAGAATTAATGCTCTACAAGACTGAAAGAAGTTGTTTTAAATGTTTGAGGTGTGCAGTGCTGAAATACTTCTGCTCTCCCTAATCAGTGGGATAGCGTGGTCCCAAACTTTTAAGACAAAGCAACCATGGCAGAATTATGAACCAAATGGCACCTCCAGTCTGGAAACAATTTCTTTCTTTCTTTAAAAAATTGAGAACAAATAGCAACAGCCAGTCTCAAAATTGGCACTAAGAATGTACCTGCAGTAGGACAGCTCCTCAGCCACAAATGGGCATTCAAGAACTTGCACAGGATTGAGATCAGGGTCTCTGAACCACCTCTCTCTGTGGTCTGTATGTTTTCACCCTGGTCTGCACTGGTGACCAGTGTAGGCAGAATCAAAATGTACTTGAAACTTTCAGTGAAGAAGCCCAGTGAGCTGCTTTGCATATCCTAGATTTTAATGTACTCATTGCCTGTCTTGCTGCAGTCTTATTAAGAATGTGCTTTTTATTCAGGTAGTTACCATTCTGCAGAGGTCTGGAGTCCAGCCCAAAGCCTACTGCTGACTTCTCCTTCATGACCCAGGCAGAAAGTTCAACTCCTGTGCTGCCAATTCCCCATTAGCTAGAAGGAGAGCATGATTTTTTTTTTTGTAAACTTGTGAGAAATCTGGGGAAAAATGCCTTTTATCATTCCAAAATGAGATATATAGAGGATTTTTTTTTCTTCTTTATTATTTTTGGACTAAATCCTGAACCCCTTACGTAGGCAAAACCCTGTTCTGGAGTATATCTGAGAAGAAATAGTGACCAAACCAGAATTTGTTGCAATGAATTCAACAATTCTCTGGTTATGATGCCCAGTGAGGATACTGCTTTCCAAGAACATGCCCAACATCTGGCAGAAACATGTCATTTCAGGACTGACTTGCTCTTAAAGAGGCATCAATTTTGCTCTAAGTGCTATTCCATTAAGAAGAGCTCAACTGATGCTAGGACTTTATGTTAATATGGGGTCTGAAAGCTTAAAAACATAGACTGCTCAGCAATTAGGAAGCTGCACATCGATTAGGAGATCTGAGTTTGGTGCCTTGCCAGCCTTACAGATTTCATATATGACCTGGAATGATCACAGGACCAAATTTGTAAAAAGGTACATTAACCCCAGTGGAAATTGGCCTCACTTTGCCATGGCTCATCTAAGCAACAGACATCTCTACCTCACAGAAAGAAAGCTCCCACCCACCTGGTTTTCCAGGCAAAGAAAAATAGCATGCTTTTTTTTTTGTGCTCAGCTATTATTGATGATAATTTTTGTTCTGTACTGAAGGAGCCTGGCCCACTGGGCCATGAACACCTTCCTCAGCCCCCAGGTACCCTGAGGGAGGCCCCTGATTTTCCACTGCTGGATTTCTCTAGTCTTCCTCTGCACATGGGCAGAGCATCTGCATTGCAGGCTTTTGTGGTGGAAGGGACCACTGGGGTACTAAGCCTTTCACTGCACTAATCCCAAGGGAATCTGGCCCTTCTCTCCCAGCTGGGAACCCTTCATCTCTCTGTGTGTCTGTTCCTTATTTGTTCAGTGGAGATAACGACACTACCACATCCCACAGGGATTTTGCAAACAGAAATCTATGAATATAGTCCTTGGGATTAGCAGAAAGACTGTGATGATTGGGATCACAGAAACACCCAGATAGATCTCTTAGGGAAACAGCTGGTAAAGGTACTGGGAGGGATTTAATTGTCCTATGAACAATTAAAATAAGAAAAGGCCGTAGTTCTAACTTACTAAGTAGGAGTAAAACTGAACTACTGTATTTTACTCTGCTTAAATGAGAAAGACTGCAGATATTGTAATTAGGTAGTAGAATTCTCTGATACATTCAGTTGCTTTTAATATCCAGTGGTTTACAAAATAGAAGTAATCTCTGAGACCTCTTGAAATGTGTTTAAAGAAACCCAGTGCCAATTAATATGAAATGAAAAGGTTGCACCCGAGCAATCACAAGTCTGGAAAGTTTAGCACAGTCATTTATGGAGAAATCAGTGCTGAAATATGAGCAGCAGAATTTGCTTGAGATTTAAGGAGGAATTGCATAGCTCACTAATGTTCCTGTCTCTAAAGGTCAGCTGTGGAAACAGATGGTCAAAAGAAACTGGCTAGAAATCTTATTGCTGTGGATACTAGAACTGAACATAATTTTTAAATCAGCAGAACAGAAGGTACAAATATTATGACTTGTGATCACAGTCTGCATTGCTCCATTTCCACTCTCCTAAGCTCTTTTGCATCCTATCACAAGTGTGAGTCAAGTGACCAGACTTTCTGTGTTGAGACACGCTGAAGTCTTGTGGCACCTCTTCTCACATGGGACAGGGGCAGCTTGAGGCCCTGGGACCTGAGATCAGTCATTCCACACGCTTTCTCTTGGTGGGGGAAATGAACTTGTTGAGAACTTTCAAAGCTTGACAGAAGGCTCACATAGTATGCACCTGTATGTAAACTTTGAGATAAGAAATGCTGATTTAGAAATGCTATGGAATAGGACAGGCATTGTTGAGAGAGAAATGGAACTAGAAATAAGTTTCAAAAGGTAGCTTTGCAAATAAGACTAAATAGAAGTAGAAATAATTTTGGAGAAATAGAACTATGAAAGATCCATTGTAGTAGGAGCCACGAGGGGTAATTTTAGATGACTGGCTTTAAAGCATTTACAGCATAGTGTGTCTAAAGCTGATAGGCCAAGAAACACTTATAGTGTGTTGTAATCAAGAAGTAGTTAGCTTCTGATTGTAATGGCGCGAATTATAACATCTGTATTGTTTCACCCTTCTCATGAGACTGAAAATAGAATATAAGTTTATAAAACACCTCTCAGTTACCCCATTTCTAGGTCAAAAAAGGGCTTAATCCAACATCTTGGTAACAATGTCTCAGGTGAGTAGAGCAGCCCTGGCGATCGCTACACGCTGCTGCCGCTGGGGCAGGTAATGCCATGGAGCACCAGCTGCTGGGACTCTCTGTGTGTACTCTTTGTTTGAGCTTCAAAAAGTGTGTTTATAAATGCAATCCTGTCGTTTTGGTTTGGTTTGATTTTTTTATGCTTCCATATGCTTTCATTATGAAGTCTATGAGTTTGCATTTATTAGAATTGAATTTTGGTTCTGCATAATCAGTCTTTGCTATAATACTGGCATTGTACTGGATGATTGTATTGAATGATTCTTAATTCTGTCACTGCTTATTTTCTTGACCTCTGGAGAACTACAGTGTGTGAACAGTGCTCATTAAACCCTGTCTGCAAGCAGTTTACCTTGGTTTTTCTGTCAGTCCTGGGCTTAGTGAGAGTGCAGGAGAACAGCTGAGAGAGCACAAAGAAGGAGATAGGGACATTTCCAGGCACTGTGAGAAGCAAGACAGTGGCATGTCCCACTAAGAGGGCTGAGTCCAGGCAGTGCAAACAGCTGATTAATTACATATCTGCATGATGCTAGGCACTGTACAGATGCTCTGTATCTTTCTCTAAGTCCTCACAGCCAATGCCCCTTAAAACATCCATTCCAATGGTGTCATCCACTGCACAAACTGGCACATATAGTTACATAAATATCAGCTGACATTTCACACAAATAGGGCGATCAAAGGCAACACAAGGGTTTTTTTTGACTATGAAATTATGAAATCATGATTCCAGAAGACACCGTGTTCTGCCAGCAACGGTTCCCTGAGAGATTCTGCCATCTACAAAATGTGATTCTCTAGGAACACGATGTGGAAGCAGAGGTGCAATTAAGATCAACCCACTTATCCCAGGCTTTGACACCCTGTTATGTCTCTGTGTGTGATGACTTTTTCTGCAGGACAAGGAGTTCAAGAGGATCACTTCTGGACCTGGTCAGGAATATGGACAGTTTTGTGAGGCAGAGCTTTAACATGAGGTGTGGACGCTGAGAAAGCTGCCGTGCCTGGAGGAGGGCTGGATGTGGCTCTGATGAGGGGAGAATAGACACTCTGGACAGTCAGTGATGCCATGCCTAAACTGGGGTGGTTCCTTGGTGGGTGATTCCCCCAGCAGGGCTCTGGCTGTGACTGCCCAGTGTCTGCACAGCTCTATAAGGGTGAATGTGCCTCATGCCTGAGTGACTGGCAGAAGAGAGCAGCAGCGTGTCACTCCCTTCCAGGCCTTCTGGGGAGCCCTTCACACGCGTCCTATTTCCTCCAGCCCCCTGACAAAGTGGCAGAAACCGAAATCTGATTTACAGCTTCCATTCGCTTGCCTTAATAGACTGGGGTGTGATCTGAGCTCGCACGCCTTGCTGCTCATCGCATCTGACAGTCCAGACTTGCACCTCCAGGACTAGGAGGGCCACATCCTGCAGCCGCTCTCATTATTTCACTCCAGTTCATAATGTCTGTCTCTGTATGGGAGGCTTTTTTTTTTTTTTTCATGGAAAAGTTAGGAAGCAACTCAAGTCCTGTGATTTTCTCAGATATTACATTCATTATTTTCTCATCAATGTAATAGTCAGATTCTTCCATGATACGACAGGAGCATGAACAGAGATTACAGCTGAACAATCCCCTTTTACAAGAACGAGCCCTTTATCACTGTCTCCTACCCCCTTCTGCAATATTCTGTGGTTTTGACAGAAACTCAGTTTCTGAAATCTTAAAGAACTGTATTAAATACCACCATTGTGATTTCTTTTCACTGAGCATTCGGCTTCCTCGTTCTTGTTCTGAAAAGAGAATCCGCAGTTCTGATATAGGATCTGCATAACATGAACAATAAGGGGAGCAGCAAAGCATTCGGGAGAGCCTTTCACTGTTTTTTTCTTGTATTTTTCCATCTTCCTCCTCCTCCTCCAGCTTTAGATTCTCCAAGCGCTCTTCCACTTGCCATCGAATAAACAATCCTTGTGAAACTTTGGGCTCAATTAAAGTGTTAAATATACTACCACCATTCTTAACTCTGCTCAGAGTTAATTGTATAGATCTAAAGGTAAAATTCTTTCATCAACCTATATGTATTCAAAATGCATTCTAAAATGGGACAAAAAAAGGCTGAGGTTTTCACATTACAAGGCAATTTTGGGGGCATTAACTAAGAAATTTGCCATTTTTCTTTATATATGATGTTATTGTGCTTAAAAAAGATATTGCCACACATGTAACATGACTGGAAGCATGATATAAAAGAATAATCAGGCAGGTGCTGCCTATAATTATTTCGGTAATTTAAAATCTTTGAAAATACTCAGGTATTTATGTTTGTGATCTCTTCTAATTTGTCTTTTTAATAGGTCTGTTTACAACACAGAGCTGAAAGCAACTGAAAGAAGGAAAAAATTCCCACTCCCATTTCTCCCAGTTTCCACTTACATTTCAAAATCTGCGCATCCCTCTATTTCAGATCCCAAAGTTGGAGGCACTAAATTTCCCTTCCAACCCAACACTTTGATTCATTTTTCTTCTGTTTTAAGAAGTAGAAGAATAGGAAAAAAAAAATATTCCATGTTCTTGGTGGAGAGGTACAGAGTGGATATTATCTAAACTTCCAGTGAATCACAGCTGACAGTGTTGCTATTTCTAGGCCAGAGAATCACTCTTTGAACAAAATGCAATTGCTGTGTCTTTTCAACCTGCGCTTCAGCAGAGTGAAACAGCAGGATTCCCGTACTGTATAATAACTGTCAGAAACAATTTCTGCTCTGTAAGTGAGGTGAAGCAAAATGTCAAAATATTTGAATACATTTCATTGAGGATATCTTCTTTTAAATTAGTGAAGGCTAGAGGAAGAGAATCCTATTCTCTCGCATAATAAATATGCATGGAACAGTGGGGCCAAGTGAATTCTAATAAAGCTGGGTCCTTGCTCATTAATGTGTTAGAGAACAACAACAATAAAACACAATAATTATTAGTTAAAGAAATGCCAGCACTGGCCTTTTACCAAGACTCCTGAACATATAAATTGCAATAAATTTAGGCTGTCTGAAGGTGCTGCGTTAATTACCATATTTTACAAAATGCCTTGGCTGGGGGGGAGCAATCTCAGTGACCGAGAAGGGTCCCAGTCTGAGTGTGTACATCTCGTTATTAGTACAGCTGCTTTCCTTGGAAATCATTAGCCAAACCTACACTCCTACCTGAAAAAGAATGGTAAGGGAAGTATACTAACAAGACTTCGTAATTTTAAAGGATTTTCCAGCCCAAAGCAGCTTATGAAGAAAATGCTTGGCAGTTTGCAAACACCTAGGGTTGAGATATTTTCAGGGCAATTATCTTGAATTTGCAAACAATTCTCTTGTGCTCCCACTTACTGCTTGCAAAGAAAGGTTGCACAGGTTAACAAGTCTTGAGCCCAGTGATAAGCAGCAAGGTGACACATTTGTGCCCAGGAGGATGGGTGAGCAGAGCACCTAATTCCTGTGCCCCAAGAGCTGCCAGTCATGCAACCCTTTCCAACAATTTAATACAAGATTCAAAAAAGCTGCAAAGAACCAGAAGAGACCTGTGATACTGAAAGGCACAACCTCTATCTGAAGTCCCACAACAGTGAGGGAATTACAGGAAAGCATCTCAGCAGCTCTAAGATGTGGATCACTCTTACATGCCACGGACAAGTTGGCTCTGTGTTTTTCTTGAGTCCCTGACAATGTGATGTGGAGCACCAAAGCACTGAGGTAATGGATGCATCAGAACACCCACTATTTTGTCCAATGTAGCCAGTCTAAGCTGATTCAGAGTAAAGTAGAAAAAAGCCTGTCAGAAGCCAAACTGTATGGTGAGGAAAGGAAAGATTATCCCCAGCCTCTGCAGGTCACCTGTGGAAATGAAAACATCATACTAATGTTAAGTAAGGGAAAGGTCAGTGAAATATATATTTGTACAGGAATAATTCTAGCAAGAGGGATAGGAATGCCCATAAAAAAACCTCCCTCCAGTTTCCTGAGTGAGTGTTCTTGCTGACTGTGTTGAAATGCTGAAGTGGCTCCATCATTAAGGTGGTGAGCAGAAATAATAAGCACAATTTATAATGACACGGGCACACACACACACACACACACTGGCAGGAATTCTCTGTGTCAGTGAAAATAAGACTGGCCCTGAATTGATTCAGGATTCATTAGTTCACAGAGCTCATTATGCAACATCATGAGATAACAGTTCAGTCCTATTTTTGGTTTACTGCTATAACTCATATAAAGCATTATTTTTGCTGTTGAGGCTAAAATGTTCACATCTGAAAAAGCCCATTTCTAATAACTTTTTAACTTACTGTTTTTAAAAATTATTGATCTGAGTAGCTAATATTGATGGACTGCTGTGTAATACACTGATCTTCCCATAAATGCCTACCCTGCTTGGCATTGTGATCCTTTGCCCATTTAGGACCCTGGAAAAAATCTCTCAGGAGGTGACCAGAATGGGTTAATTTGAATTACCATACTGTTTTGAAATGCAAACCAGAAATTGGTAAAAAGTTGATGCTTACAGATAAAATGAAAAATACCTGTGTTGCAGGGTTTTCTGCTGCAACCAATACCAGTCAATAGCCTTGTTTAGAAATGTTGACCAAGTTCGTCGCATTCCAGACCTCTTCTAGAGAAGGAGATTAAATCTAGTAAATATCTATCTAGATGCCCAGTTATCAG
Source organism: Serinus canaria (assembly GCF_022539315.1). Lineage (NCBI taxonomy): Eukaryota > Metazoa > Chordata > Aves > Passeriformes > Fringillidae > Serinus > Serinus canaria. The sequence goes on from NC_066316.1 coordinate 73,159,091, forward strand.
AGGGCATTTTGGTAGCAGCCCAGTGTGTAATGACAGATTGCAACATATTGACTGTGCTGAACACACTGCCAGTTACACCAGTTCTACCAAAATGCATTACTTTTAGTTCAGGATCTATCCAACGTGTTTCCTCTGTGGGGGAAAAAATAGAGTTGACACTTGTTGTTTACATTCTTAAGACGCCTGGGTGATTTTATTTTGAAGGCAAGTGATAGAAAATAAGTAATGTTGTTTTCTTTCAGATAAAATCTTCCTAATTTGTGAGGATTCTGCTTGTTGATGTGATTGCTGGGCTGCATTATTTAAAATGACGTAGCTAGAGATTACAGGTTTCTTTGGTAATACTGAGATAAAATTACAAACTATTTTGCTGGTGTTTGGAGGAACATAATGGCAGCCCTTGGTAATGTACAGTGGTCTGCCAAAATTGCTGAAAAGAAAGAGGAAATTTCATCTAATCCACATAAATTGAGTATGGGGATTACCAGGCTTTCTGAAAAATGCTTGTTTTAGTTCTGGTGTGTGGCAGGTAGCTATCGAAGATGAAATATACATCTCTGCTCCTCTAACCATAGAATATGCAGCATTGGTCTCAACTGTGTGTTTGCAAGTATTTTGAGTAAATTCAATAATTGTAATTTCCTTGTATTCCTCATAGTTTCTTTCTGTTATTGCTCAGTCTAATCTCTTTTCTTGTGTTTCCTCACAATGGGGATCAAGGGATTGTCTCTAATATAGTTTAATACCTCCCTCATTACCAATTTTTGATTCTCTTTTCCATCCCATTAAAACTCTGACTAATTGAAACCTCTTCTGTGTGTAATGCTCCTTGCTACAGACTTCTTGTTGATTGTTCTTTTACCTGTTTACACGTGCATATCCTGTAGCTAAGCATGCATCCAGCTCACAGGCTGAGTGAAAAAAATTGAAAAAACTGTTAATTTGTAACAATTTTTTCTTTAAAAAATGTCTTATTTTATTTGAAGATTACACAGGTGGTAATGGTTCTCTTTTCTTTCTGGTCTAAAGCTATGAGGAAATTTAAATAAAAAGTTTGTCTTTTAGTGAGCTTTTTAACTAGTTTCAGACATATATACACAAGGGTAACACATTGCTTTTGGAAGAATTAATCTGGCATGCACTCAAATGGCCTAAATTCATTGAATAGTATATTTTAAAGGGTATGAAAGAACAGGTTCCTTGGTAAGCATTAGGAAGCACACCATTTGCAGTTTAAAAGTCAGTATTTTTTGCTGTTACTGTGTCACCAAAGAACGAGCAGCCTTACCATAAGCCTTCTAAAAGCTTAATATGCTTTCACTTTTACTTATCTAAAATGTTAATGGGATTCTGTTTGCCTTTTCCAGAAAATGCTCCACCAAGGAGGGAATCAACAATATGGCTCTTTGATGAGGTAAATGTTTTGACGAAGTCATAACTTTTTCTTATTGTTTTACAAGAAAAAATTAATACAGACTTGAGTGGGAGAGGACAATGCACAGTGAAATAAAGATGACTCTGAACAGACACATAAAGGAGTAGATACCACAGAACTGCTGCTGCTTTTCATGTGGGTTCCCAGTATCTCATAAACCCCATGTCCCTCTGAGAAGCCAAAGCAAGAGCTGATGAATATAATTGACCCTATTGCAATTTAAATTTCCTGGCTGATGTGATATAAGAGGTTTGGATCGAATCTGTTGAAGCAGGATAGCAGGTTTGGATCAATGCTCTTTCATATTACTGTAACAGATGAGCATCAAAATTCCTGTAAATATTTCTCTTGCAGTTGCCAGTAATTATCTGTGTAAATGACAATTGAATGGCTTTAAAATAAATTTAAATAATGAAATCAGTGCCATCTCTACGTTTCTCACTTGTCATAATCTTTTATCTTTCGTTCTTTCCTACCCCTGTCTGTGTTTCCTTCATCACTTTTCCGTCAGTCTTTATCTAAATACGTTTGGTTTTGAATGCCAGTTGTTCCTCAGCCCTGCAGTCTCTCTCGGGTCTTTCATTTAAGCAACAAATAGAGTGCAACAGATGGAAATGGGACTGGAGCTACTGGATCTGTTCATGAATTGGAAAACATGTCGTGTTGCTTTGTGGAAGAAGACTGGGATGAACAGCGGTGAGTGGCAAAGTGAAGCCTTTGTTTTAGGGAAAATAACATTTAGCCTGCTCGAGACTGCAAAACCTTTGCAAAACTTCAGCCACAAGAGGGGCCAAAGTTGAGTCAGGTACATGAATGGTTCTTGCCACCTGTGTAAGTATTAACCCATCAAGATGCAAAAGAGAGCTGGAAAGGGGAACAAATACTTTCTTCTAGAGGGTTTTCTCTGCCTGACACAAATACACAAAAAAATCACAGAATCATAGAAGAGTTTGGGTTAGAAGGGACCCTAAAGACCATTTGGATCCAACTCCCTGCCATGAGCAGGAGCACCTTTTACCAGATCAGGCTGCTTAAAGCCCTCCCAGTCAAAAAATTTGCAAGAAGCTTTAACATATATTGTGCCATATATTTAACTTGGATTTAAAAAAACCTGCTACTGAAAAATTATTCATAATACATATATCCTGACAAGCAGATGAAGTAGGAAGAAATGACAATGAAACAGAACTATCAGGAATGGCAAAAGGCAACTTAGCTAAGAAAACAAGAATAAAAATGTCTCTGGAAGCTGAAATTGAATATACAGTAGACCAGCACCTGAAGTAAAGTCTCAGACCCTTTCAGAAGGATTTTGTTGCAGACATAATTCAGGAAAAAGGAATTCATTTGAGGCACTTCCTTAATCATAAGATTCTGTCTTACAGGAGCAACGAGACTTACAAAAATAATTAGGGGCATGGAGTGAATTCATTTACAAGGGGAAAGATAGCTAGTTATCTTTGCTAGGTGATGATTAAGAGTGGGAGAGGGATGCATAATAAGAATTTACAAATATTAGAGGCATAAATATACAAAAAGCAGATTATAAATATGCAGCAAAGTATTTTTAAATCCAAGGACCAATGTTTGGGCTGTAGGTGACTTATTTGCCAGGGGGAAAAGCACATGATATAAAGCCTTTTTCTGTGTAGGTTACTGGTTCAAACCTGTCCCTGGCATGTCATGACTTTATAAGTTAAAGACTATTTAGAATTCTGCTTGAAATAAATTTTGTCCTGTTTCAGGAGAAAATGTCTTCATTACAAAGGCTGAAGGCTGGACCAGCACTGCTGCTTGTTGACTCAACAGAGCAGTGACTGGCACAGGGCTGTCAAGGTGAGGTTTGTTGGTGTGGAAAGCAGAGGGAGACTTGCACTATCCCTGTGCACTTGCCCCTTTGCTTTGTCCTGTGGGAGTGTCAGGATCTTATTTGTGATACAATGTGCAGGTAATTAGAGAAACAGTGATTAGTGAATGTGATTATACGGACCCAGGTTTGTGCAAAAATTGCAGATATGTTAAAGTCCATGGGAAGGATGCTGCAGGAACAGACTTGCATTTACTGCATTCACATACAGAGTTAAGGATATACAATTTCAAAGAGATGAAGAAATCTATTATGTTCCTCTCTAATACAATCCTAAACTCTAAGCACGACAGGACACTGTTATGTGCCCAGTGACACCTAGACAAGCACTAGGATTTATCTCTACTTAAGGACTGATCTATCTGCTGCACTGGCTGATGCCTGCAGGACAAAGAAGCCTTACAAACATCCTTTCTTGCCTCACCAGCCACCAAACAAAATACCTCCAAATCAGCAGAGTTTTAGCCCATTCTGTTGTGGAATCACGACTGAATTGCATACATACTCTATTACCTGTTTGGAGAGCCAGAAGAAGGACTGAAAACCCCCTCCAATAATAAACAGCAGTAGCAGGTGGTCTGGATGCTTCTAGCAATGTGTAAGTGAATCAAAATGCTCTTGCACTGCAGACTGACAAATTCTCCCTGTAGAAGTAAAAGCTGCTTTTTAAGCTACCTGATATTTGACAAAGGCAATCTGCTGTGTGCACCTATAGTAATCCAAGTGACAAGAAATATAGTTCTCAGAAATGCTGCACATAATTTCACTTAGAAGGGGGAGAACAAATAAGTAATTTGCTAAATCTGAGAGGTGTTAGTAGCACTTCCTTTTGCTGCACAAGAGCACACATTGGATTAGGACTCCTTAATGTAGGTATTGTTTCACTGTGAAAGGTTATTGAAACTAAGAGCTTCAGAGAAAACGGATTTGGTAATAATTAAATACATTCCATGTAGGAATAAACTTATCTCTTCATATAATAATAATTTTATATAATATATAATAATAATTTTGCAGTTCTCAGGTTCCTTTACAGACCATACATGACATGCAAGCTCCTTTTAAGCAGAAATCTCAGCTGGTTTGGGTTTCACTGTCTTTAATCAAGTAAATCCACCCCCTGCATCAATTAAGATCTGAAGAATTAGCACTTAGTGTCATTAAAGTATGTATTCTAATTTCATTTACAATGCACAAATTGATGACATAAGGCAATCTGTACCTGTCATTTTCTGCCCCTCTCTCGCTCCCTCCATCCTCCCTTCTGAGTAATGTGGTTCAGAGCAGGAAAGGTCAGGATTTCAATACCTATGTGAATGAAGGTTTCTTTTTAGTGTGACACAAAGTCTCCTTTTCTCACAATTTGAAAATTCAGAATAGATTTTTTCACGACTTGCCCTTGACTATAGTTAGCCCTTCTCAGTGTAAAATAGGCTCTACTCATAGCTGAATTATCTTTATTATTGATAATGAAAGGTTTTAAGAGGGAAGATGGATGAATACCAGAATCCTTGACTGCAACTGGTGCTCTGAGCAGATTCTTCTGGAATTTCCCCTAATGTATCTAGGATCTTTTTTTTTTTTGCTTGGGTTTTGGGGTTTTTTTTAATCTTTTTTTTATCTCTCCACAGAGTTCAGTTTATGGAGTTCAGAGAATGGGGAGATATTATCCTCTGTCCTATCTGTAAGTGAACGGCTGTATCAACTGTCCATGTGAGTTGAAATGAACCTGTTATGTACTTATTTTTCAGATCAATCAGATTATGACTGATTCTGGACACTCTCTTTTGTTGTTAGATGCAGTTCTAATATTCACCTTACCATCTGTTTTCCCCTTTCAAATGTGGCAGCAAACATGCACGGGTGGTAAGAAAGGACATACCTGCCCCGACTTGAAAAGGAAATTGCTTTACACCAGCTGAAGATTTACTGAAGAGCAGCTTCTCTGCTTGTTTGGGGAGGCTGGATGGCCAATAACAACCAGAAAAAGGAATGCCACTACTCATTCTGCTCTCCTTTTTATCAGGGTAATAATGCTTGTACTGTTCAAGGCTTTTCTTTCAGTCCTTTTCTGTCAATACATTTCAAACCCAGCATCAAGTAGTACAAGCCAATTAAATCCCAAATTCACTTGTCAGAGCATTCCCTCTATGTGTCTGCCATATTCTGGAGCCAAGTTCTTCAGTTTCTTGGGTTTAGTCCAAGAGGAAACATTAACAATAAATAACGATGAAGATCTGTATGCTGGGAATTACAACAATATCTATTAAAGGCACTCCACAGAAATGAACTCGAAATGCACAATGTGAAAATTAAATAAAACCTGCAAGAATATTAAAGCTCCAAAGAAATAAATGGGATGACTGCTGAGAAAAACTGAAAATGAGGTGCCCAGTGTTTTTAAACTGTTTGGATTTTTGGCAGCTTGCACAGTAAGTAAATGCTTTGAATCAGAAAAATTCCCAACAACTTTCAATTGCCCTTAAGCATATTTTGGACTCAGTTCTCAGTGTGGACAAATGTCACAGAGGGGAGAAAATCTGGCTCAAAACTATGAAGTGTAAGTATTGTAAAAACTTAAATATGCACAATGTGTGACTTTCCATTATATTTTTAACAACATTTCAAGGTTGGATACATAATTCATGGCATTTTGGATATCTTGAGAGAAAGTACAGTGTTGTAAAATTTCTGGATCAGCATCTCTTGGCTTGAGAAAAGACCCATATCTCTGAAACTCTTTCAGCTCCCTTAAAACTCTTCTGAATACAAAAAAATCCAATGCTATGATCCAAAGACCACTGAAAAAAAATTAAATTCTACTTATTCCAAAATGTGCTCTGAATCTGCCTGCATTGTGTGAGGGGAGGGATTCATCCCTTATGTGGAATGTTTAGAAATACAAGGCAGCAAAGCAGCGTGCACTTCAGCAATTTCTATTTTAAGAAAGAAGCAATCATCTCCTTGTGGAAGAGACCCATTATCTCAGAGTTTGTTGTTGTTGGCTTTTTCATCACAGCAGCAGCCACAAGAAAATGTGGGATGGCAGTTACTATGACTGGTGAACACCTTGGCTGGGCACCGCACCAAGCCGTGTTTTTAAGGTGACATTTGGACAACTTTGCCCTGAAGCTTCCATTGCATGTGGATGGTGAGGTGTTCATGGTGCTTTTCCCTCTGTCTGAGACTCCTTGGATCATCTATAAGGAAATAAACCTCACTGCTTGCAAACATCTGTGGGGTTTTTTTCTCCTTGGGTGTTTTGAATTCATTCATTTTTCTCCTGTTGGAAATGAAAACTGAGCTGTATAATTGCACGCAGCTCCCAGTCCCTGCAGTGCTGAGGTCAACCCAAGCTAAAACACGAGTTGCCTCTCCAAGCTCACCCTGGAGACAATCATCCTAAAGCGGACCGAAAACAGAGCCCAGTGCAAACACTCGAGTCGCAGTCCCTTTCATCTGCTCTGAAAGGCTTTTGGCGCGATGTCAGATGGCACCTCCCGGCCCCGGCGGTGCCTGGCAGCTCTGCCGCCATGCAGGGGCTGGCTGGCTCCCCAGGGCACTTCACCCTCTCCCCCTGCAGCCTCTGAAGGTGGGAGGCTCCTGCTGCCCTCCTCCCCACAGGGGCCGCTGGGGTTGCTCTTCAACACAGCCTGCTCAACAGTTGTCTCTCGACTGGAGACATTCAGGGAGGTCCTTCAGCGCGAGACCTAGCCACGGGACAAAAGCCACGCGTTAAATAATAGCTGTTGTTCTCAGTCCTCTACACACAGACTTGAAGGGAGAAAAGAAAAGAAGAAAGGGAGAGGGAGTGCTGTGAAAATAAGTTGTGTTCTGTGTGCTTTAGGCTTTGACAAAAAAATGCTGCTAGGAATGAAAATAAAGGGTAGGTAATGTCCTCACCATCAGGAATGAAATATTCCTTTAATAACTGTTTTCCTCAGTCTTACAGTTACTTCAGAGCCTTGTGGTCTATGTGTTTTACACATATTTTTGGGGGACTAAGTCTGTTCTTTCCTTCACGTAATCCCAGAATCAAATCAGGATCTCAGGGGCCTTCAGTCACCATGCCCCTCCCTTGGTGCCCTCTGTCCTCCCCAACAGAACAATTTGCAGCTGGGTAATGTTATAAACATCTGGCCAGAGGTTTTTTAATACAGAACTCGAGGGTAACCCAACCTCCTGGATCTACGTGTCCTCGCAATTTGCCTTATTTCCTTCTGGTACTGTGATGATGCAGCACCCTCCAGGGTGCAGTTCTGCAAGTTGTCTCCTTTCAAAGAAGGTCACCAAGAGAACAAACCTGTCTGGGGCAAGGAGGAGATCACCCATACCAAGATGGCTTGCTTGACTACCTCCTAAATAACCCTCTCCCATAAGTACACCAGCACTAGGGAGTGCCAAATTAAGAGCAATGTGAAATCTTTGCAAATGGTGACTAAATGATGGAAACAATAACAATGTAAATAACTTGGTAATTTAAATAGCTGGTTTATAAATAAACCAGAGTCAATATATATTCCTGCTGGTCTCTAAAGAAATTAGACCAGTAAATTCCTGTGAATCACAATAAGGAACATATTTTCTGCTTTTAAAATAAATCTCCAAGCTGCATGATTAAGTACTTTTAATTATTGTAGAGTGTTACAGGCAGCAGCTTTATATATTATATCTCTCCAATCAATAACAAAAGAACTGCTTTGCAGGAACTGATGCTGTACTTTTGCAAGAAAATTAGTTGCACTTCAAAAGAAAAAGTCAAATGTTAACTTTAGTTTGTCCTTGCTAGTCATTTTATTTGACATGTATTTTAAAATTAAGTTGGTTGTTTCATGAAGAAACAGTGCTTAAAAGAAAGCAGTGTACCTTGAACTGGGTAAAAGTTTGGCCAGGTTTTGCATTTTACTTGTAGCTGATGAGGGAAAAAACAACGGAGAAATACTTTACTTTGACTTCATAAGCAACATGTATGAATGCAGAGATAATTTCTCTAAACTTCCTTTTATTTAAAAAAATATGAAAGAAACTCTGAAAGGTGGGCACTTGAGAATGGTATTTTATTTTAAAAGAAACGAAAAAATGCTCACAGTAGGCAAAATCCCCAAATGAAGCCTGTAGCCCGTTGCATTCAGCGGGTAGCCTGGATTGTTAGCATAATAGTAAAACTCCAACAGTGACACTTGAAGCAAAACTTTATGCATTTTTAAAGACAGCTAAAAAAAACCCACCCTCAACTTGATTCTTGCACTCTTGTTTTCAAACATGCCCCTGGAAAAATAAACCAATATATAGTCTTAGCAACCAGTGTTAGCAGCCTGGACTTTTCTCTGGACAGCTCAGTGCAGCATGAACACTCGAGAGATCTCGGTCCCACTCAAGGTCACCGTGGGCCTGTTTTTCAGAAAACCCACCTTGCTGAGAGGGGGCTTCATGTTTAGATAACCACATCTGTCCTTCTGTGGCCCTTTGCGATCGTTCTTTTGCCTTGCTGTCATTCCTAAAACAAATTTTTACCTGATCATGCTATCTGATCATGCTATTGGAAAGGAGTAGAATCCTGTAAAAACACCTTAGTGGCACAGGAGCACCCAGCCAACACCACTATTGACCACACTCAGAGGAACTGGACATCTTGGGCCTGCTAGCAGAGCTTGACCCGGGCACGTGGGAGGGAGGCTCATCTCCAGACCTGGAGCTACTGTGCTAAACTGCATTAGCTTTCCTCCTCTTAGAAGCGCAGGCTTTTTCTCAGAAGACAGAGCTGCTTACTGCCAGTAGCAGAGCCCGCAGCCAGAAGTGCTTGCTTTGCTTTTGATGTTGGCAGGTATTTTGTCCAGGAAGCAGCCACTATTAGCTATTCATTGTGTCATTTCACACCTCAGGTCTCTCTCAAGCTCCAGCTGTGTTGTGGATTACTCCAAACCTATTGGAAATGGGCATCAGCTCAAGATGGCTTCAAAGACATTTTCTCCACTTAACCATCATAGAATATTTCGGCACCTACTTTCTCATCTTTGTCATGTTCAGCACATCTGGCAGAGTGGTTGCACTCACAACAGCTGACATTTCAGTGGCACTCCTGCACAAAGACATCCAGAAAACTTTGCAGAAATGTCCAGCTACCCCCAGGGCTGCAGTTATGTGTGGTACCTCAACTGCACCAGGCAACGTCCAGCCTGAGGATGGGCAGAATGAAATACACAATTTTATACTGACCCTAGTGCTAAAATTATACTGGAAAGAAGTCTTTGATAATTTTAATGACTGTTGCAGTTCAGGAAAAAGTCTCTCCACCAGATCTCATTTTAGTGTAGCATCTTCTCAATGCTGCTCTGAACAGCAAACAGAAGTGAGGAGGTATCCTCTGCCCAGCCTTTCTGTCTCAGCTCTGCTCCTGCTGTCCCTCCTCTCCCACAGGGCTCTGCATGCCCTCACACACTCCTCCCAGGGGTGGAAGAGGCATCTCCCAAATAAAAAGGGTAAGAGGCCAAAAAGGCCCAAAATATTCAGACACTTGCTCTGAATTTCACCTGCACCTATATTAAAATTCATTGCCTACATAGCTCTGCCAGTCAGAGGGGTGGGATTTCTCATCAGAAGGACAACAGCAAAGTGGCACTTTCCCCAAGAACAGCTTGGATTTTTTCTGTGGGAGGGAAGGGCACTGATTTCAGAAGACAAATCAGAATGTCCACAGGAGTGCCTTCCCAGCCCAGTGTATCAATCCTAGCTGTCTGATGGAGACAGATGCACTGCTTCCAAGTGGAAGAGAATTATGTCCTGAGCAGTGCAGCTAGCTGCAGCTTTCCCCCTTTTCCTCCACACTCTGCCATCCAAACTGCTCACAGAATGACTCTGTTTGGTTGACAAGAGTCACTGTGATCACAGTCCAAGGTGACAGATTCACCCTTTGCAGGAAGCCATGGGTTAAAGTACAATTGACCTTCAAAACCCACCAGCACAGGCAGTGCTACGCTGGAGTGAAATGCAAGACTAATTTATGAATGGGGCAACTCATCAGCAGCATTTTAATGAATAAACGATGTGCCCATTCATTATTTTTCCATTTCCAAGTGTTAATAAACAGGCCGGTGATAATTAACTGAAATTCTACCTTTATAGAAAAGTGGCACTTCATAAATATCAAATTGTGCTATTATCGTACATATCTGCTGGATTTCCATGAATATATAAATTCAGCAATTACCTCTGGAACTGTTTGCTAAAACATAAGAGCAGGTTAGCGAAGAAGAGGAAAGTCATACAGCAATTAAAATTTGAGAAACAAACAAAACATCCTCCTGATTCAAGAATTCAATGACAGTAAACAGGGCAATGCAATCAGGAAGGAAAGCCCTGTCCTAATCAACAGAGGTGATTTTTCACGTAGCTCGAGATGTGAGCTGAGCAAGCAGCGGGGAAAACTGCCTGCAATCAGCTGAGTGAGGCTTTAAGGCACTGAGCATCTGAAATTCCTACTTAAGGAAGCGGAGCCTGGAGTCACATGATTATTTTAGAAGGACAATTTCCTTTCAGAGAACAAACAGAAGTCCCCAAATTTTTGAGCCTTCCTAAAAATTCTTCTGAAAAAAAAAAATTAAAAAATGAACTGACCTTTACCGGGGCTGGGCTCTGCACATGGCTGGCAGAGGTGGGAGCTGCATCTCTCATCTCAATGAGATGCTAATTCCTGTACTCTCTTTCTGCAGGGAGACACCAGGTCCCACCGGAGCTGTGGGAGCAGGATGAACGTGAGCAATGGGACCCTCAGGCTGAAGCGCTGGCTTGGTTTGGCTGAGCCCAGTGCAGCACAGTGACTGGCTAGGCTGGGGCTGAGACCCTACACCCTGGTCCTGAGTTTGGGTGGGGGATACCTACAAAACTAGAGACCAGTGGCTAAGTGACATCAGGGCAGAAAGGGGACACAGGCATGTTGGACTAGAGGGTTAGGGCTACAATTTAATGTTTGTTCCTCCTTCTTATTGCAAAGAGGTGTTGTGCCCTCCCCAGGGACAGTGCTCCTTCACCGAGTAGAAAAACCTGGACTCTCTTGCTCCCAGATAAGGGAGGGTATCCAAGGAATAGCGCTGAGACAGGAAAGGTGAGAAGGGGCTCACATTGCTATTTCAGTTGCAAACCCAAACTCTGGCTCTGGGGCAGAGGGTGCTGAGCACAGGGACCCCTCCTGCTCTGTATTTACACACACAAGCTGAGCAGGACGGTGCTGTGGTCAGACCACGGAGCACCCGCCCGAGTGCAGCAGCTCTCCACCAGCCTGGACGACAAGGAGATTCTCTTGCCCACAGCAGGTGACAGTGTTGATTCATGGCTCAGCCAGCCCTGGTTGCTTAGCTATGCAGCTGCCATCCCCCGGCTTCCCACATCTCCATACAGTTCCTGAAGCCAAGACTACTCCAGCAAGGGAATGCACTGGGCCTAGAAGGGCAACTTCCTTTGATGAGGACCTTTCAAACCTCTTTGACCTGACCTCACTGACAAAAGAGCCCTTCAAAGAAGATGAACTGTTTCATGTGGCAGCAATTTCTCATGTCAATCAAAAAGATTTTTTTCTTACAGCAACAACTCTCTATCCTCTCCCCACAAAATTATTCATTTTAATACAGCTATCCTCCTCTCTGCAGTGAACACCCTTGGGTAGCATCTTCCAGTGTCTCACAGATACATTCTTCAATTTGAATTTTCATATTTTATTTTCTTTTGAAAGGGGGGAAGAGAATGAAGAGAACTGTCTTTGATTAAGATTCTTTTGCATTTTTAGAACATACATCTTCTAAAAAGAAAATTTCTGCATAAGATCTGGTGGTCTTCTGATTATTTTTTAAGAAATAGATGCTCAGCTTCCTTCCTCTTTTTTTAAAATGATAGAATATTTGACCTGTTGGCCTCAAATTTTTAACTCAGTTTTCTCCCTTAAAATATTGCTGCAGCAGTATTTGAACTTCTATGACATTGGGAGATACAAGTGAAACAAATATTTCTGATGTTGAAGTAACTACTAAACTTCAATGTGGATCCATAACCTTGAACAATATTTTTGCCAGGAAGGAAGTAAATATGGATGCACAACCCAGAAGAAGCCATAAAAGCTTCTTGAAATAGCCTACAATAGATTTTAACCCATAGAATTTTACTGCACTGAAAGTCCATTCTCTCACGTTCTTCCCAGGCTCAAAGGGAGCCTCAGCCTCCCCTGTGACTCTGGTAACCTCTACATCTTTGGGAAGGAGGGGTTTCCTTCCCAGTGATATAAAGCATCTGTCCTGATGCTTGAGCAGGAAATACAAAAGAAATGTCCTAGCAAATTAGTTTAGAAGAAAAGCTTTTATCCATTTGGAGGTTTGGAACATCTGAAGAGCTTCAGCAGGGACGGATGCATGGTCAGGGAGTCAATGAGGTGGTCAAATACACAGGCATGGTTTAGTCACACTGTCACTCCTGGCAGTTCCACACTCTGCCATATGGCCATAATTACCCTAAATGTGTGACACGTGTGTATGCTGAACTTGTTCATAAACACAACTCTGTTCAATGCATGCAGTTAGGACCATATAACCAATTCACCTTCTCACCTGCTCCTGATTTGTTACTCTTTACCTCTTCCTTTGCAACTGTCAGCATTTTCTCAGTTCTGTAGTTTCTTATTTATCCATTTATTTGGAAAGGTGGTTGGCTTAGGCATATTTGAAACTTTAAAAATCCTAACACTTTTTTAAAATGAGACCAAACTTGTCAAAACAAACATAAACTGGACATTTTTGAGAAAGAGGATGTGTAGAAGAACAAAATGGGCTTCCTGTCAGCTGGTGGAAATTAGCTGTGATTTGAAAAAATGGGAAGGGTTTTTATAAAATGTCCTGGTTTTGTCATGTTCTCTGCATTTAATAATGTGCTGTGATCACAGCCTAGTGGTTCCGTGGGAATGCCTAGTGTAGGAGTATATAAATCACACTTTGCTTTTCTCAATGTCTTTTGGAGTTGTATGGAAATCTTTCCAATAAGCTGCCAGAGAGATGCTTGTCACTGCTAGTGTCCAAGTTTTATCCATACAACTCAGGAAATTTATCCATGTAACTCAGGAAATTTTACATTAAATGAGACAGAAAGTTTCATCCCAGATTGTACTCCTGGCACTAACAAATCTGTGTATGTGTCAGACTAGCTCTATTTCAGTCTGTTTTAAAGAAATAAAAAACTATCCATAGGCGTTCTCTTAGAATATTACTAATGAAGAAAAAATAAAGGTCCAAAAGTAGGGGAAAAAGCTTAAAAGTGGCAGATGAACTTTAATTCTGGTCTCTGAATTAGACTTTTAATTATGTCATCAAGCAGTCCTGTGCAGAATCCTGGGTCGCCGAGAACGCTGAAACCTCTTGATTACTTCTTGTGTAATATCTGCCTCAGCTATCCCCAGACACCCTGGGAGGAAAGAGTGGGAGCCTCATGACTCCAGTGAAAATGAGGAATATGGCTATGAGCCAAAGCTCAGGCTGAGCTGAACATGCAGCTGCAGGTTTTTCAGAGGTCAGCATTACTTTTTCCATGGCATACGGAAAACGGAGGCTGTTTTGGTTGTTGGTCTTATTTACGTGGACTTTATGTAATGCCAAAAAGTAGCTAACCTGACTATCTCTTAAAAGGGAAAATGAGCTTTTGACAGAGGCTGTAACTGAGACTTTTGATCAGAGCTGTTTGTTGTAGCTCTCATTTGGAAAAGTAGATACAAGAGAAGAATTCTGACAAAGTTTCCCTGTTTTGCAAGGAAAAAATAAAGACTTAAACCCTTACTTCCTAAGACTCAATCCCTCATTTTATCGGATCCCATTCCTCATAACTTCTTTAATCCACTGATGATTGATGTAAACAAGTTTTACAGACTGTAGCTCTCAGATATGCAATTTTATCAGAAACTGTGAAAAGCAGCATCTGCAAAAGGAAGAAGGATCCAAGGCAATGCTGTGCTGGAGATTTCCTCCGGGAGGAGCTCAGTGGCAGGAGCCTGAGCCCAGCAGTTTTCTGTGCAATTTGGCTGCCAGCTGGCCAAGCACGAGGTCATCACTGGCCAGACAACTGGCACCCTCATCCCTTGGGACAGGCCAGGGCACATGCAACCACTCGGTCAATGTGAGGGATGGCAGAGAGGTGACAGTGCTGGGAGAGGACAAGGGCATGGGGGGAGGATGCTGTGGGAGGCCATCAAAGCCACAGGGAATGTGGTGAGGATTTGGGATGCTTGGTGGGGAGGAGTGGAACAGGAATATAGGACACAGTTTCATGGTAAACTAGGTTTCATTAACAATGCAGCTCTCAGAACTGCTCGTTTTCTAACTTGCAAAGAGTCTGTCAAGTGCTGCCTTTTTTTCTCTCTTAGACTTTTCTCCTCATTACTGTGTTCTTTTCTTTATTGCCATCCCATGCTGTGACTTTGATTCTCTGCTCTGAGTCACAACATATCCACTGCTGCTTTATATTTTGAAATGTCTTCACATCAGCATTAATATAAGAATGCATTTTGGCATAATAATTGTATCCAGTTATTGACCACATAATCAATAGTGCAGAGTTGGTAGAACCTTTGCTGCCTTTTAAATCAAATCATTAACCAAAGCAATAAGAACCTAAATGTATAGATCTGTAAATGCTCCTAATAGTTGCTTTATATTAAAGGGAAACAAGGGGCTCAAGTTTGGGGTTTTTTTTCCTCCCAGTCCTACATAAAGCTGCCAAATAAAATTATTTCATCCTTTTGTTCATCTCTCGAGCAACACAGGACTAGGCAAAAATTACCACAAGTGTCAGGCTGGCTCCCAGAAAGCGCAGGGCAGCACTGGAGGTGACTGCAGACTGTGTCACGCCTGGATTGCACTGGCAGAGTGATCCAGGAGCCACAGTCACACATTACACCCCATGGATGAGCCTGGCACTTGTTGTCAAAGCAAAAATCAAGTTGTAACAGGCTGTGTCTGTGCTGCTAAATTACACAGGGCTGGGAGCAAGCCTGACTGCTTACACCTCGGAGTGGT
This sequence comes from Serinus canaria, assembly GCF_022539315.1. Classification (NCBI taxonomy): domain Eukaryota; kingdom Metazoa; phylum Chordata; class Aves; order Passeriformes; family Fringillidae; genus Serinus; species Serinus canaria. The sequence continues at coordinate 73,174,434 of NC_066316.1, forward strand.
CTTGAGATTTGCTGACTTCCCTCCCTCGGGGAACACCGGGATGCAGCTGGCACAGTCCGTGAGGGCACACCAGGTTCTGCTGCTGCTGTCCTGCAGGCATCCAGGATGCTCTCTTCAATGCCTCATCCCATGCAGTTGCAGCAGAATGCCTGGGGTTCCTGCTAGGAAAACATCACTGTCATGGTCTGCAATGCTTGTGATTCAGCACCAAATACAGCAATGACAAAGCCAGAACGTCACATTTATATCCCAGGCCTGTGGGAGCATCCTGCAGAGCCCATGGGAAAGCCAGAGCCTAGGGATATGTAGCTGGAAAGGCTGTGCCTGTCTGAGCCAGACAGCCAGAGAATAGGTCCTCTGTTTAATTCAGCAGTACAGATACAGCTGCTGTGACAAAGAATGCAAACATCCCAGGTGGGGATATTTCTCCAAGGGCTGGTGTAAGGTGATACATTGAGCCCTCTCATCCCATTTGCAAAAGTGCTTTTTAGGCTAGAGCAGCCTTTCCACGTGGAATGTTGATGTCTTAAGTTCTAGACACTGTTAATTCTCAACATTAGGGAAACTAAGACTTACACCAGGCATCTAGGAACTGAGCAGCCTCAACTCAGAGGTTACTTTTGAAATTCCTGGTCTGAATCTCTGGTTTGCCAAATCACAAAATGTCTTGGGTTAGAAGAGACCCTAAAATTTCCAACCCCTGCCACTCACTAGACCAGGTTGTGCAAAACCCAATTCAGCCTGGCCTTGAACCCTTCCAGGGATGGGGCATTTGCAACTTGTCTGGACAACCTTTTCAAGTGCCTCACTGGAAGAATTTCTTTACATCATTTAATACAAATTTCTGCTCTTTTGGTTTAACTGGTCCCTGTTGTCCTATCACTATCTGCCCATGTAAAAAGTGGCTCTCTCTTTTTTTATAAGCTCCCTTTTAGTACTGTAATGCCTTGCTGAGGTCTCCTCAGTCTTCTCTATCTCTATCTAATGAGGTATCATATGATACCTCATTATGATAAGTAAGAATGTCTCACTGCTGTACTTTCTCCAAGGGCCTGACTCAGATCTTGCTCATTCCAATATAAGGAGAATTACTCTCACTAATGGTAAAGGTGTTTCATCAATGTAAAGTTCCACAGATGTTTCAGGGATCAAGAAGAAATCACACTGACACTGGTGCTGACCCCCCTCTACTTGCTGCCACACAGACAAGACAGCCCAATATTGTTTTGCACTCTGCAGCATGTATTGGCTGTGATGGACATGTGGACATGGACACCTCCATGCTTTTGAAACTAATTGTTTGTGTGCAGTGCTTTAGGAAGGCTGTGCTTTTACAAGGCTGACTAAAGATATTTGAGGAAACAGAAGACAATGTGCTGCTTTTGTCCCTTCAAGTCTTCTTTTTATATAACAGAGACAAAGTTGTTTCTGCTCTCCAAAGCCATCCTCGCAGCATGAGCATCACACCCACAATTCAGTCTTTATGGTCCCATACTCCTAATAGAGATCTTGCCCTGACTATAGGCTCTTTCTTCTCATTCCATCCTTTCTCCACCTCTAGGATCTGCTGAGCAGTCGTTACACCTCAACCCAGAAGAAAGGAAAGAGGAAGCCTCCAGAGATCAGCTGCATTGGGGCAGTTCACATCTGCATCCCAGCCAGAACAGCTCCCAAATCCCCTCTCAGGTGTCCCTCTTGTCTCTTGGCCTCTCACCTCAGGGTTGTATGAGTTTTCCAAAATTCATCTTTTTTTGTAGTCAAAGGGTCACCTATAACTCAGATGTCAATTTAATGTACAACATAATTGTAAAGTGCATGCCTAACAGAGAAGCTCTAAGTCCAAGCTTTGATGATGATGGTGATGTGGAACATTTTATAGGTGTGCTTGTAAAACCATAAGCTGACCATGAGTGGTCCTTCCCTGGTGGTTCACAGATCTTTTTGAAATGTGACTGCAGCATCTGCTGGCAATGTTGCCTATATATATGTAAGCTTTGTTTTTCATGCATATTCGTGTGGTAGGTCATTTAAACACAGCATAAACAATAACAGGCCAAGGACTATGTCTGATGGACCCCAACAGGACTAGGCTGAAAAGAAGATTTAGTGCTTCTAGTAACAATATTTTGTTGGCAATTTGACAGCTTTGACCTAAGCCAAGTGACAGCGTTAGGTGATACACAGTGTGCTGACAACTTATTACATAAAGTATCATGGTTGGCTGTCAGAAGCTTTCTTGGAATCCAGAAATATAGCCCTGGCCAATTTTTATGGCAGTGAAAATGTGTTCAGTAATTTCTACCAAGGCAGTTGTTGAGTGGTTGAAAGACAGGACTGATGGAGAGTTATTTGATAACAACAACAAGTTGTCCACCTGCAATTGGGCAGCTTTATCCACATGGTTTAGTAATCTTATTTGGCAGAGACTCAGATGTTACAATACAGTCCGGGCAATTCCCTTTTCTTTTTGGGGGAAAATGCAATCCCATCTAAAAATGAATTGGGAAAGACTAGCAGAGCATGGGGGTAATAAAACAATGCCAGTTGGATTCTGTGCCTCAGAAATATAGGACACTTCATTTTATGCCTTGGAACTGCGAGGATTTTGAGGGCCAGAGAACATTGCTCATCCTTATACAGCCCTGGGAAGCTTCAGGGTATTAGCAGAGCCAAGGATTTGGCAGACCCAGAAGTTTGTTTTTTCAGCAATGATTTGGAAATACAAAATCATATATCGTCAATTTTTTTTCTGAAGCTTTGCTTGCTTAAAAGCAAATAGAGATGATTCTTAGGGTATGTCATAGAGCTTTGTGAGAAGGATTGATATAACAGGAATGGTCACTTATGAGCTTTCCTGAACATCCCTTCCTTTGCCTCTCTTAAGGGAAGGGATCAGCATATGTCCAAGCAGCTGGAGGATATGCAGTGTTTCGAGGGGGGCAGATAGCTGCAGTGTAGAGTGTAAGACAGGTGGCACATGAGTCATACCTGATGCTCAGGTATCCTACCAGGTCTGTTCAGATCTGGGGATTTTCTTATGTGGCTTTTGCTAAAGAGGTTGCATTCTGTGAGTTACAGAGGTAGCCATATAGATTTGAAATGTAAATCAAACATAGCATAATAGACACCTACTCTGATTTAGAAACCTTAATCTTGTTTGGACCAACACAACAGTTTCTCTTGCAGAAGAAAAACATGATCCCAGGGAATTTAATAAGTTAGTGTGCTGTTAGGCTGAGGAAAAAATCCAGGAGGATCCATTGCCCAGGGATGCATCAACAGACAGCTTGTCTCCAGCTTTGGTCACTTGGGTTTGATACCTGTGCTCCAGTCTGGCTGGTGGGATGCAGTGGGGAAGAAAAGCAATGAGGAGGTAAGGAAGGTAAGGCACGGTGGTTATTGGCAGTGACCTTTCCTTCATGGGATGCCAACCCATCTCGGCACAGCCAGATAGAATGAACAGGTATGACAAGTGAAACAACCACAGACAACTGTTTTCAACTGCCTGCACATGATCAGATATGCAGTCCCCTTCTTCTGGCATGTCTCACACTCTCTTAATTGAGGAAGTCAGGAGCTGGAGTTGAAAATACAGTATCACATTTCCCATAATGTGAGAATTGATGGTTTCCTACAGTCAGTGCTGACAAAAATCTTCCCTTCCTCCAAGTTCAAAGTAACTGTTGAATATACAGATGGGCCATATCTACACCTTTCCTCTCACAGCAAAAAGTGCTTTAGATAATTAAGATTTGAAGCTGTATTATGAGCAAGAACCTTGGCCATTTTAAGGAATAAGGGTTTCCTTAGAAACCGTGAAAAGTAGTTTAGGAGCAGACGTTTATGAGGACGAATATGTACACCATCAATTAACACCTTGTTTCTTTCACAAGTTCAGTTATATTTACAACACTGCTATGAAGCAGTGAAAGCAGACAGTTTTGTATGTGCATCAGGGCTGTGAAAGATAGGCTCGGCGCTACCAGACAAACAGGGATTCACACCATATGGCTGGTTCAGGAGTTTTGACCGATTTAGAACAAATGCATAGTAATTTCCCACTGGGGTCGGGTTAGGATGAATATTAATACAGATCAGACATGACAAACAGAGAAATGGACAAAGATTGCCCCTGGATTACATCCCCCGCTTCTGCCTTACAATAAGCTTTAAAGCAGTTTTCTTGGCAAAGGCAGTGGCATGCACCTGATTTCCATGGTACTTACATCAGGTCCCTGTAAAATCCCACCAAATGTTTCCAGTTCCAAGCAGCAGATCATCGGCTGCAGTTTGACATCCAGAGGAGTTCATAGGCTGAACATGTTTAAAAAACAGCCAAACAAGCCAAGAGCTCCACAGCTAACAATGTTGAGGAGGCTGTAGACACTCAGAGCTTGGCACTGACAAACGCTGCTGCCATTCCTGCTTTTAGTGCTGGTTTTATCCAGAGACTGTTTTATACCAAATGCTGGAATACCCAGCACCATGCATCTGCATATCCTGAGAGGCTGCAGTACTAATATGTTACATAGAACTTAGCAGCTAAGCTGACAAGCAGAAGAGTAAACTATTGTGGACTCGGCTTAAAATTAAACCTAGTTTAATCTTGCTTTCACTGAAGGTTTATTCCTCTTCTCTGCAAGAAGATAAGTTAGAAGATAGTTCATAATTGCCTATGAGAGTCTGCTCAATTCAATTTCTGATTAGCTGCTGTGGTGAAAATAATGAATAACTCAGTTTGAGCCAAAACGTGAGTTCCAGATTTGGTGCTAAAATGAACATTTTGAGTCACAGTCCTCCACGTGTTTCAGAGATATAGCACTGTGTTCAGCTCCTTGGAAAGCAAAGGTGCTGCCATTGCAAGTACTGTTCCTCAGCTCCTGGAAGAAAGCCTTTTTGGAGATGATGCCTGAATGGTGTTGCGCCCCACGTGCTCACCACCTGCAGGAACATAACAGGATAAGCTCCTGCTATGCTTAGGATACACTGATCCTCTCTATGGGTGTTCTGTTTTCAGCTGGTGAGCTCCAACCATGTGAGTGGAGATTTTTTTCATTCAGTGGCTTATTTCAGGATGGCTGATCTGAAAGAATTCAATTAAAAATGACTCAGCTGATTCTGAGGACAGGTTAGTAGAATGACTGTCTTCCGATGTTAAAAAAAAATAATTTATTTGAGGAACTCTCTAATGCAAATGCTCTGGAGTGGTGCCTTCATATTTGGCAGGATGAATGACTTTTCTGCACAAGATTTGCTTTTTGCAGTTATTCTGAATATTCTCATGCAAAGCCTTTTAAAAGTGTAATTAATACATACCCTCTAATATACAAGTCTGGTTTTATGAAACCAAATATTGTTAAGTATGTTGACATGAGGATTTCCTTGAGACTTCTTAATTTTCTTTTTTATTCATTCTCTATTTGGATTTTGGGTACCACTGAGCTAGAGTATTCATGTTATACCTATTTTACTTCCAAAGAGAAGATATGAAGGACTATTAAGCTATGAATTTAAAATTAAACAATAGCACAAGTTTAATTTCTTCTTGCCCACCCAATCTACACAAGGAACTGTATGAAGCAAACCAAGTAACTCAGCAACTATGTGCATTTTAATTTTTTTCCTGGGTCTGGCATGCTTTATTTTCTATATATTGTTGTATTTTCTAAATGTTATTCACATTGGTATTGTGCTCCAAATTCTTGGGATTTTTCCTAGCTTGCAAGACACACTCAAGGGTGCATCTTCACATTTCAAACACAAGCTTAATTTTTGCAATACTAATTTTTAAAATCTGATCTTGCCACCTTTGAAATAGTCTCATTTTTATCCATTTAAAAAATCAGAAAAAAGAGCAGACAGAGAATTCAAAAAATACATGGAATTCATAGAATTCAGAAAAAACGTCTGCATCAGGTTTAGATGCCAAAAGGAAAGGCAATTCTGAGAGACTTGCATTTACTATAACGTAGGCGAGAAAAATCAAAAGGATGGCCGAGGCACAGCTCATTTTGAGCTACAGCAAAATCCTTCCTTGAGAATAACCACACGTCAAGGGCCTCCTCCTGAATGGGATCCATGCAACCGCATCTTCTGACCCTTTGCAAACACGAGCCTTCACCTTACAAAAACCCACAGTGGGCTTGAAAATCCTCGCAGCCTATGGCAGGCGGCGTCAGGCAGGCTCTGTGAACCGCAGGACCCGCTTCTCATCAGCGCGGCCGGCGCTCACCTCCCGAGCGCTTCCATCAGCCCGCTGGCAGATGCGCTCCCGTCCCAGCCTCCTGCCCGACCCCTCCCCCGGTGCTCCCAGCATTGTTTGGCAGCGCCACGGCAGAGGCGAGACAAAGATAAATGGAAGTGCAGAAGCTGTATTTACACAGCATTTAAACATACTGTATGCTGGAGATTGAAGAGCTTGATGATAGGTGACACTGCAGGTTTCAATAGGGAGCACGGCTAGTAGAGCCCTTCTGCCTCACTCAGGTCATGAGGCCCCAACGACTTTACTTAAGGGTTGTTGTTTTGCCTGAAAAAAATTTTTTTTCCTTTTTTTTTGTGGAAAAAATCCAAACAATAGTGAAGTCTGATCCCTGGTCAAACAGCAAAGCAGGAACATTGCTCTCCGAGAATTGTTCAACTATTCAAAGATTATCCAAATCCAAATAAGAAATAAATATGAAAAGGACCATACACAGAAAGCAGGAAAAAAAAAAAACCTTTTAAAATAGATTGATTTTGCTCTATAAGCCAAAAACATGAAGTAAAAATAGAAACATTACCTTAATTTATCATCATTTGCCATTCAACTACCATCTCCGTTTGGCATACCTTTAGACACCAGCCTTACACTTCACAGAGTGTTAATATCACAGCTGGAAGAAAATGAAGCTGCAAGAAATATTTGTAACAGAACAGATCTTCACTGAGATAGGTCTATTTTCAAATTCACATAACAGTGACAAAATTGGAATAAACTTTTGACATTTTGAAGACTGTCAATCCATTTTTATCATAGGATGACTTTGGAATTTTATGTTGAAGACTGGCATAAATGAAATATCAAGAGATATTACAAGAGGTGTCTTCAAGGAACAATATTTTACTACATAGAAATGAAGAAATCACCACACTTAACCACATCTCCTTTCAAGAAGTCTTTTGTTCTGTTGTGAGTCACTGACAGAGAATACAGACTATGAATGGCAGTAAACACAGTGGTATAAAATAATAAATAAATGTTCATTGTAAAGGTTTATTTTAACCAGGTCTCCTTGGCTGGTGAATACAATATTTATGGTACCAAGGCAATCAAAATCTCGATGTTACTGCTCTGGGAGTGTAAGGGATGAAGGACTGTTAATGTTACCAGCATCTCTGTTAGGCATTAAATACAGAAAGGTAGTATTCTAAAAGAAATGTATTCTAGTTGTACAGGTAGTGCCTGAGCACCTTGCAGAGCTGTATCAGGCACAGCACCACAGGGGAGGTGAGATTCAGCTGTCTGGCTGCTCCCTGCAGGCAGGTGTGGAGAGATTTGTGAGAACTGGCCAGAGTTGTGGGGTGTTCTCTTCCCTCAAAAGCTGGTTCTGATTCTCAGAGGATTCGTTCCCGGTGAGACTTCATCCCTTTATGCAGGGGGGAATGACTATGGAGAGGGATGCTGCTCTCCCATCATATGCTGGGGGTTACAGCCCCTTCGGCTCCTGCTGTTCCCTCTTTGCCCATGAAACTGTGCCTGCCTTATTGTCATGCAAAATAATTCAGCAGAAATAAAAGTAAAATACTTCAACCAGATGAAATTTAAATAGTATAAAATTGTGATTTGTGAAGCAAAACTGCTGAACGAGTAAAAGAAAAAGGAGCATGAAACATTTTGTATCAGTTTTCCCATTTCAAAAGGCTTGCCTGTAGAATGACCCATCCAGCATTCTTCAGGCTTTAATTAATTAAAAGCAGGGAGAAAGTTAGGATTTTGGCACAGGATAAATATTCCAGACTTGAACAGAAGATGTTGCTTTAATGACCTGGACACCATCCAGGAAGTACGCAAAGGCTAGCAGACACTTCTGACAGCTAATATATCTGATAAAAAAGAGCATTCTGGCCAATTAAAGAGCTGGAGTAGAAATAATGATTTGTCACCAAGCCTGTAACTGAGGCCAATTGGTCCAGATTAACCAATGGGTTATCCTTTGTAAGTGAATTTAAAGGTCACGATGAGCTGTCTGGGTAGGTAAAAGATAAAAATATTAAATTAATATGGTGGCAAAAAATTTTCAAATGTGAGACGTGGAGATAAAAATTAGATTTGCAAATCATGCAAAATCACCTGGAGTGGACTAAGCAAATTGCTCTTATGGCAGAAGGTCATTAAGAAAAAAGTGTGAATAAAAGTATGAATTTCTATCCACCGCAGAAAGCAGAAGCTTTCTTTAAGTATTCATAGGCAAATGTACTCCTGAAGGACTTTATTATAAACTACCAGCTGGGGGTATATGCCTCTCTATTCCTGGGGGAAGTGATGTGAGGCTGTTTTAGGGCAATCTAGTTTCCACCTTCTACAACAGAACAATCAGTTATAGCATTGATAGCTGACTGAGGCGATACCATTTGACCATGAAGAGATTATCTCTAATCTAGCTGTGAATATTATCACATCTATCTTGCAGAATGTCCCAGGACAAACCCTACTGAAGAGGACTCTTAAAAACCTTCCATTGCACACAGAGGCAAAGCTTGACACTGACTCTGGACAAGGACAGTCACGGACTTCAGGAGCCCTACAAGAGCCATAGGCAAGATGTCCTGCCCTTGTGCCTACAGGGCATGAGGGATGAAGAAGCAGCCTCACAGCTTTGGGTCTTGTCTGCCAGCGCTGGGAGCTCCCATCAAAGCACCCTGCCAGGTGGCTCCTGCTTGCCAGCCACTCCTCAAGTGCACCTCTGTCCCATCCCTCTCCAGAAAATCCTGTAGTGCCATGAACATTAAAAAGACTCTGTCCAACAAATGCTTCTGATTTCATGTGCATCTCAGCCAGCAACTGTATTCAAATGACTCTGTTTGCTGCTACTTGAGAGATAAGATTCCCAAAATAAGGCAATAAATAACCACAGTAGCTGTTGCTTATTTTTACGAGCACCTGCAATACAGGGGCCCCACATCATCACTGCAGTGCATAAAAATGTAGTTGCTTATAACAGGCCAAGCCTAGGCAGCCCTCCAGGGAGGCATTTTGGTGCTCACTTCCTCATAGCTCCTTGGTGCTTTCTTCCCACCCAGAGGGGTAACCCTTGTCCCTCAGCCAGGAGGATGCAGCTTCCTGCTTTTTCTAAGCCCCTTTTCCAAGCAGATGAATAGCCTGGGAAGGACCCTGCCTACCAGCCTGCTGGAGCTCAGATGGTAGAGATGGGCAGGTGGGCACTTTCCTTGTCTTCCAAGTGTGCAGGTGAGGAGAAGGGGAGCACTGATACCCCTGAGAGCAGAAGCAAAGAGCAGAACCAAGGAGGCTGCATTTGGCTGTCCCTTTCTTCCTGGCACAGTGCAAATATTTGGTTTTTAGCTTTTTTTCTTCCAGCCCCGGGTCTGACTGTGTGCAATCTGCTGCTCTGGCCAGATTTGGGTGGCTTTGGAAGCACAGGCAACAACAACAGCTCTGACAAAGTTCAAACACTCTATTCCTGCATATAACATTGAGATCATCATCCAGGCTGTGAGATTTCAGGATTTCAGATATTCAAGTATATAACCAGTGATCATAAACAGTATTTATTTTTCTTTATGGGAGTACCTAAAACACCCAAACCACACATAAAGCAGCAATTTATTTCTCTGAGGAGCATTTAAAATACCTGTTCTTTCATGGATTACCTGTGTGAGCAGATGAACTTAAACCACTAAAGAGCTGATTCTGAGCCAAATTTTCAATGGATATTAAAAAAGATGAACACATTCCTAGGAAAGTGAGCATTGCCACACGAGGCAAATGCATGCAAATGAAGATATCCAAGTACAATGGCCATAAAGCGTTGATGAAAGGTATTTTATTGACACCGAAGTAACCTTGTTGAATTGCAAATTTGGACTTCATTTCCTTTTCTGTAACCACTGCAAAAGCGAAGAAAGAATCTGATTTCCTGGAAGCAGGTTTGTCTTATCTGTTAATATATAGTCCCACCTTTTACGTTGGGCCAATATTTTTATATGCCCTTGCTTGGCATAATTTGGGACAAAAAGAAGGAGATATCTTGATTTTTCAGAGAGAAGCAGCTATTTTGAGGACAGAATCTAGGAAAGTATTTTGTAATTTCTTTAAAGAAAATGTAAAAACAAATCACTTCTAGTCACAGCATTAGCAAATTGCCCTTCCAGTAGTGGGAATTAGAGTACCAAAACATTTAACACATGGTTTCCTATAAGTAGTTTACCTTGTAGGGTTTTGTAGAAAGACAGCCAGGCTGAAGTTAGCTAGTGTGTGATTTTCCTTATGATGGGAATTTCAGAAATACTAAGTAGTACATGAGCTTGATTAGAAATTTGAAAGCCACTGAGCTTAGAAACAAGACAGCATGTGGCAGCAATGGCTTGGCAAATCCTGGTGGCTGCTTCAGGTGAGCTGCAGCAGCATCTGCCTGAGTCTGCCTCTGCCTGGTGGTGTCTGTGTGCCTGTGAGGGAGCTAGCAAGCTCTCCTGATGCCTGTGCTGAGGCTGGTTCCAAGGCTGTGCTCAATGTGCTGCCATTTCATTGCTACACTACGCTTAGCTGCACTAAGGTCCCATTGATTCTCCAGTCATGCAGACTCAGTTTGAAGACTCACTTGGGGGGCTTCTGAAACTTTTACCTTAAGTCGAGTCGCTTTGCTGACACCATGAAAAGGTGAGAGTGGACAAAAACACCTGTGTAAAATAAAATAAACTTATTCAGTATTTGAAATTTCAGTGGAACTGCTGCTCTGCTTAGAGATAGCATTGTGCACTCAAGTGCTAGCATCTCATTTTTAACACACAGAGCAGGCAAAATCTCATTCTGAAATCACAGTATGCCTTTCATGAGATGTAAAATATGGGGAAATGAACCTTCCCTCCACTAAGTAACAATGTAAATTATGAAAAACCCCTTACACAAACAATAAGCAGAGTCTCCTTAACCCAGCTGACTTTCCTAGTTTGTGCCTTGCTTTCTTGCCTCTCCTGAGCTGTCACTACATCTAGCCCCCTGTAAGCAGCTCAGTCTCATTAAAAGCAATGTGGTGAAACTAGCCACATCATTATACCCACTTAGACGGGGCTCTTGTAACCAGCACTTGCCCTTCCTAATAGCTGCCACTTAGGGTTTGTGAACCCCCCATTGGCACCTTCCTCCTGGTTTGTTGGTTGCTTTTTTTTTTTTCTTTTTTTCCCGTGTCTTACTTTGAAATTTACATGTCCTCAGAACAAATAAAATTCACAACAACAAACTAATTAATGGATTCCAGTTTTGACAGCTACAAGAAGACAGATGAGAAAGTAACATGCTTCTGGCAGCGTGTTATCAATTGGGAGGCACCAGTGCATCGCCTCTATGTGGTACAGTGAGCTGGAACCGACACTGACAGATGACACAGCCCTTGACAGTGAAGCCTGTATGAGCTGACAGCTCCACTTGCACTCAGGCAGGTCCACGCTCGGCACTGGAACTGAACCAGCTTGATGTGCAGAATATGCTTGCTTTTATCTTCCCCCGGCTGTACAGTGGGCAGGGTGAGCAGCACTGTCAGGTGGAGCCCAGGACCTACCTTAGAAAGTTCAAACTGTGACAAGTGCTAAGATTTTACCAGTAGAAATGTTATTAAATCAGTTGATAAGTATGGTTATCTTCCAGCCAGTGCCTTGCTCTCCTCTTTGGAAGCTTTCTGGTGGTTTCCTGGACAGTAGGACTGCAGGAGCTTGGCTTCCTACAGACTGGTGGGTGTCTCTGATACTGAGGGACTTGCCCTGAGCAAGCCTCTGTCACAGCTGAGCGCTCTGAGCCTCCCTCTGACACACAGATTCTCCGTATGGAAGAAGGGCTGAGCACACACTCCTGCCTTTCTTTCAGGTGGATCTCCCTTCCTTGGGCAGCTGCCTTCCTTCACAGAACAACAGGAGCTCATGTGTTTGGGCCTATTGCCCCTCTGCCAAACTTGGTCAGAACTAACCAAAGTTCTGATGGTTCTTACGTTCTGATGGTGCCATGGTGTGAAGAGAGGGTGCGAATGAACATGCAATTACAAAACATGACAACACTGACCTCATTTCCTTTGAAAACCAGGGTAATGCAGGATGGGTAGGGTTTCTTCACACTATACATTCAAGACATACATCTACAGTCTTAAGATTAGATTGAGTCTGACTGTAGAGGCCCTGGCAGCCTTATCTAATTCTTCCCTAAGGGGACAGGGGTCCTAGAAGCACATGGGTAACTGCTCAATGCTGTGGTAAATTATAACCCTACATCAGGTATCTCTTCAGAGATTAATCTTTGTTCCAGTCCTCCTCTCTTAGTGTATGTAGGTGAGCTTAGGAAGAGACTGTATGCTTTTAAGGGAACAGAATTCTGAAATCAGTATTGTCTGATGTATTTAAGAGTATATTGTCTTAATGAAGAAATAGTCTGGTCAAATTAGTTTGAATCAGCCTAGACCTTCAGAATGCTTCCTTGTCCTCATCTCAAATGCTGTAATTTTTTCCTGATGACATTACAGAGGAACTCAGAGCCCTATTAACAGAAAAATCCAAGTTTTATGGCTCCAGCGAGGGGATTTATTGCAGCCAACACATCTCTCTCCCTTGCTCCTTACAGCTCCATGTGGCTCTTCTGCCTGCTTCCCTCCTGTTCATTACAGTCTCCTTTGGCCCTCGAGAGCAGCTGCCAGTGCTCCCCTGGCCTCACGCCGGGGTGACACAAGCAATAACGCCGGCAGAAGCCGGAGTGGCACTGGGCATACTCACCCGCATTCAGCAGCTGTCAGCGGCGGCTGTTTGAAAGATAGATGGGGTTTTCTATGGCTTTGTTTGTGCACATGTGCCTCAGAATACAGCCCTGAACTGGAGGGAACATAATTCCACTGGCTTCACTGGGACTATTCGTACCCTTAATATTATGCTCATGTTTTAGGGACTTTGCTGAATGGGGACACGAATTTGTGGAATTTGTGTTGTGTGCACATTCGCCTGGAGTTCTCTGTGCTGTAGCTACCCATGCATGCTGTCATTTCAGCTACTCCAGAGCTTGGTAGTACTATGTAACAGGAGGTACATTTCACACAGTCTGTTTTCAACTGGTTTAAAGTGTAAGAAGAGAAAAAAGTTCATTAAAAATTGGTCTATAAAAAGACAACTGGGCAATTTTTTTTTCAAGTGCTTTTCTCTGTGAAGCTTTACGAGGACACAATTGAGATTTGAGTTAATTTTTCCAGATATTTTTACTTTTGCTTAGTGCTACACATCTAGGTGATGTATAAAAATAGATCTGGTGGAAGTCTTCAGAAAAAAATTGTTAGCTCAGCTAAGGCAATGTGTTGGGGGCAGCACTGCAGGTGCTGACAGCTCAAGTCAGGCTGGTCATGTAGGGCTGAAAGGTTTTCTTTGACATCACAGTAGCAATGCTATAACTATGTTTGAGCAGAGAGTTATTGCCAAGTTCTTGCTTTCAAGATCTAACATCTACCTGAAAATTGACCTTTTAGAAAGAAATTCAAGTGTTTCTTCTCAGCCGTAGCCAGTTTAGAATGGGCAGGATATAGAAAACCAGAGATCTTCACCCTAAAATTCTTTTTATGGGCAAAACCATTGTCTTTCCTGAATCCAGATATGCAAACATGCAAGTTGCAGCAGAAAAATTTTTAAAAGAAAAACTTCATAGAAAAGACGAGCTAAAGATAAGCGGTTCTTTGTTCTGTATTTCATACCAATGAAAACTAATTTTATATAAGCAAATAAAAAATGTCACAGGTGTGCTTAATTTTCAGGTATTACAAAAAAACCCCAAACCTCGTTGGGGATAAAAATATCTTATTCATACTGCTCCTGATTTAAGAAAAATCTTCCCAAGCACAGAACAAACATTCCATAGGCACTCAACAGTGTTACAACTGAGTGCCCTGGGTGGTCAGCTGCAAAGGTCAATAGAAAAAGCTATTTAGGAACCAGGCCCTCACTTCAGTCCCTGTCATATGAAATTGAGCAGTGAATTCACTACCTTCCATAATGCACCCTGCAGCAAGAATCTAAGGTGTTTGGCTAATCAGAACCAAAGATATTGTCCTTCAGGAGTTTTTCTTTGAGGATTTTTGAGTCTCTATCAGTTGTGAGAATCACATCCTTACACACTTACCAAACAAAGCAGGATCACTGAACAGGCAATTTGTGAACTCTGCCCATCTAGGTTAGGAGCTGAATCCAAATTCAAGCTAGATCCAGATGAAATGTTTATGAGTATGCATAGATAGATATTTACAGAGAGAGACATGGATGTAGACAAATTCAGATTATCTGTTTTTCTCCTGCATGATCAGATTGTTACTGGATTGCTCCCTTAGATGTATTTTAAATGGCTTGCATTTATATTCATGGTGTTGCACATATCTGTCTTCTAGCTGTTTTAGATAGATTTTAAAATATCATACTGAAATTTTGTGGAACCTGATAAATTTGGATAGCAAACTTTCCTAAACAGTATAAAATTGTACTATCTAACGCCATACAAGGCTATCCACGATACTCCTTAACTCCTTTAATTACAACACAGGGCATGCAGATCTGTTTATTTGACATTTTTTGAGCAATTTCTCTTCACAAACCTCCATCATTTTTATCTGCAACTCAAGAATACAAGCAATATTTCTTAACAGTCTTGTTTATCAAAAGAATCTCAAGCAGGGGAAACTATGGTGAGCCAAATTTTCCTGTCGTTTATGCAGGAAAACTCAATGACTTCATAAAAACTCTTGTAATTTATACTGCCAGAGCATGACTCCTCTGGTGCATCCACAATATGGAGATTAATAAAACATACTTAAATTTTTAGGGGACTACGTACTGGGGTACCATCAGCATGAAAAACAGTGCATTCTGCATTAAGACAAAAAAGTTGAATTTTGTTTCATGACATTTTTATTCCATTGACCCCTGCATTAAGATAGGTAAATGTAGTGGTGTCTCTGGCTTGTTCCTTGCTTCTATTTCAGAGCCATTCATGGAAGAGAAATCCACCAATGGCTGTTAAAAACCAAACACTCTCTCTGGCTCAGAAAGCCTCTGAGATGACAATTTGTGGTTGCTAGGAGAGTATTTTTGGGAAATATCACTATGTGTTTTCTATATTCTCATACTTTTTTGTAGCCATCTGCCCTCCAATCTGCTGAAAAAAGCGTCTTGGGCTAGATGGCCCTTGTATTCATTAGATTTAATGGAGCTAGAAGCAGACCAGCTAAAATTGTAAAAGTTGTTCCGTAAGTAGGAATGTTTCCTACTTACAGTAGGGATGCTGATTGTCAGAGTGCTTTAGATTCTGCTAGTGACATTTTGCTCTTTTCTAATGACCAGGCTGGCCAAGCATAATTTACCTTTAGTGAATCCACTCTGTGCACAGGTTTTCTGCTGTAACCCTGGAAGACAGGAGTGGGGAGGTGAGAGTGGTTGACAGCAGCATGGAGGAAAGAGTTTTATTCATTTGAGAGCACTAAATACTAAATAAGAAGCTAGAACTCTTGTGTTGTGGTTTTGTGGGTTTTTTGGGTTTTTAATATAGATAATGGATGATGGCTTTTGAGATGAAGTGAGGAAGAGATTCTCCAGTGGGTGTTTTAACAAGGCTGAGATTCAGGACATGCAGCTTCAGTTTCTGCTCTGTCCCAGCAACTTCTCTTATTTCTGGAGGAGTCAAACTGAACTACTGAAGGAATGAAGAGCAAAGAAGGGCCCCAGTTATGAACCCTCTAAATTGCCTTCCCACTGTTGGCTTTGCTTGGGGTCACTGCAGGCAAATCTTTACAGACAAGGCTCTTCCTGGTTGAATTCACCTTTAGGTCTGCCCCTGAAAAGCAGGATGGAAGATTTTACACTCAGTTTTGTAAAAACACTGCTCTAGTGAGCTGCAGCACAAGTTTCATATTAATCCAGTAGTTCAAACTGAAGAAATACAAGGAGGAAGTAATGACTATATCTAAGATCAGCAGAGATGCTACTTGGCCCTGGAGACACCCAGGTGGACGATCTGGAAAGAGATGAGAGGAGTATCTCCTTCTGCTTTTCTCCCTGAGAAATCTGAGTCAGCAGCTGTCTTTAGCAAGATTTGTGAACCAGCTAGATTTAACACCTGAAAACTGTAAGCACTACTGTGAGCTCAGTAAATAATAAAAATGAGTTTACCTTTTTGATCAAGTATTTCTGGCAGGAAGAATAAGACTTTCCATTATACTTCCTGAATGTGATGCCTTTAAAGGATGGCTCATCAGAAATGTATACAGCAATCCTGTTTCAAGACATTCTCAAGAATTCCCTTAATCAGCCATCCATGTTTACTGTACTTATTCATCATAATATGTGGAGTATTATATTCGATATCTGTAATCTCTTTGTTGGTTTTGATTCTTCTGAAATGCATTTTCCCCCCTCCAATGAAAAATACCAAAAGAGCTTTCATTCAAGAAAATATGCTTGGCATCTGAAAGTTTGGGATATGTGGGAGTCACATCCTTTTTGTACAGTTTCCTTTAGCACAGTGGGAGTTTAACTCCTTGCTGTCTCCAGCAAAATTAAGTCAAACATAGGGAATTTGTAGTGTAGATGCTCAGTGCAGGGGGAAGGTTTCAAGGGAAAGTCCAGCAGCTGCTGCTCTCCTGGAAAGAGGGCAGATGAGAGGAAAAGGGAAGAAACTCTATTTGTGTTCACAAACTCTATAGTGCTGTGTCCCAGAAAGGTATATAATTTTGGTGCTGGATAGGGAGGCTTCCTGGAAGCACTTAGATTTCTGAGGATGGAAGGCTCTGCAGGCTTAACAGGCTGCATTTTCAGTTGTTATAGATCTAAAGGATAAGGCATAATATCTCTATGTCAAGCTTTTTGCATAGCTTCTCTTTTATTTCCCAGTACTTCTCCAACTCCAGAGTCAGGGTAATGGCTGTAGAAGTTGATGTAGAAGTAACGGGTATTTGGACTGGAATGAAAATAAAACAATATTGTGATTTTGTTACCTTCTAATTTTGCTTAATCTGGGTGCCACAGTGGCTCTTCCACTCCCTGCCATCTGTAGCTCTTCTGCTTTGACAACCTTGTGTACTGGCTATGGTCTGTGCCACTATGAACAGTTTGCACATTAAATACATTTTCTCCCACTCATGAGCCACCTTCTTCTCTTCACTACATTTGTTCATCTGTGACTATATGGCATGGACATAAGAGCAGTGCAAATGTAGGAAATGTAGATTCTGCAGCACTAGAAAACTGGCTTAGCATCCTAGCAAGGCCTGGACTGCATAGAAGCAAGGAAGCTCTAATGCTCTCTAGCAGAGCCTCTGAGAACACTTGCCCTGTGGCAAAGGCACAGCCATGGGGCTGATTTACTCTTTCTGCACTGGGGAACTGCCAGAGATCATTACAGGAGGGACATAAAAGAAGGCAGGATCTGGCTCACTGACAAAGAGATTTCAGGCCAAATGACTCACCTCTGGAGGAGTCAGACAGTTTTTCAGAGGACATGACTTAGAAGGAAATTCAGTAGCTGGGATTTATTTATTGTTCAGGGCCTGTTGAGCTTTTTTTAGCTCTTAAGCAGTAAATCTGCATACACAAAGAACACAGACTTCAGAGTCATGAGGTTTTAGGACAGACTTCATAAATGGCCACTTGTTGTGACTTACACACAAAAGAAGAGAAATCAGGTTTTTAGTATCTTATTGTTGCTCAGATCATAAGACCCTGGTGCTTGTTTATGTGACGATAGCAAGCTGAGCATTTGCCTCTGGTTATAAACACATCATCTGTGAAAGCATCCATCCTGGAAGATAGAAGTTTTCTTCTTATGAGAAATGTCTTTTTTTTTTTTTTTTTCCTTAAGGTCTCATTGAAGCTTTGCCAAAGAGTTCAAGTAAGAGAGCGTTCTTACAAAACTGAGTCACCAAATGTACTTTAGTGTACTCCTAACTCTGACAGTTCCTAAATATACTGCCAAAGAAGGGCCAAAGTGTTCAGGAAAAGAGCACACTGATAAAAGTATGAACATCCAGTACAAACAGCCAGACACAGACCAAGGTGTCTGTGGGCTAACTGGTGCATAACTCTAAAGCTGCATTACCTTGAAATCCTTCACATTCTGTGCGGTAGTTTATACCTTAAGTCATTCTAGCATTTACTGCAGTATAAACCACGTATGTCACATTAAACTCCTAACTTACCCCGGATATCACTGAAAACTAATTTTGTTAATTAAGTTTTTTCCTGTCTGAAACTGGCAATATTATCATATGTGATAGTTCTAATGAAAAGTTCACTTTTGCCATGTAACTAGTTCTTCTCAAAAAGAACCTCACCAGTAAATTAAAAGGATAAGAAATGGCTTAAAATAAATTGGCATTTATTTCCATTTAAGAAGTCATATAAAAATGTTGGTAGGCATTTTGTAATGTAACATTTCCATATTCAGAAAAATCTCTTTTACATAGGACTAAAAATTATTTGATATCTGCTCACGATAAATTTAGGGTCTGCTTCACTAAAATATGACTTGAAATGGTCTGAATTAAACTCAAAAAACAACACTTCCAGATTGACAGCTTTTGGATAGTTTGAAAGTCCATTTTTAATTTGCCAATTTTGCTACAGATAATATAGCTGCAAACAAAACACATTTACAGAAAGCTTTCTATGTTTAGAGTTTCAAATTTGCCAGTTAAAACCTTGTCACAGCAGTGGATAAACAAAAAAAGGGAGTATCTTTCTGTTGCATGGATGTTTATTGGGGTTTCCTTGTCACAATGAAGGATTATTCAGAAGGTGATCTGAAGAAACTTCTGATAAAACACATCCCAGTGCTTATAGATGGCACTTTCACTACTACTGGCCTGATTTACTCATTTCACTAGGCTTGCTTAACATCACTAGGCTTGTTGTGTTGTGAAAGTGAACAACAATCAGACATAGTGTAGGAAGTCTCCTAATTAGAAAGAAAAAAACACGTGAAAAATTTAAAAAATATTTTACTAATAAATTGCAGCTGCATTTTACAATCAAAAGGAGTTGTAATGCTTTGATGGGATAAATCATGCTGCTAGTCTAAGCACAACAAGGTGAGCTGGAAAAGTAAAATACAACCTCTTCTTGTAAGTAGTTTTTGTACTGGGACCATACCTTGTACTCTCCTACCAGGTAGAAATGGGAGCAGCAGTGGAGGTTGACTGGGGAGATGTGAGGAAGGCACCACGTTTCCAAGAAGCTAAAGATTATGTAAATGGTCCTTTGCATGCTCTTTTCCTGCCAGCAGCACTGTGCAGCATTAGGCAGGAAAGCATTTTGCTATTTTGTCTAAAATCAACTCTACTCAGGGTGCTCCAGTTTTGTCAGAGCTGGAATTTTCACTGTTTATGGATTTGCAGACCTGAGGAAGGATTAAGATGCTTTTTTTTAGAGTGGCAGACATGAGTTTTAGTGGTGTTTTGCTTGCACTAAGCCTCCAGATGCTCTTCCAGAGGTGTGGAAATTGCTCATAGCCCTGTGCAGATGACTTAGATTCCACAGAATATTTAAAATAGCACAAAGTGCCTATATTTAAGTGACTAAGCTGAGACTCAGGTGTCCACACAGAGATCTCTACTGGTGAACAAGACACATCACCTTCCTTTGTAACTTGTGGAGTTCTACTGTTTACAGTCAAGAGAGACTTGACTTTGCTTTCCATGGTCCTCTGAAAGTATTGGCAAGGTCTCAACTCACTCAGATGAGAGCTTACATACCTGACTCCTACACACCTACATCTGGAGCTGAATTGCACTCTAAATTCTGGGGTTTTTTGTTCTCATTGAAACGGGACATTTTTTTACTGCTGTCTAAATTGTGGTGATGTCTAAGATGTCTGCAGTTTGAGATTGAATAGGTCATTAATTAACTCAACTTTAAAGTCTAGCTTGGTGGTGGCAGAAGCAGAACATTCATCTGTGTCTCAGTGGCAGCATAGTAACAGCATCTACAATTCAGTACAGAAGACTACAGAGAGCAAACTGAGAGTTAAATATGAGCAGGCAGGTTCTCCTCCTGCTGATGTGTTCAGTGGACTGCTCTGCTGGGAAGCAGCAGTGCTTTTAACTGAGTGTTTGCTCTTCTTCATTGCAAGAAAGCAAGCTCCTCTCAGTCTAAAAGAACATGAGACTACTAGAAGTCAAAGAAAATATTCTTCACACTTGGTCATCTGTAAATGGCTCCAGCCACTTCTGTCTGTTCCTTAGCACAATCAACACCAAAATGGAACAGAAATTTAAGGAAAAAAACCCCTATATATCAGTCAAAAATGAATTATTAAGGGATTTCTTGATTTTCTTCTGATGTTGCGCCTGAAAAGTCAAAAAGGAGGATGAGAAACAGTCTATTTAAACTAGGTACTAACTATAAATTAGAGAAGCAGCAGGAGGAAATAAAAAATAACTGAACTAGACAGAACTTGAATGGTCTTGGCTGGATGAAGAAGAAATGCCCATGGACAAATTTGGAAAGCTCAAAGATGGTGTTCAATTTATCTAAGTAACTTTGCTCGCTTGGGTTCAGCTCACAAAGCTTGATGCTTAAATAGAATATATAGTCCCAAATTTGGATATTGTAATGGGCAATTACCTTTGGGTGAATAAAAATGAGGCAGATTTTGTTCATCCTATTGCAAATACCTAAGTATGAAAAGTTGAGTTCTAAATATTTGCCTTCCTGACTCAGGACAATTATTAGACATTATATCTTAGGGAATATGCTTTATGGCTTGCAAATAACAGTCATGTGTTCTAATGTATTTAATTTTACTGGCCTGACTTTCCCATATTTTAAGAGCTCTCTACCTCTCCTTGGCAGCAGAAGAAATTTATCTTGCCAGAGGAATATAAAGGGCCTGTAAATGAAAATCAGGGCTCAGTTATTCTATTTCTGAATATCAAGGTCTCAGGTATTAGGCTGTTTGAGATTATTTTAACCTACCTAACCATAATGTGAAAGTGAAGTCATGCAATGAAGGGTGTGCTAAAATGAGTAAAATATTTCCCCCTTCTGTTGTTCTATTTTGTTTCCTTACAGTTAAGAGAAGCATAAAATGTGCAATTGAATCCCGTTCTCTTGATATTAAGATAGTAATTTCATGCACATACCCATACAAACAATGCTGCAATGAAAACTGAATACATTCCTGCAGCCTATGAAAACCTGTAGTAAATGGCCTTACTCTAAATTAACTAATAAAACTTTCCTAATTATGCATGCTAAAAGGGTAAAAGAGAATGATAGCAGGAAATTCCTTCTGCCTCATGCTACGGGTTTGGAAATACAGTGACATCATTCTCACTGCCAGGCACTAGAGGAGATCATAATGGGATATAATTGTTTCTTGCTCATTTGATTGAACTCCAAAACTATATCAAATAACACTTAATTATGCACTAGAATACCATTACAGAAGAGAATTCAGAACTGAGCACTCAGTGCAAGCAGACCCATTTAATAATTACAAAACTCCTGTAGAAGCAAAGAGATAACTTGTAGCTAATTAGTCTGGAATTTTACACTCACAATATCCTTAGTAAATCTAGTGAAAATTAGTTGGGAGCCTGAACATACAGGTTTGCTATAGCTCCATCTGGTACGTGCCCTCCAATTACCCAGCACGTTGGCTGGCTGTTTGAGGGACACATTTGATATCTGGCCAAGTTTAAAGGTCTGCTGGAGGTAAAACAATGCCCACCCTTTTACAAGGGGATCATTGTTGCTCAACAATAAAGCTCTCTGGCTTATTTGAATGTCAACAATTCAGAAAAGTTGATGTTTGGAGCCATCAAATAAAATGTTTTTGTGAAACAGTTTATTATTTCAGTGGTAATTATTTGAATCATTCATGGTAAAGGATGTTTGCTAATGAGAGCTTGGCTGCTGTAAATTCCAGGGAGACTGAATGCTCTTTGTGCTGACAAAAAGGCCCAAATCACTGGAGAGCGACTGACTGGACAAATCATTCATCTATGCAAATGCCAGCTGAAATGGTCAGATGCATTTATTACCCTGCTCATTATAGTAAACAAGGCAGAAATCGTGACTGGCAGTTATCAACTTGCCCTGAAGTGTGATTTGTTCTTCTACCACTATTTAAATGAGAGGAAGAAAGGCATGCCACCAGGGACTTGGTCGGTTTATAAAAGAGTAAATGTCACACAGCCCAGTGCTTAAAGACTTTTGATTGACAAATGTTTTATTTGACATATCAAACAATAATGGTTTTCATATCAAATAGTCCATATTTGTTAGCAGAAATTTAACCCCTGGAAGAGGGAGAGCTGATTTTTCAGAATGCTCTGAATCCAGATGGAAATTCAGATGTAAAAAGAAACTGTCTAACTGGGTGGACTGGAAAGACAGTGGTGTGGAAAGATATTTTTAATGCAGGCTTCAAATGAACTGCTGTCTCAGTTGCTTCAAAAAAGCATCTCACATTGGCAAGGCTAATAGCCTGTAACAGAAGGAAATAAAGGAGTGATTTATTGGTTTTTGTCTTAAAGGAAATACAAGAGCCATTCGGGAGTTCTAAATGGGACCTGCCTCATCCTTAAACTATGTTCCTAGAACACCTATGCTTGTAATAGGACAGGACATAGCCTGATTTGTGCAATGAAAGTATGGGTTTGACAATGAGAAATTTTACTGAAAAAAATGAAAACAAAAAAAAAGCAGAAGAACATAGATCAGAATTCTTATTTGTATCAGAAGTGTGTAATTGCTGCTACCTTTTATTTTAACAAGGACAGGTGATCTGTCATTTTTGAATATGAACCAATTTTTATACAGGTGGTTCTAAGACCCTGTAAAAATATTTGCAAAATCCTAAATCCCCTGATATTAAATAAGCAAGAAATGACACATGATGCTCCATATCATTTGCAGATGTTGTATTTTCATGTTTGTTAGCTGGTGCAAGAGCCAGATGGAAAAGCCTGTATGCTCTGTCCAAATGTGGACATAGTCTGTTTGAGAACAACCTCTTTCAGCTTTATAGAAGTGGAAGGAAAAATTCCGAGTCAGATCCTTTAAACACTTTTCATCCAGAAGAGTAAACTGGATCTCAATAATGAGATCCTGAAACTGAAGAAAAATCAGAGATCATTAGGTATTGCAAGAGGAGAATAAAGTCCTTTGGTTGTGACTCTTGGGGGAAGGGGGGAGGGGGACACACATATGATTCTGCCCACCTGCATCTTCTAACCAATGCATATTGTTAAACTGAGATTCTGCAACCCAGGTAGCCTAAAGGAGAAATGCTAAGTGGAAAAGAAGCAAGAAAAAGAGTATCAGAAAGATGCTTTGGATTGTCTAGGAAATAGAATGTGATTTTAATAATGGCATGAATATGAAAAATACTACCTATTAGCCAGAATGATAGAGGGAGGAATTAAAAACAAACACTGTCTATATAATGCTTTACAGCTCTTGTGAATCAAACATTAAGTGGTTCATTCTCTCATTAGCTCTGTGAAGTAACATCATTAATCCTCCTTTGTGATGGGGGAGCATCTGCATACATAGATAAGTGATAGATATTTAAGGTCACTCAGCTGGCTGCAGCCAACCTGGGTGTTATAACCTAGAGCATTTGATTTCCATGTGTGTGCATAGCTATTACTGTAAGCAGGAGTATGTACAGACACATTTCCGACATGCTGAAAATTAACTTGCACTGCACACCTCTGCTATCAACATTTAAATGTTCCTACTTTTTAATGTCATAAAAAAGCACTTGTCATTGTGGTTATCACTACTGTCATTAGAAACACAGGATTTTTCATTCCAACCTGAAATACTGACTCTTATTCCCAGTATCCTGTGTGTATGGAGGTAGGTTGGCCTGGTGCTTGAGAGTAATACCCTTGGCTAGTCAGGCATTGCTGCCTTGCTTATGGAAAGAAAAATCATCCATAGATATCCTGAAACCACAAGGACAGCTGTTGAGACATAGCTTGCAGACAGAGGACTACAAAGATTCTTGCTCATCACAATGCAACAGTAGTATTTGATTTTGAGACATTGTGCAAGGATAACTGTCAGAAGATAATTATTGCAAATGCAGGGAAGAAAATATTCCCATTTTTTTCCTAACATGGCTTCTATTATTAGGGCTAAGTGCCCTCTCTTACTCTGATCATAATAAATTCTGGATACACATATTAAAAAATTAAAAGTAATTTGCTACCAGCATCTGTTTTGTAGGCATTTTGACAAGACATCTTCCTGTCTTGGGATACATCCAGTTCTTAACCATGGGAGTCCCTGCTCCTCCCCCCTCCTACGCCTTCCTGTTCCCCTTTGATCATTCTCATTCTCCTGATTTCTGACTCAGTCTCTCAGAAGCTGGTGTGTTTAAATGCTCCCACTGGTCCCCCCTTCCAGCTGCCATCCATCTCTTTCAGACCTGCCATGACATCCCAGAGTCGTTGCTTCTGCGCGTCTTGAGGGTGCTGTCACAAGGGGCTGATTTAACACAGTGGAAGAGGCAGACAAATGGTTGGCTGCAGACACAGGACAGGCCAAGGGAGCTTTGTAAAAGCTATAAATAGCCCTCTTGAGTTTGAGGATTTTGCAATGAAGAAGGCAAGGTGCTAATGAGGCAGGGAGGAGCACCTGCTCTTCGATGACACTGCTGGCCTCTACCTTCTCCACTGGAGAAAAAGTTAAAGGAGTTGATTAATATAGTTCAGGAAGGTTTCAGGATTAATTTTCAGGGATGTGAAATAATCAACATTTTCTCAAGCAGTTAGTAGGTTCAGTCAATAACAATGCAACCTTCAGAACTATGTGCCCAGAATAAGTGATCATCAGGAAGCCAAGCCAAGACAACAATCAATCTAAAGGGTTATAATAATAAAATAGGGAAAAAATTCATAAACAGTCTTAAATATCTTTCATTAATGAGTACTGGAAGCTAACAGCAGGCAGCAAAAAACACCAACCCTGTCCAATTTTGCTGGTTATTCCAAGTAATTTGGTGTCCCCTGTGTGGAGATGAGTGGGCTGCTCTCACATAAGCAGTTTTCTGTGCATCCCAAACCCATGCAGGAGCTGCAGATGTCTTTGCAGCTTTATGCTTGGACTGGTGACCCCTAGCTATGTCCTCCAAACAGTAAGGAAAGATTTTGATGCAGGAACAGAGAAATCAACAGATTAGAAAACACCCCAAACCAACAGATTCAAAATAAACACCATTCTTCTTGGGAAACTGCTCTATTTAAAAACTAAGAATAAAATCACTCTGCCCTGAAAAACATATTCCAGTGTTCTTAGCAACTGCACACTGCTACCTTGTTTCTGGATAAACTAATTAATTGCATTACCGGTAACTCACTGACAAATCTCATGATATGCTGGAGGAAAAACCTCCAGGAGGAACTGACCTACCTAAGATCTTCCTATTGCTACTTTATACTGGGTTAATTCCAGTCACTTCAAAGTGTAAAAGTCAATACAGAAGCAGGCCAATTCTTTTATATATACTTGTAGTCAAAAAATATTGAATGGTCATAATTAGGGGAAGTCATTGGCATATGTGCCTCATAGCCTGAAACTGAAGGGACAATGGAACAAATAAAACAAACTGTGAAGATATTTATACATTTAAAAAATTGTTCCTTACACAGTCTGAGCTGTGTCCAATACAAAGATATCAGCCTTTTTATTAGCCTTTTCATCATTCAGAATTCTTTCAACAATTGCCTCCAAATCAACAGGACCATCGATTTCCATGAGAGCATGAATTCATGCTAATGGTACATTAATTCCCAGGATGAAAAATTGAGGTATCAGATGCAACAGCTCAAAAAATGAAATCTTTAGTGCTTAAGTAAATAAGCCTTATGTTGATCAAGAAAACTGTGCCTAGGTCTTCATTAACACACCAGGAATCAACCCACAGCTGATAAAATCAGAGACTGTAAAGGTTTAACAGTGTGTGACTGTTAAACCTTTACAGTTGTGTTTGACTCAGCCTGAACATACCTGTGGTCTTTACGTTTCTCAGTGCTGGTAATTTTATAGCTAGGACCCGTCACCTCCCATTTTGCTATAAGACCTCTCCAAAGCAATCATGACGTGTGGATGTAGAAATGGAATTATTTAAAAATAATGCCTAGTTCTTCTTGTTTGGGATCAGATAGAATTTACTCCCAGTTTTCTGTATTTCCTCCTGGCAGTGTTTAATGGAGAACTTACATGTAGATGTTCTGCCCATTACAGTTCCCCTGTGTACTAATATGACATCATGTTGCTTGATATTGCCTCCCACTAAGCCTCTACTTATAAATATAACCTAGATCATGAACCTAGTTTATCAATTAGGAAAACCAGCCAAACACTTGAAGAATAGATGACAATTTCAAAAGTTAGAAGGTTCCAAAATAGAAGGAGATTGTAACTAACAGCTTGCTTGTTTCTAACCAGCTGTAAGAAGGAAATAGAGTATCCAGCCTGCTAAGGTGGAAAATTCCAGTCTAATTATTAGTCAAGAATGGAAAAACCCAAGACCCACCCACGGCTTTTATATTCTGGTCATTTGAATGCCAACATGGTACCCATGCATACTTCAGAAGCCACTTAGTCCAGTTGTTTCTATTGCTGTAGCAAGTTCATTACTAAGCAGAGAATGCTTGGGTCAGACATTTGGCTGCGCACTGTGCTATTTTGTATTTGTACCATATCCACACTTAAGGGACTTTCACAAATTAAGGAGATCAGAAATGTTTCCTGAGTGTGTGTGTCTGCACATATGGAATTTACAAGCACACATACACAGCATATGTTTTAGCTGTTGGTATAGCAGGGAAAGAAGGTGGATACAAGCTTCTAGTTAAAAGCTCCAGCTCATTAAGTCTTTCCTAAAATTGGCTGCAAAAAGCTTATGTATTTAGGGAAATGTCACTTTCTTTACTTACACATTATCTGCTCAAGACAAAAAAGACAAAGATCAGAACTAGAGATTTCTTGCCAGGTTTACACACCTGCCCTAGCAAGATGAGCCCTCTTTCTCAATCCATTTCCCTAGTTTTCTCTACAGTCTGGAAAAATGCTTGAATGACAAGCTCAGATGGACAACCGGAAACAATTTATCATCAGCTCTGAGAGGAGAAAATTTCTGCTGGCAAATTGACCTTATCTCTTTGAGAAGATTGCTTCCTTTTTTGTGCCCTTGCTTGTTGAAGAGAACTCATTAGGTTAACCAAGAGGTCATTAGGTCATTAACTGCTCAAGCTGTGGTAGATTTCCCATGACTTTTTAAAGCTTGCATATGTTTAGACCTTCCAGACTTTCCTTCTCTAAAATTCAGGAATAATTTTGTTTTAAAAGAAGGCAACAAAAGAGGATGCTGAATTCTAATATACATTCTGAACTCTTCCATCACAAAATAAGCTTTTCCAAGTGCTTTGTACATTTCCTCGTCTCACTTTTTTTAATAAAACACAGCAAGCACTATAACGTTAACTTTTATAGACACCTTTTCTTATATTGTCTTTTGATCCATCAGTTTTACTTTTCATACATGTGGTATTCTTAGCGATGGAGAAAGATACTAAATAAGCATATGGTTTTACTGTTGGCATATTTACATGGCTGAAAGCAGCTTTTCTGCATCTGTGGATGCACATGCTCTTTCTGCAAGAAAACTTCTGCCCATCTGATATTTCATAACAGAAGCTTAAGACATCAGTTGCAAAGAACTACCTCCAGCTTCTGCACTCAGTGCTGCTGATAACAATGCTAACATTGATCCAATTTGAACAGCAATAGGAACTTTACAGTCCTTTTCAATGCTTTCCAGGTTTCTAAGCCCTTGGTGGAATCATCTTTCTGTTTAGCATCTGCAATCTTCAGCTCTGCTGAGTTCTGATTTGACTGATCATGCCATTGTGAAATGTGGCAGCAGTGGATGAACCACTGTTTTGTAGCCATGGAACACAGTTGACCTATAAAAATATCTCTGGTCATATGAATGTATTGTAGAGAGTTTAAAATAGGTATGTGATGCTTGATGAGAGGATGACAGTGTCTTTTTGTGAGGCTAAATGACATATCTCTATTGAGATCAATATGACTCAGATGTGCAAACACTGAAGTACTGCACTGCAGCTGTATCTATTCCCCTGGTTTTTGTGCTGAAAAATGCAGTGTGGACATTTAACACATCTATCTCAAAACTACCCATCCTCTGCTCCTTGCTTCCAGACTGTTCATCCAGCCATTATACATTAAAATATTAAATCACTGATAAATTTCTAAAGAAAAATTACTGGCATGATAAATGATACTTGAGCTGATTAAGAATTACTACCATCAATATCATAAGTCTGATCAAATGCTAATTGTCTTTCTAATTGTTAGAACTTTCTTTTCATTGTGAAATTACAATGAGATATTGTTTAAATGTACCTTACAGCTCTCTTGTTATAAGGCAGGAATCAACTGTCCCTGTTCCTTGAGTGTACCTGCCTGTGATACCTCTCTGCACTGCTAGCAGGTTGCAAGGAAAGCCTAGAGTAGAAACAGCCAGCAGTGCACCAGGAGCACTTACTTTTAGAAATTTGACATTCAGAAGGTTAAAGCAGCAAGTCTGGTTTGAAGAAAGTAGGTGCTTTGCCAGAATTGCCTCTGGGAAAATTTTTTATGGCATAGACACCTAGAGCATTTACTTGTCTGCTGGAAGAGAAAAATGGTGGTAGCCCAAGGGCTAAGGGAATTTCCTACTTATTCTTTCAATTGTTATTCAGGTTTCAGCCTTACTGTATATCTTCCTAAAATGTTGTATAGGTTTTACAGCCCTGCTCTTAAATTTCAATTGAATGCAGGAACAAGCTGTGCAGTGTCAACACAAAAGCTTAATAAGATTGTATCTATCTCTGTCTCTTTAGATCCCTATATGAAGCCTATTGCTGGTTAAAATTAGCATATTATCCTTACTGGATCCTACTGTCGCTGACAAAGGATTCTGTTCTAAAACTTGTCTGAAGATTCTTGCACAACAACCTCCTTGTATACAGTAGATTTTGCTATCTCAGATTCCCTAATCCTCATTAAAAATCTCATAAAGACCTCAGTCAGCACATCCTTTCCAGGCTTTAGGATTACTGCTCATATTTCTGCAGAAAGACAAAAAGGAAAAAAGAAAGACGTTTAACCATGATATGTCTAGGTAATACTGTATTTTGATAAATCAGGATATTCTCACTCTTTCTGCTTTTTTCTTAAAGCTTAATTACCTATCATGTGGAGTATTTACACAGCGAGGGCAGTGCACACCCATTCAAATGCTGAATCTGTTACTGTCATATAATTTATAAATATATAAAATCATGTATACTAGGGACTTTAGGGGGACAAAGCAAGACATCACCCTTGCTCAATAAATCTGTAGCCTAAATTCTGTGATCTACCAAGAATTAGTAACAAGCAGCAGAGACGCAGATGAAACACAGAAATTGTTTAATAGCATATAAAATTTAAGCAGATACTTGTACTGTGGCATATTTTTCTCTTTTATCTTTTATAAAATACAAGAAAATAAAGATAAAATGCAGTAAATATTATCAACTACACAATACAGCATTTTCATAGAATATAGCAGAGAAAGAAATAATGCTACACAAAATATTGGTACATGGGAAAAAAACTCCACAGGGAATAAAAGATTTCCTTTTGAAAAAAGAGTTCCAGCTAACATAACAGCCAAAGAATTGCTAGGCGTGGCTCATGGGAACACCTACAAACTTACTCAGTCTCATTGACTTAGTATACTTTCTCTTCCATTTCAAAGAATATATGTAATTTCACATATCAAAAAGCAGTAAAGCTGGTCCAAAAGGCAGTGAGATGTTTCCCATGCTGGGTTAATATCCTGGGATGCAGAGGAAGCCAGAAAGAACAATTCACACCAGTGGCAATGGTGTTATGCATACGCACTCTGTGCTGCTCTGCAGTTAGCACTTGGCTAAGTTTGTTGTATTAAAAATAACTCACTGATTAAAATGATTTCATTATTTTTAGGGTTCAGTTTAACACTTTAATATACAAAGTTTTGCAAAGTGATAAGAAAATTCAGATCAGTTCCCTGCTGGGAGCAGGACCTGGTGACTTAAAAGTCAGCTAGTTTCCTGCATGAATTGTTTACTTACAAAACGTTTTCACAAATGATATGTTAGAAATAGCAACACAGGCCTCCCTTGTTTGCAAACTTAACTA
This sequence comes from Serinus canaria, assembly GCF_022539315.1. NCBI lineage: Eukaryota > Metazoa > Chordata > Aves > Passeriformes > Fringillidae > Serinus > Serinus canaria. The sequence goes on from NC_066316.1 coordinate 73,204,902, forward strand.
AAGTGTTACCCTGTTTCCACTGGGAGTTGTCTTCTAGGTGTTTGCACAAGGCTCAGGTAAGCCTCACTGCTCCATCAGCAGATTATTTGTTCTTACTATAAATCCCTCTGCAGTGCTTTTCCGACAACTGCTTTGCCTGGAAAAGGGGATCTGGACATCTTTTGTGAGTGTAGAATGTAAATGAGCCTTTGACCTCCACAGACCAATAGCTGGTGTGTGGGATCTTTACCTCCTCCTGTGGAAAGTTTCTCTCTGGACATCTTAATTGGTTATCACAATGGTGCCTTGGGATGAGTTGAAGTACCTGACAGGTCTAGTCACCTGTCTTGGGAGCCAAAAGTAATTGAAATGCCACCATTGAAAGACACTCCTTTATGTGCCTTTGGTATACACAGAGACATAACTCTTTATCCATGCCACTTACATGGCCTTTCCATGCTCTATGCCTATTTTTGAAATAGCAATACTCCTACTGACTTCAGTTAAGATTTCCCCTCATGAGCAAGACAAACCACTGGTTAAAATAATGAGAAAAACCTGAAGAAGAAGTGGAATGCTGTTAAAATATGAATTTGGTGATTACAAAGTTTGATTAACACAGAGAAGCCAAGTCTCACTCTTATGTTACAAACAGAAGGTTTCCTGTACTGCTTTACCAGTGTATTTCCTTTCAGCACAGTGGACTATTTCTGGGATGTACTCTATGCCTAGTTTTACTGTTAATGTGGATATAGAAATATGTATAAAGTGTTCATGTGCCATAGCTCACTGGAAATTATCTGTCAGCTCCAGATGTGGATAACTGTTGAATAAAAACAGATCATCAATTGATTTTTGCAAAGGCTGTGGAATGACAATTTGACAGTAATTTGGAGCACATCTTGAATGCACATAGCATGACTTTGAGACAGCAGACTAGACAAAAAGGACACTGTCACCCAATGCCCTCTATCCCCTTCAATACATACTAGTCTTTCTGCAGTTTTAAAATGCCACATACCATTGAGCAGCCTCTGCGAATAATGATGGAGTTGGTTTTGTAATTCCTCTAGCTTGGTAAGGATGTGTTCACACATAGCACATCCTTATTTTCTGTCTGAAAGCTTGAGGATGGTCTATGTGAAGTGAAGAGACATGTACCTCCAAACAGTGACAACTTCCATGTCCCTTAGGCGCCTATCATAGGAGCGAAGGGGATACAATGGATCACCCGGAGGCATCCAGGTCTCCCTGTGATTTATAGAATAAACCCAGCAGACCAGACCAAACACAGAACTTTGACAATGCTAAATTTAAGAGCAATCTGTTCCAGCTTCTGTGAGCTGGCAGATGAGTGGACTGAGAGAAAAACTTTTCATATCCATCTAGCTTTTGCACTGATACAGAATTCAACCTTCACACAACATTAAATCAAACAAAGGGTAGGAATGATTTGGCCAAACACAGATCTCTGTACAGATGTCTCTTGCTTGCTTTCTCTTCATAGCTGACAATAGACAGAAATAGAAACTTTTGCGTTCCTCTTCTTAGGTGATTGAATGCTAATAGAAAGGGTGAGATAATAACAAATTAAATGGGTAGATAAATTGCGCCTTCTAAGTATTCCCTCTTTCTTAATTTAATTTGAAAAGGGAGGATAACATGAAAGGTATAAAACCTAAAATGAAAGCAATAACATAAGCAAAATAAACTACAAAAACTAATTTTCATGCCCAACCTATTTTCTGACTCACCAAACTTATTCATAGCCTTGTTTCCAATTTTATTTTGTATTAAAAATTCAAATTCTGAGTTGGACACTCCCTAGGAATGTGGTTATTGAAAGCATCTTTATGAATACTCTTGTAGCTTGCACCTGATTGTAGGATTCAGGTGAGGATTAATGATGCCAAAGGCACTCTACATTGCTGCCACTGAAACCTGAAGAGTCTGGCTTTGTCTTCCATGGAAGCAATGCCTTTAAATTTGGGGCTGGAATTGTTATTTTAAAATAGTAGAGTGGTGTCTGAGGCACATAAAACATGTGTGTATATGTGCATTTCTGCATGTGTGCACACAGGTGCGTACAGGTGTACACACCACCTAGAAGATGGTCATCCTGGCATGTCCCTTGTGGAAATCAGGGTTGTGTGGTGGCTTGTCTGCCATGCAGTTAGCAACCAAAATATATTCTATATTAAACTTAAAGATCTCTATATTTGAAATTTAATATAAATGCATAGAATTTATATTAAAGCATTATACAAAAAGCGTGTTACATAGCAACTATTTACATATTTTCTGGATTTTTAGAATTACGTTTGACCACCTAGTAAAAGTCAGCAACTCTATTTTCTACTGCATCTGAACGATCCCAGGTACCATCTAACATGGAGCCTTGCTAGAGACCTGAGGAGACCAGATGGAGTAGCAGCAATTTTAGTGATAATTCCAGAAGTTCTGACTGGAAGGGGTGGTTGGGAGAGAAAGCACTTGCGCACCAAATCAAGTTATATGACAATTCCTTTCCAACACACAGGGTAGCAACCCAAGAGGCACTACAATGTGCTGCAGTAAGTACCTGTTAAGATCAATTAAAAACAGGGCTGCCCTTATCACATGCTAGGAACTCAAACATGACATTGAAAGCATAACCCAACCAGCCTGGGGTAGGGCAAGACACGCTGCCTGGTTTTCTGTGAGAAATCAAGCCAGGGCTCATCCTGAGTGGGTGGGCTCATGGCACTCACGTCACCATGGCCTTCATATCTGCAGAGGTAACAAGACACAAAGCAGAGTGGGCCTGAGTCACAAACTACAGCATCACAATAATTCAACACCCTGGAAGGAAGGGATGCCCTCCAGAGCGACCCTGACACACTTGAGAGGTGGGCTGGTGTGAATCTCATGAAGCTCAACAAAGCAAAGTGCGAAGTCCTGCGCCCGGATTGTGGCAATCCCAGACACACCTGCATGTTGGACGGAGAAGTGACTGAGAGCCACACTGTGGAGAAAGACTCAGGTGTGATGGCTGATGAAAAACTCAACATGAGCCAGCAGTGTGCACTCGTAGTCCAGAAAACCAATGGAGTCCTGGGCTACATCAAAAGCAGTGTGGCCAGCAGGGTCAGGGATGTGACTTTCCCCCTCTACTCTGCTCTGGTGAGATCCCACCTGGAGTACTGCGTACAATTACGGTGTTCCCAGTGTGAGGAGCACATGAAAGTTTTGAAGCAAGTCCAGAATGGAGCATCTCCCCTACAAATGCTGAGCAAGTTGGGGCTGTTCAGTCTGGAGAAGAGATGGTTTCGTGGAGACCTCATGGCAACCTTCCAGTATCTGAAGGGGCTGACAAGGAAGCCAGAAAGGGACTCTGCATCTGTCCTTGTGATAGGAGAAGGGGTAATGGATACTGAAACTGAAAGAGGGGGAAATTTCTGATAGACATCAGGAAGAACTTCTTAACTGTGAGGAAGGTGAGACATTGAAACAGGTTGCCCAGAGAAGCCATGGATGGCCCATCCCTGGCAGTGTTCGAGGCCAGGTTGGATAGAGCTTTGAGAAACCTGGCCTACTGCTACGGGTCCCTACCCATGGCAGTGGGGCTGGGGCTAGATGACCTTTAAGGGTCCTTCCAACCCTTGTAACTCCAGCATTTCCCTATCCCACAGCAAACGCTCCGCACCCGCTGCCCGCCGGGCGGGCCCGCCCCACGCCGAAGCTCGGGCAGGCGCAGCCGGCGGCCCCGCCCCCGCCGCGCCGCTTCCCCCGGTTCCCGCCCCCGCCGCCCTCCGTGCGCGGTGCTTCCGGCGGCGCCCGGCGCGGCGGCGGCTCCGGCGGCCCGGGCAGCTCCGCCCTCCGGACGGGGTAGGGTGGCGGCGGCGGCGGCGCTGGTGCTGCCGGGCGGGCGCGGGGGGGCCGCAGCGCCGGGCCCTGCAGCAGCCCCGGTGCGGGGCCGGCCCTGCGCGGTGGGTGCGGGCGGCCGCGGGTGTGCGCTCCCCGTCCGCCCGCCCAGGGCAGGCTGGCGGGGCCGGGCCGGACCGGTGCTGCTGTCGGGGAGGGGACGCGGGAGGTAGCGGCAGTACCGGGCAGTCCCCTCCGCATCTGCTCGCCGCTGTCTCTAGGCCTCGGCGGGAGCTGCGCCCCGGGGGAAGGGAGCTGTCCCCCCGTGGGGGAAGGGAGCTGTCCCCCCGTGGGAAGGGAGCTGTCCCCCGTGGGGAAGGGAGCTGTCCCCCCGCGGAAAGGGAGCTGTCCCCCCGCGGAAAGAAGCTGCCCCTGTGGGGAAGGGAGCTGCCCCTGCCGGTAGAGAGCGCGGGCGCCCCAGGAGTGGGAAGGGATAGGGATGGGATGGAGCAGGGAGGAGGGGAGCAACAGTGCTGGGACCAGACAAAGCGGGCAGGGCTGGGCACGGGTTGTGCTCCTCTCCCCTGCGGGTCCTCCGCCGCTGCTCGGTCCCTGCGGTGTTCCACACTTACACGGTTTCACGCAGTTGCCCGATCACAACACGACAGAAAGCAGGATAGGAGCTGAACTAGCGATACTATTTTTTTTTTTAATTTTTAGGTGTGTACTTTGGGGGGCTTTGCTTCTTGTGGATTATTTGCTACCAGTGCAGGCTGACAAATGGACATCAGTTGGATGTGAATGGACATGATAAGGTCGAGAGAACACAGACTTAAGCTGTGCCACGGGAGATTTAGGTTGGCCTTGAGGAAGAATTTCTTCACAGAAGGGGTAGCTAGACACTGGAATGAGCTGCCCAGGGAGGTGATGGAGTCACTGTGCTTACAGGTGTTTAAGGAAACATGACACTTAGTGCAGTGGTCTAGGTGACATGGTGCTTTTAGGTCATAGGTTGAACTTGAAGTTCTCAGAGGCTTTTTCCAACCCAATTGATTCATTAAATCTGTGACAGTGGCAGGTACCAACTACATGGCCTAAAAGCTGCGGTCGTGCAGTGAGGAAGCAGCTGACCAACAAGAAAATGCTATACAGAGTATGCCTGCATGGAGAGGCAGTATGATATCTCAAGAGAAAAGTGAAAAGACAAATAAGACAAATGCACACAAATTTCTTTTTAAAAGTAGTGTGAGGAATTCTTTTTTTTTGTATTTTTACATGTTGGGGAGAGTTTCACCACAGCTGGAAGGGTAGTTGGTCAGAATGAAGTGGCATAATGCTGCTAACTTTAGACTGTTAATAGAAAGGGCTACATGATGATTTACTCATGTTGAGAAACAATTTCTGTTTTCTGAGAAAGCTGCCTCCGTAAGACTGGGTGGCCACTTTGGGTAGGTGTAATAGGTGCCAAAGGAACTTTTTCTCTATTGTACCTCAGTGCTAAACCACACAATGAGTCTGGTCCTAGCAGGAATGCAGGCAGTGAAGTAATCTGAAATTCTTGGATTTTGCCCATTTTGGTGCTCATGAAGACAACATAAAATTTTAGATATATAAAATTGCCATATATTGCAATTTTTTTCAAACAGTGGAATTATTAGAAGTTAGAAGTGTGTGTGAAGTGGCTTGTTTTAGTGCCAGAATATATTATGGGAAGAAACACAGCAAATGGGGCCTGAGTTTAAAGTATACTGTAATAGCTTATTAATTTTTAATTAATAATAGCTTCTAGTTTCAACAAGTTGAGTGTAGATGTTGGTATAATCTTGGTAATTAACAGGAAGAGATGCTAACCTGTGGTAAAAGTACTCTGTTTTAGACTGTAATGTAAGGATCCAGTATTCCCTCTGTGTATTAGTGTACAAAGATAATTAAGAGATTTCCCATTTACTGTCTTTTATCTAAGACACACATATTAAATTGTGTTAATCTTTCTTCAGAGATCATACAAGCCCTTGTTTTTTGTCATTTATACATTCTTTGTAATTTGTCAATGTTGCTGTTTCTTTTATAGTCAAATGAAGGAGAGCTGCTCACTGCTCCCAAATGTGAGATTAGCAGAGCTGGTGTAAACAGGAATTATTACTTCACTGGCTTTAAAAATCAAACCTGGTGTATGCATGACTAGCATGTACAACATTTGCTTCTCTTGAAATAGTACAAACTCTTTCCTAGCATGTGCTTTTCCAGGGATGGCTCAGGGATAAATTGTGCCTTTTTTTTTCCCCTAAATCTAGTATCTATTACTTGTTATGTTTTCACAGACATCCTTCATTTCACAGCACCTTGAAATCTCAAGTATTTTTCTGTGTACTTCCCACCTTTTCTCAGCAGTCTGGTTGGTGAATAGCTCTGTACTGTTTCTGCTTGTATGAGATAAAATTATGGATATTGAGGAGTTGCATTTGCCAAACTAACCAAAATGAATAGGGAGAATCATGGAATATCCTGAGTTGGAAGGGACCCATCAGGATCATCGAGTCCACCTTCTGGCCTTGCACAGGACAGTCCAACAATCACACTGTGTGCCTGAGAGCATTGTCCAAATGCTTCTTGAACTCAGACAGGACTGGTGCTGTCACTACTTCTCTGGAGAGCCTGCTCCAGTGGCCAGCCATCCTCTGGGTGAAAAACATTCTCCTCATACCCAGCCGAAACCTGCCATGACTGAGCTTCATGCTGTTTTTTCAAGTACAGGAATCATTAATTGGATGGGTTGCTTCAAAGCTGAAAAATAGATTTGTATACAAAAACTCCTTGTAAAAAGAGGCAAAATAGATTGAAGAGATCTAGTGGTTTTGAACGCTTTAACTTAATTAGTGCATTTTCCCATGATATCTCTACAGAAACTGGAAGATGTTTTACTTTGTCAAGGTTTTCTGTGCTTGGAAGAAGGAAATAGTGAATTACAGTCTTAGAAGCCTTTCTGTATGTGTAACATGAAGAAAAGAAGGGTTAGAAAAAGGAAGTTTGCCCATGTAATTGAAATAGTTATAAATCACATAATAGTCTGATTAGGAGATATTGTAAATAATGTGATGGACTCCAATGTATTTTGAAATAAAATATCTCTTAAAAAAGTTTTATTCCTGGTCTAGTCCAAAGTGGTTTTCTGGAGTCCTGTCTGTAAAAGTAGAGATAACATTTTGGTAGTCCTTTGAGCTTGTCTGACTTGTGGCCTGTGCAGTCTTGCTTCCCCCTCAAGCCAGCACTCACACAAGATGATTTGGGGAGATCAGACTGAAAAATGGTTCTGGTATTTCATAGCACTATTTCAGTCCATTTAGTGGTATTGACAGGAAAAAAAAAAAAAGATAGTAAAGAAACAAAAGATGAGGATGTAGAAGGCTGCTGCTTGGGAGGAGGATAAAAAGACACACTTATAAGAATCCTCTTTAGGCTTTAGTTTAGCATAATTATGCCTATACAAAAAGAAATTAATCATATACAACAGGCCAAAGACCCAGCCAGAGATCAGAAGGCATAGTTGCATGGGCCTAAGTGGATCTCTTTAAAATAATCAAGCAATTTGAGGGAAGAGGGAGATTTTGACTCCCCCTTTATAATAAATAAACTTTGCATGTACATGAGCTCCAGTGCTGTTTATCTCGATGCTTTGTGTAGACCTGTGACTGCATTTTTATCTTTTTTTGCAAAGTTAAATCCTGTTAATTAGAAATCAGTTTGACTTCTGGTAGTTCCTGAAAAAATCTCTTTGTTTCATCTGGCCCTACTGATCTGTATTTAATGTAATTCTTTCACTAGCTTATTATCCTTTAACCTCTGAAGCAATTTTTCATTCGTCTTTTTAACTCCACTCAATTCTCAGTGCTTCTTTTAAAATGCCAGAAGAAGAATTCCTATTTGTATTGTTGTCCTAATGGCTATTTAATCCTTCTTTTATAGTAGTTTTGTCTTACTTGTTATAAGCTACTATATCTGATATTGTTTTTGACTGTTAAACTAATTTGCCTTCACTTCTGTTGTTTAGACTAATTTTACATGAGAGCTTTATGTTCCTACTTACTTACTTTTGACCTGTTGACCAATGCCAGCCAAAATTGATGAAGTTATGTCAGTGTCAAGGATTTCAAATTTTTACAGGTTTTATGAAATTATTAAGTTGCTAGAGGGAGAATGACCCAAATTAACATTACTGCTAGTGGAAAATCTGCAGCCTGAATGATTTCAGGTTATTTTCTCTCTTAGACCCGGCTTAAATTGGCCAGCTAACTGACATACACCTCTGAACTGTTGGATGGTTTTGCTGCTCTTGGACAAGCTTAGATAAGGAGCACAGCTGTGTTTTACAGTGCCACAAGAACTGCAGGCTGTGGCTAGAGGAAGCTTGGAGTTTGCAGTGCAGATGTCAAGTTGTGTAGGTTGCATATGTGAGATAAGTGATTCCCACCGATCTTCAAGTACCACAGCTGAATGATTCTTAAAATTGAGATCTGTAAAGCCATATTTTCTGTGGAGAAGCCTTCAAATCATTTTAATCAGTAAAATTTTGAGTTTGAAGGTGGTGTATATGCTGATCTAGCCATGATTTCAGGGCTTGATAGCAGAACATTTGTTGAAGTTTAATGTCTGTTGGCATATTCTTTAAATAGATCTTTCTTTTTAAGAGGGGGAAAATCCAGAAGGAGAATATATTTGTAATCTTTACTTACATCTTACATCAAAGCATCTCTGCTTTGAAAAAATAAAATAATAACTATTTTCAGTTTGGAGTTGTTTCTTTTTTCTTTTTTTTTTTTTTTTTTCTTTTAAGGAGGAAGGGTTCAGAGTTGTGCTACTATTTTTTTTTTCCAGTGTCTTTTCTGAAAAGTGGCTTAGGTTGTTTGTGGAAAATGTGACATTATTGGTTCTTGGTGTTTCAGGGGAGCTTGAAGTAAATCTGGCATATTGTTTTATGCATTCCCCTCTGCCCTGAGTATCAGGAGTAATTCATGTCCTCGGACAGCTACATCAACATTTGAAACTAAACAAAAGGCCAATAATAGTAGAAGCAAGAAAGTGAGAATTGAGCATTTCATTAGTAAACTTTCTTTCTGTCATGAGTAAAATGGGCAGATAGTGCAGCCTCTCCTTATCTGTTACCACAAGTGCCTTCTTGCTGGAAATGTTAATGCCAAAGAGAGCTGTTTGTACATATCTGTGTGTTTGTGAGTATGGGAACAGGCAACTGACCTAAAAAATACACTGTAGATCTATGTAGAGACTTATGAAAGTTTCCATTTGTTTAATAATTTACCCTACTGTAAACTTATGCTCCCAAAAACTCTATAGTAGGGTCTCACTTGTACCCACTGCAAACATTAAATACGTGCTTTGTGTGCCTGGCAGTGTGAAGCATCATGTTCGCTGTTACTTGAGGTGTCTTCTGCAGTAGAAGGGTCACATCTGTTGGTTCAGAGATTACCACAATGCTTATCCTGTGGTAAACTAAGCGGCAACTCCTGCATGGGCTGTTGAAAAAAAAAAACATTTATTCTATTTTGAGACATGCTTAGTCATCCCTGTTTGGCCTCTAATGGGTTACAAGCATTACTCCTTATTCTCTCCTAGTAAAGCTGATGGACTAGTTAATGAGAAGGCCAGTTTGTGAGAAACAGTTTGTGGTGCTGGAGAATGTGAATTCATAGCCCGAGTGTGTTGTGTAGTGCCAGTGGAAATCGGAGAATACACTGCACATTTTGTTGTGTGTTGGTAAAACTCACAGTTTACATCACGCAGGTATGGAGCAGCTGCTCAATATGGGACAAGCATATGTAAGAGGATCTTTATTAGTAGGGAATATGATACAGCCCTCCTGTGTCCTGTAGAAAACATTCAGCTATAAATGTTTCTTCACTGTTGTAAACAGAAAACTTTACTAAAATAGCTTACCTTTAATTTAGCTTTTTCTAATTGCTAAGCCTGCTTATTTGATTGTTTTACTTCTGTTTGTGTCATCTGTGTAAAACACATTGATATTCTTAATTAATAGTATATTTTGTGTTGGGTTTTTTAAGTATGCAGATCTAGTACATTTTGTGTTTAACTGAATTGTTACTTTATTGAAAATATTTTCTCTTGTCAGAATTAAAAATGCTTTCTATGGGGACTTCTGCTTCTGATGCCAGAACTCTTTTGAAGACCTTGTTTATTGCATGGTTTAAAGGAAGATGATGTTGTTAGTGAATTCTGAGCATCCTTCAGGAGGCTGATGACCCTTCTGTTGTTGGTGTGTGCTGTCATGGACAGCTTCAAACGGTAAAGGCGGTATTTTTGTGACTGTTTCAGATTGGTGCTCTGATAGAGGAAGCAGTGGGTTAAGTTTAGATTAACAGCTCAAAAGCTCATTCCTTTTACGCTTAAAACCATTTCCACTTATTTAAAGAAAGTAAAACCATTGGTTTTAACATTGGTTTTAAGAAGCTGTATCCTTACAATGGGAAGGTATAACTTCTAACTTCCGATATGCTTTCACAGTTGTTTACAGCATGGGCCACATTTCGTTTCATACTTGAATTCATTTCCCTGAGTCCCTGCAATTTTATTTTCTTGTAATAAATCCCTAAAGATAATGTTAATTTTGACCATTACGTTGTTTGTTGCTTGAAGGCTGATTTTGGCTAATGTTTCTTCATAGTCTTCTCTTAAAAAAAAAAAAAAAAAAAAAAAGTGAAGTAAGGTAAAAAGTAAATGGGAAGCCACACTTAGTAACTTCCAACTAAACAATTGCCTTACAATAAAATACAATAATTTATTAATATTTTAGTAGCAGTACTTTGTTTAAGACAATATTCAAAACAGCACAATTTGCTTTATAGGAATCCTGTATCTGCTCACTGTGTTTATTTATTCTGTTTTATCAGCTCTTTTCCAAAACACCACAGGCAGTTAATGCAACTTATAAAGGACTCCTGACTTTTTGCATCTTCCTAAGTCCTATCTAGATGCCACCAGTGTTTCCCATGTTAACAGTTCTGAGCATGTTTTACTACATGTGCCTTCGGCGCCGAGCTAGGACAGCAACGAGAGGAGAAATGAACAGTCGGAGGGCTATTGAATCGAACACCCGCGCCTTACCTATCAACGTTGAAATAGTTCAGTATGCCAAAGAAGTGTTGGATTTCAGCTCTCACTATGGCAGTGAGAACAGCATGTCCTATACCATGTGGAATTTAGCGGGGATTCCCAATGTGTACCCTAGTTCTGGTGACTTTACCCAGACTGCTGTCTTTCGAACTTACGGGACCTGGTGGGATCGCTGCCCGAGCGCTCGGCTGCCTTTCAAGAGGACACCATCCACCTTCTGTAGCCAAGACTATGTGGAACTTGCTTTTGAAGAACCAGTTTATCCCACTGCTGTGCACATTCTGGAAACCTATCATCCTGGAGCTGTAGTCAGGATTTTGGCATGCTCCGCAAATCCTTACTCACAAAATCCACCAGCTGAAGTAAGGTAATTTTTTTCTTCTTTATGCTTTCCTGTAAGATGTTAAATGCTACAAATAGGGCTGTTTAGTGAACTTTACTTCCAAATATTTATCAGTTTTATATCTTACTGACTAAAATTTTCTTTATTTCTTCATGTTTTTAAAACTGTGGTGTCTCATTTTGATAGCAACTTCAGAGATGTAGACATTTTTTAGGAATTAATGCATCTCCTAATATCAACTTTAATTTGTGTAATGATAGTTTTGATGTTGGAATTTTTATGGGCAATAATTACTATATCTGTATAAAACACTACTTCCGAAGTGGTAGGTCTGAGCTCTTCCTTCAGTAGGAAAAGGAAATTGTGTAAAAGAGGTTGAGGATTCATGGCTGCTGTATCATCCTGCTACAAGTAGCCCTGGACTCTTTCTTCTCTGCATGCTTTAGGTTGAATATATAGTACAATTAGGCACTGTAACTATTCATATGGAAATGAAGCTGAAGCCAGAAGCACAGAACAGTCAGACAAAAGGTGATACCATTTGTCTGATCTTTATTTTTGGTCTGGTCAAACAGTGGTGAGCTGAACTTGTTTTTACATTCACGTCATCTAAAAGAAGCAGGTTTGATCCTCTTGGTTTTCCTTATATTAGGAAGTCTTGATGAAATTCCAGTTGCAGGATCAGGAGTGTGGTAACCTGGGGAATGGTAAGATAGTAAAGAAAAACACTGTGTGTGAGGTGAGAAGCTCTTAGTGAGGAGTTGAGGAAATAGGAATGGAAGGAGAAAGTGAACAGGTCACAGCATGTAGTGGGGAAAACATTGGGAAAAGCCGTCAGTATATGCAATAGAAGTATTCCATATCAATTCCATATGCAATTGAAGTATTCCATATTCCATATCCATAAATGATACCAAAGAGATAAAGGGAGAGCTAATAGAAGAAATACTTCACAAAATGTGTCCTGTAAAGATCAGTATGCCAACAAATACTGTATTGCTGTGAAACACACACTTTGGTGGTATAAGCAGTGCTAGCGTGGATGCTGGGTGATTTTTTATTGACTTACCTTTTACAGATGCCACTAAAAAGTATGTTTTAGGTCTAACTTATTATCCCTTGCTTTCTAATACTGGGCCATTAATATTCATTCAAAAACCCTTGGAAAATCAGGTGTCATGGTTTATATTCAAAATTCCCAGTTAATATATTTTGTATGTATCTGTCATCTGCTGTGGTTAAGTGCAGTTGCTTGTTTTACAGATCTAATGAGAATATGATATGTTGTATAGCTCTAAAGTAAACATCTGAATTCAAGGAACAGTGATAGGTCAAAGTAATAATAACAGGCCACCTAACTTTAGAAGTATGAGTGCTTTTGGCACTGTAATACAGAACTTATTTACAGAATGGTATGTAGTGAAGGCAGCTTTAAGACTTTCAAATTCAGAACCTAATGTGAAATGACTTCTGGGCAATTACTCTGTGAATTTCCATTTTACTTTTTTATTTTGTGATGTAGATCTTATTTCTTTATGGTGAAGCACAGATTGGAAAGCTCAAAAATAGTTAACTGAAGGACCTGTTTAATTAGGTACACAAAAAAAGAGAAATACAAAATTGTACAGAGAGCTAAAGGGAAATGAAGTGAAAATACTAATATAAAACTTTGGGGTATGTGCTTTATGATTTCTCTTGAGGTGTGGTCAAAGTGAGAGCTCAGATGTCCTTCATAATAAAAGATGAAGTTTCTGTAGGATCTTGCTTTTTAATTTGTAGGCAAGAATATCCCCTGTCCTGCCTGCATAGGTTAACATTTCTGGTTAGAAAAAAGTTGTCTCAGGCATCCTTGGAAGGAGTAGTCTGTGCTGCCTCTTCAATTTTTAGTCTCGATGCTAGAGAAGTTTTAGAGGGATGCTTTTTTTCTGTTTGCTTACTTTTGCTCCGCAGGACTTGTGTGTTTGGAGCTGAACATTTGATTTGTCTCTTTTTTTCTAAAGGAGGCAAATGTCTTATGTATGGTGTCATGAAGGGAAGATGAAGGAACCCTTTCTCCGCATGAGGGACACAATATTTTTTCTCTGTTCATTTGCTCACCTTTATGAGAGGAATCTGAAGAGTTCCAAGAGTGCAGTCTCTTTTCTGCTTCTGTTCTTGATCTCTTCTTTTTACTTCCAAAAATTCTGAGATATCAGCTAAGAATTGTTTTTTTTGAAGATGGAATACTGCTGTAATCTCAGGTGATTCCTTGTTTAACTGATGTTTTAGTCTTGAAGCACTGCCATGCTATTGTCTTCCGTTAAAAAAGGCCATGACCTACTTACGCAAAAGGCACTTAGAACTTTGTTTTCCTCTTCTGACTATTTTGATACTTTGTTTTTTGATACTTGGGTTTTTACCAATGAAACTTTTCAGTGCTACTTTGTCTATCAGCTGACACTGTACGTGTTTCTGAACACCAGTGTGGAAAGGGCAGGTCATTAGGAAAATTCTCTTTCACCAGCTCCTACATGATATACAAAGAAGGCCAAACTGTCAGTGAAGTCAAAATTTTGCTGTGTACAAAAGCTTCTAGGCTACAAGTCTCTTTATGAGGAGCTAGTATATCACAGTTCTTGCTCAAGAGAATTTTACATATTTTTGTTAAAAAATGGCTAATACCCACATACTTGGTCAGTGTATTACTCACTTTATGCTTCAGTGGCATGGAAGAACGGCTGATGTAGGTGTTCAGAAAATGCTCTTTGGTCATGTTCCTTTGTTGCTGGTACACTGAGTACTGTTATTGCAGACTTTTATGATGCTGTCTCAGGTGAGCTTTATTCAGTGTCTTTAGAGGTGGGGTCAGATCTTCATGGAATGGGAATAAGCATTTACTTCTCAGAGGGATTGCAGTTTCTAAGTAATACTCATGCTTAAAACATGACAGTTATTTTGATGTTTTTTTTCATTATGGCTTAACCAGTTTCCAGCAACTGGAGGAGTCTCTGTCCTCTCATATCTTTCACTGCTTCAAACACAAAAGGCATTACATCACTTTTCTCTACATAAAACAATTTTTAAAAATCATCAAAAATGTCAGAGGAACTGCTGTTTTAACACATGGAAACCTTTTGTGCTTTTCGTTTGTGCCTCTCATATCTTGATTAGTATAGGTAATTCCTTAAACTATACTAACATTCCATGTACAGATTTGTTGTGTGAATTAACCAAGTGCAGAAAACTCAAGAAAAATTAATAGTCTGAGATTGGGGACATGTTGTAACATAAAGTCTCAATTTTTATGTGGTGAAGAAATCAATCCCTATTTTTGATTGTGTTGTGTCATGATTATCTTAATAGTGTGGCCCTGGGATTTTGTACGGTAGTGCACATTCTGTGTTTGTAGGGTTTGGTGACAATGCTGAGTTGTCACAAGCTTCAGCCAGTGGAAGAGGCAGAGCTCTACACACATGTGGTGGGGACAAATGCAGCATAAGCTGAACCCAAGAGTGTTTTCTTTGTTTTTCATAGTGTATTACATTGATGGGTAAGTTATAGCTAGCCTCTGTGATGAGAAAAATGGGTTTTTTTCCTGTTTTTTTTTCCTCCTTTTTTACCCAGAAGGCTTACTGTTGATGATTCCCTAGCGGCTTCTTCAGTGTTAGCCCTTTTGATACATTTTGATATTCTTAATAGTTAGTTGTTGTTAGTCTTCATTTAAATGGGAAAGTCAAAAATAATTGTTTCAGAACTTTTTCAACTTTTTCCTTTTATAAAAGTAACTTAGGTTTTTAAGTTTGTAATATGAAACAAAAAAGTGGTCCCTATTCTCCTGTTGTGGCCATCTAAAATTTGATTTGACTGTTGTTTTTATATATATGTTGTAGTGATACTGTACATTCATGTGCTTTTATAAAAGCTCACAATCAAAGATTCCTAACAAGTCTAGAATCTGTGGCTGTAGTTGGGATAATATTTCATAGCATGTGTACTTCCTGCAATGCAGTGATTGCTTCTTGAATAATTAGAGATTATCTTGTGATTATTTTTTCTTGTTTGCTACAGATAAGGTGTGACTCTTATTAGGTTTTTTCTCACGGATGAGATACCATAATCATTTGTCTGGGACCACTTCCATTCTGCCTTGTGCATTCCTGTTGTTTATTTCTATTTAATTTGTTTAATTTCATGTTGTTTAGCATTTTACTAAAAAATTGAGCATGGCTCAGTATTTCCAAGTTTAACTGTGTTTGCTGCATGCAGAGTTTCTTTCTGTTTCTGAAAGTCTTAAAGCCAGTAGAGACAGAAGCTTCTACAAACCAGAGCAGCAAGTTAATGGAGATGGACAAAATAAAAGGCTCCCTCTCCTTTCAACAGGAAATTTATTGTATTTAAGCAGCCTGGACAGGGATCAAAATGTTTTATGGACCCTCTCTCTCTGCCCCCTCCCCTC
Source organism: Serinus canaria (assembly GCF_022539315.1). Taxonomy (NCBI): domain Eukaryota; kingdom Metazoa; phylum Chordata; class Aves; order Passeriformes; family Fringillidae; genus Serinus; species Serinus canaria. The sequence goes on from NC_066316.1 coordinate 73,220,645, forward strand.
CCCCCTTAAAAAAAAGGGAGGGAAACCAGAAAGGCAGTGTACTGAATGTAAAATATCATGAGTTCTTACTAGTAGAGAGTGGCAGTCAGATGGTTCTTTCACTCTACCTTTTATTCCCTGAGAATCTCAGATGAAAACACCCAAAACACTGCTGATACCATCAACACATTAGAGTGTGATAAGGAACCTTCGGGCCTGTATCTCACCTATGTGTAACACACAAGTTCTAGACATTTGCATCCTTACTTAAAACTTGTTTTGACATCTTCAGGCAAACAGCTTTTTCTTGTTTCGATGCCTGTCATAGAAAAATAAATTCTGAGTTTGTGGAATACAGTCATTTTTGAGAAGCTCCAAAAAAGCTCATGTAGACAGAGCAGTTACTTGAAATACCTTTGGCTGTTTGAAATGTCCTGACCATTCTTGGGGTCCTGTCTGCTGTCTCTGGCATTTCAGAATTGAACTCTTGATAGAAATGAAAATTTTGTATTTTCTTATAATGATTAGACTGCTTTGAACTCTGCTTATCAGCTTAATCTGAATGATTCTTAAATTGTGCTCATGATCTTCCCAGTCTCCCCTGCTTTTTGTGTTTATGTGCTCACAGCTGAGGTCAGGGCTAGACTTTCCAGGTTGATTTGAATTAGTGTGCTGAAGCATCCCTGGCATGCTTGCAGAAGGGAGATGTTTTCTCCTAGGTAATCTACAGATTTCTGCTGTGCAGTTGCTTGGCTAAGAGCAGCATGTGATTATAATTGTTGCACAAGTTGCATTTTTATCAAAGGGTGGTTATATTCTCTGAGATTCCTTATGTTCTCCTTGTTGGTCTATCTGGAACTCTCCCTTCTATTGGCTTTTAACTCAGCTATTAGTTTCTTGAGGCAAGGCATTTATTGGATTGCTTGGAGTGCGTTTTTTACTTTCTACACCTCTCTCGATTTGACAGTACAAGAAACCTCAGCAATTGCAAGCAATGTTTAATCTTGTATTGCTGGAGAGAAATCTGATTACTTTTCCTAGAAGCCCCTTTTTCAAAGACTCTCTCTTATTACATATATTTCTTCAGAAGTAACCAGGTCTGCTCAGGCATCATCTTAACTATTAAAAACATTTCCAACAACATTAGGTCAACAGAAAATTAGGCAAGCTTTAGATACATGCTGTCATTTGACACAGACCTTCTGAGTATGATTCTGAGCCTAGAAATCACCAGACTGTATTTTTCTTCATGATAAAGGAAGAAGGATGGAATTTATGTTTGTTTTTTTTTTTTAACCACATAGGTGTATGAAGTCTTTAGTGTCAGAGATAATTGAGTTCCTGTCGGTCTTCATAGGACAGAGAGAAATTTAATGGGAAAACTGAGTCTGTGGCTGAAGGAAGAAACTCACTTAATGTCCTCCTTTTCTTCAATTACTAGAGAAAACACAGATGTTGCTGACTCTTATTCAGGCTTTGCCTGGCACTCCTTGCTGGAAACACTGAGGCTTCCTAGCACCTTGCTGATGAAACCTTCTTATCAAAGCGTTCTCAGTGAGACATTTTTGATCACCTCTTACTATATATCTGCAAGACTGGAGGACAAACAATGTACTACCTGAATTCATTTGATTCAACTTGATTTTTTGAGAGCTGCTTAATTAACTCCAGGTGTGGGGCAGGCAGAAATTCTTTTACTTCTTTAAAGGTAATTATTGGGAGTCGGTTTCTCTTTGTTTTGGATTAAATAGCTTATTGAACATGGTAAGCTTGAAACAGATACAGGCGACCTTCCTAGGGAAACTGATTTCAATACATATCCTCAAACCAGTACTGACTGTAAAAATGCCTTTCTTATGAAAGATTTTTACATGGATTACCATAGCATGACAGTGTTCCAGAACAGAAGAATGAAATTCTTTCCGAAGCCTCTTGGAAATTTAGACTTTTTTGATCCTGATATGAATTCTTCACGCCCATTCCGATTACATGCAGTCTGTTTTAAGTGTCACAGTGGTGATCTCAGAGGAAGAGATCACTTCCACTTGTAGTAATGGGGTAAGAGCATGGGAAGGATTTACCATGCCTACACATGGGAAAGATTTGCCAGCCCTGACTCAGAGCAACTGCTATTGCCTGCTCTTGTTTGTGCCACCAAGACAGAGAACGTCATCAAATCAACCTGATAAACTTGAGTTTTTCCAGATAAACCAAGAGCTAACTTCTTTGAAGTTAGATTGGTGGGCTGTTGATGAGAAGTAAATGGCGTGAGAAGGACAGTGGAAAATTGTCACTGGTTTTGTTGTTCATCCACATTTGGTATGCAATGTGGAGCTTCACAAGATTGTGAAATCATGCTACGTGTCTTCCATTTTCTCTAGTTTATTACAAAGACTGGAAACTAGCTACTGCCTGCTGGAGCTGGTTATTGCACTGCAATTTGATGAGCCTAGATCTCCAGATACATTACTTTTTCAAGAGCTCTGCTGCTGCTAGATAATCCTCTCTCCAGGGTCCAAAAGGAGAAGTCAATAACAGACCCATTCTGCTAAAAGTTGATGGTCCAATGTGTGTTAGAGTAGTGAAAAAATAGCCTTTGAGTTTCCCTTAGGATACTTTGAGTGGGTACATGGAAGTGTCTAAGCAAAATGTCAGATGGTGATCTGGATGTGTTCAAGGAAGGTCATGTGCCTTGCCAGCACCAAGTATTTGCTTAGTGAATCGACCTACGTGACAGGATGTGACAGTGGGACTGCAGCTGTTACTTTGCCATGAGTAGACATCCATTTTGTAAATTAATGAAATCTTTTCTTAATACTATGTCTCTCTTATGAAAACTGTTAATTTTAGGGTAGAGCTTTCCACTCTCCTGTGTTAGTACTTTGATGTGCCACATGCTCACTACTCTTGTATGTTTGTTTTTAGTTCCTGTTGTTTTGGGGTTTTTTTTCCCTTGGACATAAGAATTCTCCAAGTCTCCCATTCTGTTATAAGATACTTGGAGAGCAGCATGATGTAGGATAGGAAAATTTGTGCATACCTGAAAATGTTCATTGTGAAATGGAAGTTATGGCCAATATGGATTAATTTTCTTGATTTTCCCTTTTTTCCTTTTTTATTTCCAAATATCAAACTTCTTAACCTTACTTATGCCGTGTGCAGTGTTTTAACTAAAATCCCTGTATTTTCTTCACTTTCTGTTATGATGGAAAATGTTAAAGCATTTGTTTCTGTTGTAAGTTCAAAGTAGTGGTGTCTGGTAGGGGAGGCCAAGATGCTGAGGTACTGGGGAGCAGATAGAGTGCTTCTGAGATTCATGTGGCAGGACAAGAATTCTGAGAGAAATCCTTGAAGCTGGGACTAGGCTGATCAGAAATAGATGGTGTGCATGTGAAAGTCTCTGGATTAGTATCAAGGTAAGCATGTTGTCAAAGGGAGCAGCAGTAGTAACTGCTGGAGGCTTTCTTTAGGAAATAACTAGACTTGAGGGAGGAAATACATTGAGGCTGAAGGATCTCCAGTCACTAAGTGAGGACCTATGCAGATATAAAAAAGCATGTTTCTGTTTTCAGGCCTGTAGGCAAGTTTGGGAGTGCTGAAGATCTAAGGAATGTAAGACTTTGTTCCTCCAGATTACTCCATTGGCAGCAAGTTTCCCTGTCACCTGGAGAAGATCTGGGGTCTGTGTGTGAAACTAAGGTTGTGTATGTATGGTAGTTCTGTGCATGGTTTGAACTTCTGTCTGTCACTGGACCAAAGAGGAGAAAGGCTTTTCAGTTCAGCAGTTTGGAAATTCTGGCATCTTTTGCAAAGGACTCTTTCAAAAATGATTTGGAGTTTCTACTTTCTTTGCTAATTTGTCTGTGAATTACTTCTAAAAGGAACATTTTGCTTGCCTAGGCAGATAAACACAGTAAAATTAAAATTTTTTTTTAGTAATTTGTAGTACTGTAATTTGGACAGGTTTGATATTAAATAGTCTGAGTGGTGGGGTTTTTCTTTCTTTTATTTTGTAGGAAATAAGAGGTCAGATGACTCTCTTTGGGTTACATGGCAAGAGTGCTTCTTGTGTATTTACACTAACATGCCATCATTGTGAAGACATCAGCAATCCATTTGTTTCAATTACCTTACTTGTGAGTTGTTAGAAAAACTTGGGCACAGATAACACTAACACAAGTGACTGTGAGTCTACAGCTTGTTTTGTTATTCAGTGGAGAAAATATGGTAAGGTCATGAATTAGTGTGAGTTTAACAGGAGTTAAATTCATCCATAGGATATTTATCAAATCTAGAGAAAATGTAAGTATCATAAATCATCTTTTCAGCCTTTTTCTTGCTTGTTAAATACTTCTGACAGATGATGTTGCCCTCTTACTGTGCTCAGGAATTGCTTTAGTAACTTTGATTTTCATTCCTGTACTGTATGTGTGTCTTTTTTTTTTTTTTTTTTTTTTTTTTTTTTTTTTTTTTTCACAGATGGGAAATACTTTGGTCTGAGGCACCTACAAAGGTGAATGGTCCTCAGGCTCGGCAGTTCACACCTTGTATCAAACAGATCAACTTCCCCACAAACTTGATCCGATTGGAAGTGAACAGCTCTCTACTGGACTATTACACTGAATTGGATGCAGTAGTACTACATGGTGTGAAAGAGAGGCCTGTGCTTTCACTTAAGACTTCAATGATTGATATGAATGACATAGATGAAGATGAGGATGAAGAAAAATTTGCCTGTGGAATGGACGCCCTTAATAAGCAGTTCAGCATTGTTACCCTCAGGGAATGGCCAACTAATGGATATTTTGATAAACTGCCTTATGAGGTAAGAAAAGTATGTTTTGTTTTCACTCAATCATTGTCTTTATCATTAAGGGTGAAAAGGTGCTTTACAAAGTATTGGTCAGGATTGTTGTTTTTTCTCAGTTTCTTGCATTCCTTGTGAATCTCCTGCATTTACTGTATAGGTATGCTTGAATTCTTTAAGTCTGTTTGCTTCCATGGGTGGATGTTAAGTATTTGCATAGTTATTGCACTCTTACTTCTCAAGGATTTTTGCATTCACACACAGTTTTTACAGCAGTTATTCTAGCCTTGAATTTCGAGCTCTTGAACTTAGAAGCTTTTAGCAGTTTTCTGGTAGGTTTGACAAAGAAAATATACAGAAGAGTGATGGAAAGATTCAGTCACCATCTGGAAGTAGAAAGAGTTTGCAATAGGCTAAAAGTTTGGTTTCCTGTTTTCTCTCTTTCAAAACTGACAGGGCTTTGTTCTTGAAAGTGCCATAATATTTTTATATTATTATTATTAAATGAGCTTTTTCCACCCAGCTAAGTTTTGAATGGTGATGCAGGTAAAATATGTTATAGCTGGACTTCTGCACACTGTCTTTTTTTTATGCTTGCTACTTTTTATTCTGTCATTGGCACAGAAAACAGTTGTGAATAAACTCCTTTTAGCTCCCCTGGCAGCACAATGGTTGCAAATGTGCTCAGAGTCTGTAGATGAGTATTTTCTTTCCTCTAATTTCCAGTATAATGAAATTGTGGCATATGATTGCTGAATACTATGTGCAGGCCAGGCAATTCTTAGTGGGGTACAGCTGTTTGTGAAGGCTGGTACCCCTGATTGGAGTAAGAATTGAGAGATGAAACAATTATCTTCATCTCCCCTGAAATAAATTGTTGGCAGATTGTGGAAAGGAGCCTTTACTTACTGATCAGTGGAAAGGAGCCTTTACTTGCTGATCAGACTGGGGCAGAGAAAGGATTGTTCCTGCTCTTCAGTGTGCTGCAGTCTGGGAGAGGCAGCAAGAGTTCATTCAGTGTGGTAACTCAGCAAATGCTCAGAGTGCTTGTTTCTAGAACCAGACTCGCTTTTGAAAGAGAACGGGAGGTGTGCTGCCATGGATTAAATGGTGCTTGCAGAAATGCCTTATCTAATCAAATAGTATTTCAGTCTTACCACATCTTTTGACTCTGAGTACCCCAGTTTGACAAATGAAGGCTGTGGTTGGGTGACCATGTGCCCTAGTAGCCTGCAGAAGTTTGCTGTGCTTGTAAAGATGGAAGAGAAAGGAAGAGAATGTAACAACTCTTACTGTCTTCTCTTGAAACTTCTCTTGAAACCAAACCTCTTGAGTTTGTTTTGAGGTTCTTTTTTTTTGTTGATGCAGTGGAATAATAAGTAAGGAAACTAATTTTATCATGAGTTAGCTCTAGTAGTGTTTGTTTTTTTCCCCAGAGTACACATGGTGTTTAATATATTTTACTGTTGATACTTGCATGGCAGTACTGAAGTAAAGAAAGTACTTTGCATAATTGTCTGAAAGTTTGAAAACATGTTGGTTTTAGTAATTCAAGGAAATTAATTGTAGATAAATTCCTACATTTAAATGAAGTTTTTTCTTGTTTGAAAAGGCTGGATAAATTGATTTGTAATATACTAAAATATCAGAGAGATTAATCAATCTGCTTTCTTTCCCACATGATCATAGAATTATGAAGGTTGCAAAAGACCTCCAAGATCATTGAATCAAACAATAAATGGTTGATTACACATATTAAAATTTTAATTTAGGAAGTATTTGTGTAGTCTTGTTACTCCTATGAACTTCTGTCTCCATATACTTTTTGTTTTTCTGCTCTTCTTTTTGTCTACCAGCTTCCTTTTTAATCCATTTTTTAACATGTTTGGTTTCATGAATAAATTTATATGGTCTGTCAATACCAAGAACATCTTTTTTCTTCTGCCTTGGTTTAAAGAAACTGAAACTATGGGTGGAATATTTGTCAGAAAACCATAAAAGACTATTTCTGTACTGGTTTTGTGACAGCAAAAATCCCAGTTTCCTGCTTTCTAGTCCAGCTGGAAGGGTTGGGCATTGGAGCAACAAAAATGTCGTACTTGGTGGTGTGACATGGAAGCAGTACTCTGCATGCTCTATTTAAGACTGACCAATGTCAGCTTTTTAGAGGAAGTGTTCACACTGTGGGTAAAGCAAGGCAATTGCTGACTCTTTCCATTTTGATTGATCCATTGCGTAAAAAATTGTACCTTTTCTGTAGGTCTGTGTTGATGGTCAATGTGCAACTGCCCTAAGTTTTCATAAACATGCATGTTCCTTATTTAAGCTGTTTGAAGCTTTTTTATACTATCCTCTGTAATTCACAAAATATACAAGCTGAGTGGGTTTTGCTATGTAGGCAGCAGTTCCTCCAGCCTTTTTTGGTTTTTTGCCTTTGTATTTCTGAAACTTCCGTAGACTATCCTTTCATAGGATATGTTGTTCCTCAAAATGGCGTTAGGAATGGTTTGCTGCAGTATAAACTCCAAAGACATTTTAGCTTTGCTTCTGTCTAAAACAGAAAATGCTCAGCTTCCTGGGGCCCAGACTTCTGTAGAAGAAACTGTAAATTTTGTGATGACCTAGTGAGAGAATTTTCCTTCCCTAACCTTGGATGGTGTTAAGCAGCTGTTAATTAGCTGTGAAGTACTTGTACTATCTGTGATCTCTTCTCCAGAACTACCTTAAAATTTAGGAAGGATTTTAGAGAAGAGACTTCATGTCCTTGTCCGCCCTCCCAGATCATTCACCATCTTGTGCTGCTTGTAAAGTGGAAGGAGTAAGGCCTTAGTCTTAGTTGGCTTTGCAGGAATATTTGAGGTCTGAAGGCCTGAACAAATTCAAAGCTTTTGGGAAAGCTGGGGAATACCTGCCACAGCTTCCATGTTGTGCAGTTTGAGACTCACCAAGATGTGCTAGCTACTAAAAACCCAGCTTATTTTTCCCCAGAGAGGAGAGTTAGAAGACTCTGTGTGCTCCAGTCCAAAATTTTTGATAAAAATTTTGGTATAGAAAGATATAAATGAAATCTTTGTCATTCCTTGAAGCTAATTTTTCCAAAAGCTGCCTACAAGCTTTATGAGCTGTTTGTGTCTGCTGGTGTTCACATGCACTAATAAATGTGTGTGTGTTTGCTGGTGCAAGTTATACTGTGTGGAACCAGGGATGTGTGTTTTCTTAAACTATGATGAGAAATGTCAAAAGTTCTAGAATACCATCTTCTTCATGTCTTCTCTGTTTGTCTCTTTGTGCACATGCCCTTTGTCCTGTACCTGAGCATGCTTTACTATCAGTTCTAAATAAATGCATTGCAAGCTGTAGCAGCTCTAACTGCAAGAGTCAAAAAATTGCAAGTTGTTCATTTGTCTGTCTCTGAATGAGTGGTTTGCATAGGCCAGTTTATTTTTTTATTGGAAAACCATTTCATCTTCATGTAGAAGAACTGAAAAAGGAAATTTGTAGAAAGGACGAGTATTGTAGGTTTGACCAGCATCCAGACATTCTTTTCTGACAAAACCAAGTTGTGTGTTATGGTGCTCTAGCCAGAGAAAGTATTTTGTAAGTACAAATGGTTGTTGCTTGCTGTTTTTTAACAAAAAAGCTTAAAAAGCCAGAGAAACTTCTGGTTCAGTAAGTATTATTAGAAACTACACTGTTGGTAAAGTTTTGCCCCCTGTAGTGGGGAGCGGGAGTTCTCTGTGGGCTTACAGGCACTTTGTACTGGCTGAGAAGCTGCTTTTTTTTTTTTTTTTTTTTTTTTTTTTTTTTAAAGATGTTATATTTTTTATTAGGTAGTTCAAAAAATATGCCTCGTTTCAAGCTATCATGTGCCATGCTTTCCCTGGAAATGGGAGAGGAAATACTCTTGTACTCTTAGTCCATCATAGCCTAAAAAGGCAATCAGTGTTGTATAAATTATATTTTGTTTTCTTTCTATTTTTTTTTTCCAAGAAACTTTGTTTTTACTGATTGATTTATAAGAAAGTGTGAAATAATAATGATTGTCATAATTTTTCACAGTAAAAACTGTGAAAAAAATCACAGTAAAAACTGTTGTTTGTGAGAAACTGCATTATGAAATTAGCTTTCAAAGCAGATACTCATTTCTGTAGCATTCTTGGAATCACCATGAACACAGCATAGTGCAGTACAGCACATCATGTCACATACTCATTATGATATCAAATTGTGCTTTATGCTAGGGTACACAGACACAAAAAGTGTGTTCCTGACAGACACCAGACTCCAGGCTAATGGTGATTAATGGTTATTAGCCTGTACGTTTTGAACCTGTTATTTTTGTTTAATCAAAAGCCAGGAAAAAGCACTTTATAACATATTATCATAGGAGTGACATTTCATTGTATGTTTTCATTCTATATATTATGAAGTAGTGCAATTTCAGTAAAAAATAAAGGCAGATTTTTTTGATTGAGACGTGGGCAATTTCATCTCAGTTGTGGAAGGACATCCTGTGTGTTACAAAATACTCACTGAAGTCATCAGTTAGTGTGAATGGACATTGTTCAGTCATTTATAGTTTCATTCACCATTCTCTGTATTGCTCAGAAGTTACAAAATAACTTTTTTCTCATTGAATGAAATTTGTGTTACTTTGCTTTTGTCAGATATTATGTCACATTATTTGTAGACATAAATTCTGCTAATTTAGCAGCCTCTGCTGAGCTTTCAGCTCTATAAAACTTAGTGAGTAACCATGGGAGAAAAATCTGAGGGAAAAGGCATTAATAAAATAGGTATTTAGCTGACTTACGTAGTGAGGATTAGCTGAAAGTTTACAAAAATCAAGATATTAACTTGTGATTATGTCTTTGTTAGCTCCTAGTTATTTTGGATATTTTAAGTTTCAAAATATCAACAGGTTCCTAAATGTCAGTTGGGTGCAAACTTTGCTATTATAATATATCTGCAGTTATTATTAATATAAGTGCATATATATTTTTATATGCACATATATATATGTATATATATATATATATATATATATATATATATATATATATATATATATATATATGCTGTTACATTGAAATGTGCTGGTCTTCTGCATCAATCAGAGTTCCAGACACCTGCAGAGAAAAAAAGCCTGGGCTCGTTTTAGGGGAAAGGACAAGCAATGAGAATGAGAAGAGAAGAGGCTTGAAACCAAGTATGACAGAAACTGGAGTGTATCAAACACTGTATTTTTGCATTGGAGTTAAACTAAAATGTTTTCGGATACGTAGATCTTGTTGGAAATCTAAATACTAAATTTGGAGCTGAGTAGGAAGTAACATTTTCCATTTTGCAGGAAGTTGAATTGTTTTGTTGTTCCAAAAATGAAGGGGGGAGGAGGGGAGGTGGAAAGTAGCAGCATAATAAAGAGATGCATTGGAAGTACAATCTGTTTGGATCTTACAAAAAGCTCCATTTTCATTTTACGTCATGGATTTTATTCTGGTTTTTGGCCTATTTTTCTTATGAATTGTTCCAAGACATCAAGATAAAATGTTGGTGTTTTGAACAGACCACAGGATTCTCTTCCTTTAGAGTTGATTTGTGAGTTGTAGTTTTTTTAATTTACACTGATTCATTTCAGTGAGTTACTGTTTCCCATTCTGCTTGATAACAGTCAATTTAAGTTATATAACTTGAGTGCAGGTACTTACATCTGCTAGAGACATCTCTGGTAAAGTAAACATTAATTTTTAGATTTCATTTTCTCTCAGTTTCTAAGCTAAAGGAGATTTCTTTATTTTGTTGGGCGTTTTTATTTCCTAAAGAGAGTTTTTATGTCTCTGTGCGTGTTGATCATTCATTGGAAAGGAAAACAGAGTGTGATAGGGGAGGAGGGATATTTCTAAGTTTCTGAGTGTGACATAAGTTATTACCAAAACTGTTTCAGTGATGCTAGTCAGCAAGGCTGGTGATTATTCTGAAGCTGAGATGATTCAACTGATACAGTTAAAAAGGGGTTTTGCCATTCAGGTTTGACTCTGGTATAGAACAAAAATGCTCTCAAAGTATTGCAGCAAGGAAGAGATTGTAAAAGGAGATCTGATTATGTTGAATTTTTTACCCGGTTGCATAGTCCAGAGGAGAGGATATAAGAAAGAAGACAAAATGCTGATTTTTAAAGCAGGGAGAAGGGGAATAAATCTGAAATTGGTTTAGGGTGTGGGGAAACTGGTATGTGGTATAGTTTTCCCATGTACTTTGCAAATATCTCCCATCTTAAAAACCAAATACAGAGAAGAAGGAGGATGCCAGTTCTGTGTTCTGCTCAATGAAAGAGCAGACAGTGAAAGGAAATATATAAACATAGTGTTTACGTATATATCACTGTTTAAATTAGCATGGGTAAAGAAACTTTTGATTTGAAAGCTTCCTGTCACTTTCATATGCTGATCTGCTTTTTCCTTTCCTGTTTAGCATGTTGTCAAATTGAGAAGGCAGTGCAGTTCTATTTAATAGTTAATTGATTTATTTGAGAAGTTTCTTTTGAGTAAAAGGTTTTACTTTCCATGAAGTTAGAATGCATTTTCTTATTCCTTTGCAGTTTTCCCTTAATGTTTCAAGTGCTATATGACCATCTGTGACTTTTTTTCCCCTGTTTTTAATATAGCTCATCCAGTTGATTTTGAGTCACCTTACAGTACCAGACCTGTGTAGACTAGCACAAACTTGTAAGCTACTGTATCAACATTGCTGTGACCCTCTACAGTACATTCATCTCAGTTTACAACCTTACTGGGCAAGGATTAATGACACATCCCTGGAGTACCTACAGTCTCGCTGCACACTCATCCAGTGGCTGAATTTATCTTGGACTGGAAACAGGGGAGCCATCTCTGTTTCTGGATTTAGCAGGTCAGTGTCAAATGTACAGAAATGTTTTGACAAGCTCTGTTTGCAGAGCTGCTGCACGGTAGTTTCACTAAGTATTTGAAACTTTATTAAAAGGCAAGAAATGCATTGGATTTACTGTAAAGGGTGTGATTGTTGTGATGCAGAAAAAAAGGAACAGCTAAAACAGTAGGAGATACTAAATATAGCAGCAGAAGTCCATAGCAGTCTGTAGAGTCTGCATGTTCCAAGCTGCTTGTGACTGAAAGGCTTCTTCCAGGGGGAGCAGTGTTTTGCTTTCTTCTGGGCTTCTGAAACACTCTGCTAGAACTGAGCTATCAAAAATCCATCTTGCAAGGAAAATGTTTGTAGTTGTTCTTTGTACAGATGAGTCATCAGTAGGATGGTATTAGAATGGCTGCAGTAATAAACTGATTGCATGCTCACATGGTATGAGCCAAGTAATCACTGGAGTCCAATGTAAATGCAAATATTTTCATAAAAATGATTTAAAACATTAGCCCTGTTGGAAAACAGGGGGGTTGCATGTGCATATTCCAATGAGCTGAAAATATGACTGTGGGGTAGGTCATTAAAATAGCAAATTTGCAGGGATTCTTCTCTGCATAACAGCCATATTCTCTGCTTTCTTAAGATATCATTTCTTGCTTCTTTGCTCATTTGCATTAGTTAAACAGCTTCTATCAATGCATTTCATTTAAGCAAAAGTTGTTACTTTAACTAAGGGGTAATCAACAATGGCAGGTGAAAGCAGAAATTGACTGATAAGAAACAGAAATGTTAATATATCTGAAAAAGTTGTCTTAACTCTCATTTGTTTTCTAAATAAAAAGTTTAACTCGAGTATGCAGACATTTTCTTTCCTTTTGTGCCTAAGTTCCTTAGCTGAGGAAGTAAAATATTTTGAAGAAATATTTTGTCAAGATGGGAATGTCTCTTCTGTTTTTCCAGACCCTCCAGTACAGTGCAAGAATCCTATGCCTTTTTTGTGCTTATTGGTAGGGGGAAAAAATAGACATTGGCTAGTTGTTGAATTAGGTACGAAAATTTCTCCTAAATTTGGATTTCGTGTTAGATACTTTATGCAGAGGATAAATATGCAGGCTTTAATTGAGAATTCAACTCTGATATAATGAAGTGCCTGCTTTCTGATGCTTAGCTATTAAGTCAGTCTTTTGAAAACTTAACATATGTGAATCTTAGTGGCAACTTTTTTACATTTCCATGATTATACTTTTTTTTTTTCAGTATACTGTACTGTGAAAAATCTTTGTAGTCTTGGAAGAAATTATTGCCAGATTCAAAGACTTGTAAACTTCACAGTTCTGGCATTTCTGACTTCTACTTAGTTGAAAATGACATTATTATTACTAATTTTTTTTCTTCAGTGCTGGATTACTAGTAACATGTATGTGTATGCAGTGTTTTTAAATAATAAATTTTCATTATTTGTCTATTAATAATCTGTGAGTAAATGTTTTCTGTTTCTATTTCTTATAAGGGATTATACTTATTTGTAACAAATGGGAATAAAAATTTGGCATTGTCACAATTCTGAAATTAGCTTTAGGAAAAAGTGTTTCTTGGAGGAGATGGATGCAGTCTGGGAATGGGAGATGCAGTTCAATCGTGAATTTTAGAAGCAAAGTTATAAGCTAAATAATTTGCATGTCTAAACTGTGCTTATCATTTTCGCTTGTAAAACAAAATTTCTCCACTGTAACGAGGTCTGGTTTTAAACTTTCTTCTGTTAAAGAAAGGATTTTGCAGCCCTTTCTTCTGTAAAAGTCTTTTCTAGTAAAATCCCCAACCCAAGTTTTTCTTTTGATGGTCTTCATCAGCAGGTTTGTCAAATTTGCTGGCCTCCAGGAGAGGAAGCTTTGCTGCTCATTTGCTATGAAAGTATCTACTAACAGAGGAGACTCATTAGAACAAGACTTCCTTTTCACCATTTTTCTTTTTGTCCAAAACCAGGACACATATATTTTTGCATTTTTTTTTAGTATTTGGAGTTACAGTTGTCAGTGTTGAATTCAAAACCAGTAGGTTTGGTTTAATTCTTACAGTTGTACAGTTTAAATGATGGTTTCTACAAGTCAGTATATGTTTAAATGCTAGTCTTGCTTAAATCTTATTTTGGAAAATATCTTTCAAAAATGTTTTTATCTGTTGTTTCTTACGACAGTCTTAAAAGTAGTAGCTTTTAAAAATTTGTCATTTTAAAATGTTCATATATGCATGAAATGATTAATAATACTAAGAAATGATTGGAAATATATATTTTCTTCAAAAATGTATTTGAGTGAAAAGAAGTTAAAAGTAATTTTAGGAAATGTGACTGGAGCAAATACTGTATTATCATGAGAAGACAGAATGCTTCAGGCATATGAACATCCTGAGGCAAAGCTGAAGGTATTTTAACTTATTGATAACATCTACTCCTTAGGGCTAAAAATTACTATCATAAATTTTTCATTTCAGCATATAATATAAATTAACTAAACTTTATATTAGATTGAACTAAAAGTGTACCAAAAAGTGAAAGGAGTGTCTGAGCAGTCTCAGGAGCCTGAAATACAAACTGACAGGGAATAAGCAAAGATTTCACAGCGAGCATTACATAAGCAGCTCTGCTTTTTTCTTTTGCTTTAGAGGTCTGGTGCATCTCTTCATGCCAGGGGGAAATATCAGTGTGGGAGGCTAGGACCTATATAGGAAGAGTGAGGGGAGTTTATTGGAGGAGTAGTAAATATTGAGATGCTGAATAAATGCTCTGAGGTTTAAACAGCTCAAGGACAATGACAGTTTAAAAACGGAGTTCTGCATGCAGATTTCCTTGGATCACTGATAATGTCATGAACTTGTTTAAACTCTTTTGCTTTAAATATCTGAGGAATTAGGATTTTTATTTGCATCTGACATTTTACACTGTGAAAATGAATGGATAGTGTCTTGTTTTCAGGTTAGTGATGCAGTATTTGTATGACAAGCACATCCAGGACTATTTCTTTAACAGTTTTATTGTTGTTGATGATTGAAGGCTTTCATTGCCTTTAGTAGAAGTGTGTTCTGACAATATTTATTTGGCGAGGCTTTGCTAGAAGTCAAACTAGCAGGAAGGGTCAGAGAAATTACTGTAATGTGCACCAAACATCATAGAAAATGGAAGTAATGTGTCACTTTACAAGGATTCTCAATTTGACAATCAGATCTGTCTCTTGCTTTAATTTCCAGAGGTTTTTAGTAAAAGTAGGTTGGCTGAGAGTAAGTTACTTTTTTTTTTTCCATGTTTTTCTTGATATAGTTTAGTCTGTGTTGAGAAAATCACAAGATCAGGTACTCGATATTCTACTTACTTATATGCCATGTTTTAGGATTTACTTACCAAAAAGGAAGTGTAATACATGCTAGAGTAGAAAATAAAATTGTACCAATTAGACTAGCTAGAGGAAGGGAAAGTGACTTAATTTTAAAACCAAATTACCTTACAAAGTCTCACTCTTAAGCATGAATACTTGCATGTGCCAAGAGAACCAGGATGTGTGTCCAAATCAATTTGTCTGGCATGTGCTCTCACCATCCTGTGCTGCTCCTATCCTTCATCTCCTAATCTGTGTGCCCTGAGAAACAGCCTGAACAAGTGTTCAAGGGTGTCAGTGACCTGCTAATCTGACTTCCACCAAGACACACAATCTCTTCCAGCCCTTGTGATGCCATTTGGTCTTTTTCCTTCTCCTACACCTCTGTGTACCCAGTTGTTCTCTACTCATACCAACCTTAACACTTTTGTTACAATTACCTGTGCTGAATGCTGTTGCTGTCATGTAACGTGGCAGTCTTGAAAGAAAAAGCATCACTGTGAATTAAAAAATATATGAACAGGTCTTTAAGAAGGATATTAAAATGGAATTCCACAAACCATTTTATTATATGCAAAACTGTAATTTTAAGGCAGAAAGTGCTCTGTGAGCTTGTGCAAGTAATCATATAGATAGAGTTAAGTAAGAAAGAGGGGATCTCAAGATCTTGGAAGTGAAATGAGGAAGAATAAAATCCAGGTGGGTTTTGACATTTTGCTTGTCTGGTGTCAGGCTCTGGAAACAGGAGACCTGAGTAGCTGGAGGGAGCATGCAGTTAGCTTGAAGCAGACATAAGTAGCTGTTTGATGAAATACTGATTCTAGGAGGCTTATACCAAGGAAGGCCTGGCAAATGGGGCAATACTGTATCTGTCAAGTAACAGAGATAACATGCCTAACATGGATGCTAATGTAAGGTAACACTTCAAGGGAAAGTGCTCAAAAAAAAAAGAATTCTGTCCAACCCTGTGTTGTTCACAAATAGAACTTGGTTCCGTTTTCCACCCTCTCTCTTGGATACCAAATTCAAATATATGTCAATGAGTATAAAATCAGTAGTGAAGATTTTAACTGAAAAAAGATTTGGTAAAATCAGCATAATAGAAAACTGTTGTGTTAATTGCAGTAAAGGAATGTAAAACTATGGAGCTAATTGCATTTAGGGAGGATGTGTAGATGAAAGAGAACAGGACTACTACTGATCCCTACTTGTGGAGTTTTCAGTAATTTTGTACTGGGACATACAGATTAGGAGAGGATCATTAAACTACGAGTTAATTATAGGTTCTAGATCCACCAGAAAGCATTGGAGGAAATGTGATGTGTTCAGTACCTGAATAAGCACATGTCTAAAGGTATTTTGAGAATTTTGTTTGGGAGGTCTTACATTCTGACATGAAGAGTACTATTTCTTGTACTTTGGATTTTAATTTTGGATCATGAGATGTGCTTATGATGTACACATGAATTACAAGATTGGGAATTGTTAGTGGGCTAAGTGACCCTGTGATCATGATGGGTTTAACCATGAGCAAATATCATCCTCCCTGCTAATAGATATATTTGATGTTTCAGGAAGACTTCACTAGAACTTACTTCCCAAAAGTTTGAGGGGTTGAAAATAAGCAGCCGTTCTTGAGAAGAGGCAAAAGGTGGTGGAAAGTGGGATTCCTTTTTTTATGACAAACAACAATCCCCTCCCCCCTGGAAAAATAAAAAAACAAAACCAACAAAACAGGGCCCCTCTCCACCCTCCAAAAACCAGAGAGAAACAAAACTGAACAACCAAAAGACCTGAAATGCTGTTTGTCTAGAGGGAGGATAAACTTCAAGGGAAAGGCCCAATGCACTGTCTAGCAAAAGAAATGTGCATGTTCACATTATCCTAGGTTGTTCAGTCATATTTTATAGCAAACATGAAGGGATGAAGAGAAATCACTTCAGAAATGGTGTGTATAAAATATTGATAATAAAAACAAAACTAAAGGGATGGATGACTACAGAACAGAGGAGAGACTGAGAACAGGAACCAGTCAATCCTCAGTGATTAAAGGAGAGGTATGTGAAGAAATGTGAAGAAATTGTGATTTGGGTAGAAGGTGCTTTTTTTGGTGTGTTTGTTTTCAGATTAGCTAAATCAAGCCAGTCACTCAGAGGCTGTTAAGTCTCAGAAGTATGAAGACCATGCCACATTTGTTTTGAAAGTATGAGAACCTTGCCATATGGCTCTGCATGGGGATCCATGTGGAAAGACAGCAGCAAAAACCTCTATCCTGAGCAGTCTGTTTAATTCAACCAAAGATCAGGTGTCCACATAGAGCTGTGCACTTCTGCCCAGTGTTCTCTGCCCTGTGCTGTTTGTTGACTTCCTCAGATTCCTCCTTCTGTTCCTCTCTTTCCTACATGCATATCCACTCATTCTTGTACCCTGCTGCTGCATGTACCTTATCCCCCTTTCATTTCTGTTTCATGTCTCCTAAATAACCTTTTCCAGCAAGGCAGCAAAGCCATGAAGGGCAGTGCTTGTTGCTGTTACTGTGTTTGGTCTCTGCCTGTGTGTTTCAAGTGTAATGAGTTTAAATAAAATGTTATGAGGATAATAATTCCTCCAGCTGGTGAGCTTGGAGTTCTTCATGTCTAGGGGGTTAACTGAGTGTTTCCCTGACCTGGTAATGTTAACTTTTAATAGTCCTAGAAGGAGAAAAGCATTGATCTCTACTAACATTTATAACAGCCAAGCCCTGTTAAATTATATGGCAGTTAAACTAACATCCATTATTGTAATGGAGTCATTCATAAAATATTTATTTGTTAACAAATTAAAAGCTAGATGTATAATAAGTAGTGACTGACAAAGTTTTATGGAAAATACCATCATTCAAACAAACCTGATAATTTGTTGATGAAAGAAGCTGTGTGAATGTATTGTTAAAGCACTCATTAAATAGAGGAATTGGCTAATTGGTAATCAGCAATGTATCCATATATCTCTGCTCTGATTTCCAGGGGATTTCCATCCTGCATTTCTCCATAATAGTGTTGAGCTCTATTGCTAGTCTAAAATAGCACTTAAATGTTTAAATACCTGATGTTAATTGTTGTGAATTGTCATGTCATTTCAGCCTGACAGTCCCACAGGAAAGCTTACCAGTCTCTGTGAATTCACTATATCCAGTATGGAAACTGCTTGGTGTTTTATTAAACTCTGACTTTAAAAGCTAAAATAGAGTCTAAATAGAGACTACAGAGTTAGAAAAAACCAGTGGAGGAGTAGACTTGCAGACCATACATGGCAGAACTCCTGTGGCTCTGGGGCTTATGTGTCCCCTTTTGTGTCTCAGACCCTCTCTTTGTTTCTGTTTGCTTAGGCTCATAGAAATGTTGGATGTTAGGGACCTCTGAAGGTCGTCTACTCCAAGCTCCCACTTGAAGTGCCAGTGTCCCCAACGCTAGATCAGGTCAGTCAAGGTTTCAGGTGACTTGGGAACATCCAGGGATGGAGATGTCACCCTGGCATCTCTCTTTCCCTCTGTATTACATAGGATCTACATAATCACACTAAGGCCATGTAATGTGCAAGGTGAAAGGAATAAAGAAAGGTGACAATGAACAGCAAGTACAACTTGAGTGAGTAATGAAAAAATAAGGAAAGGAGGCAGCTTGAAAACTTGGATCTTGAAAGATGGATTTCAAGTCTTGGGCTTGGGTGTCATTAAGGAATGCCTCCCTGAATGTGTCTTCTAAGACCGGCAGCAATTTCATACTAAGCTTCAGCATGAACAAATGCTTGGGAAGGCTAATAACTCTTTCCTTGTAGCAATAGGAGTTTTTGTGCAAGCAGGAGCCTTGTGTCTGCCTGGCATTTTTAATACATCAGTTAAACCCAAGAAGTAATACTTACTTCGTGGTGGAAGTGTCAGAACCTGAAGCTACTTTGTCTGCCTGAATGTTTTTGTAGGGTAGAACTGGTAAGAGAGCAGATCAGAATATTTATTAAGAGAAACGAATTCATGCTCTTTCACAAATAGAACCATTATTCTAGGAAATAACGTGGGAAACTCATTACAACCTGTAGTTTAAGACACTAGTTTTTTCTGCTGGGGGAACTATCAAAATATTACATAAGCATGGCAATTGTGTGGGCTTTTTAATCTTATTAAATATCAAGCTTACAAGCCTAGTGGTTAATTTATGGTTTGAAGGTTATCTTTGATATGAGAAGGGACTAAGTTTATGTCATTTTGGTTAAAGCTTGGATTAGAGATAAAAGAGCTCGAGATTCCGACACGAGATTTCTGATGAGAAAGCAAAATATAGAGACCATCAAAGTTTCTACATTTTTGGTCTTCTCATATGGTATATTAATTTTTTATAGTTCCAACGAAAGTCAAATATTCCTCAGGAATTTGTGTTCTAGAACAGCTAGCAAGTGTTGATTCTGACTTGTTAATTAAAAGAATGAGATTTTTTTTTTTTCTGAAAGTCTTAAAACAATTTTGAATAGGTCATCCATTTAGAAGTATTTGTTTAACTTCACTTTTATATTTTCAGATTTTTCTGAGGTAAATATGAAATTATTGGTGTAAACTTGCAGGCCAATGTCAAAATTGGCTTTTAGCTGTTTTAAAATATTTCAAACATGATCAGTGTTTTACTTTGCTCCATTATCTCAGAGTTAATAACAAAGCATGTTCTAACTTCCTAAACCAAAACAGAATTATCAAGACTGTTGCCTTTACTTTGTTGAAAGGAATTGCTTCCTGGTGTACATGGTTAAGGTTTTGACTGTATTCAGACTCTCACCTGAAAGTATGTTAATTTTTCACTTAAAACATGGGCTTCTTTTACAGGTTCCTGAAAGTCTGTGGCTCTGAACTAGTACGTCTTGAGTTGTCTTGTGGCCATTTCCTCAATGAAACATGCTTGGAGGTCATCACTGAAATGTGTCCAAATCTTCAGGAATTAAATCTCTCATCATGTGATAAAATACCACCCCAGGCTTTCAACCACATAGCCAAAGTGGGCAGCCTGAAGCGTCTCATTCTCTACAGAACGAAAGTGGAGGTAGGAACAGCTATTTTCAACCTTTGCAATAAATATTTCCAATCCTGATAAAGCTGGTTTGGGGTTTGGTTTTTTCCCAATAATGAAGAAGTAAATTAGTATTTTGAGTGTCAATTCAGAGCTAAACTTGGAAAATCCAAAGGTAGTTTTAAAAACTTTAGCATGGTCTTTTATTTTCAGAATAGCTTTTGGCCTGCATGTTTTAACTTTCATGGTAGGTTGGTGACTTTCCACTACCTGTTTTAAGCAATGTGGTAAAATTACAAGTTTAAAGCTTTTCTTGTATTTTGAAGTGTACTCTAGACAAACTGTATTGGCAAATATAATTGTAAAATTATCGTGTTTAGTAACTTCCTTTAATTCTCAACATTCTCTGCTTTCAAATGATTTGCTAATTTCTAGATTCCTACAGTCTTTGTTTATTAGCAGTAATTGAGACAGAACACAAGTCTTTTATAAAACTTCTCATTTAGTCTAAAAATAACTCCTTTATACAGTTACTTGACTACCCAAATCGGAGTTGTTACTGCTTGCTGCAACACTTTTCCTCTCTAAGATAAAATGGGTTTGTGTGCTACAAGTAGCTGAGAAGTGTGTGGTAGTTTGGTACATTTTACAAATATTGTATCCTTGTAAACTTAGCAGTTTGTATCAGAAAAGTTCCATTCCCTCTCAGAAGCTACATTACTTAGGTGTTACAACCTTGCTGCCATAGTTTACCTGGCCGTAAAAGGTAAATGGTCCTACTTTTGTGTTGCAAAAGCTGTGCCAGAATGGGGGCACACCCATGTCTCTGCAGGCTTTTTTCCTAGTTTTGAATTCTAGATTAAACATTTTAAGAAGGGTTTCGTTGTGTGTGTTAGTTGTGTTTGTGCTTTTGGTGCAAAGAAGTCAGGCTGTGACTCTGGATTGTGTGGGGTGTTAATCTGTAGTGAGATGAAGGGAATGAAGATGGAACAGTAGCTTCTGTCAACTAGATGTGCAAGGGATATCTGAAGTTAAGACTACAGTATTGCATTCATAAGCAGTTCCCAGCTGACACGTGTTAGAGTTAGTTGGGTCTTGTTGTCCCTTATTTGGTGAATCCTAAGTTTGTTTGTGCCCAAGTTCCAGCCAGGTGTCTGTAATGGTGAGTGGGTAACTCAAGGTAGTTACATTAAAGGGTGATCTGCCTGGTGTGAGTGGTGCTTACTCTGGGCTGTGCAGTCACCATGAAGCCAGTGCTCCTCAGTAACTTGTTACTTTGTGGAGGCTGCTCTCTGTATTGAAACAATTATTATTTTCTTCAAACCACAAAGAAAATTGGTGACCCTGCATTAATACATCTGTATTGGTGCCTTGGGTGTATCTGTTCTGTTTCTACAATACTAGTCTTTTTGTTAATCTTTGATAAATCACTTTACTTAATTTTGACTATTGGCTCTAATTCACAAAGCTTTTTCAGATCCAGGAAAGATCACTGTAACAGAGGTAGTGATTGTATAATTTTTTTTTATTTTTTACTGTTGATTGATCAGAATCTTCTTGATTCTACTCAGGTAACTTCTGAAGTTTGAGACTTCATGGTTGTAATAGTGCCGCAGATGAAATACACTCTGAGGTGATTGATAACTCATTCCTCTGCTATTGCTTTACTGAGCAGAGCTTGAAATTAGATTGAATGTAGGTAAATATTTCTTGACTTTGAAGCCCTTACATTGTGAAGATTCACTTCTCCCTTTTGTGTGTATGGACATGCCTCTACTTGTAGCTGCCAAGAACATTCATTCATAATCAAGTTTATATAAGAGTCTGCTTCCATTTTATATGTTTGTATGAACAAAAGGCACTGTTCCTAATAAACAGTGGAAGAGAAATTACTGGAAATTTAAATAGGTAAATTTTAAATTTGAGACAATGCTTGGGTGTTACTTTTTAATATGAAGCCACTTAATACATTGCGCATCACAGGTCAAAAAAATAAAAAGGAAAGAAAGAAGATGTGGCATAGGATTTGAATTAGAGCATTTGAACTACAAAAGTCACAGATTTGTAGAAGTAACATTATCTTTGTCAACATGAGCTTCTCTTAGTGCAAATCTTTGGTTATCTGTACAAAATAGGCTGCCATTCCTTCTGTACTTTTCCTCTGGTACAGAAATGCTTGTTAGTAAGTGGTGGCTATGTGCAAAAAAGGATAGATTGATCAAGCATGCTGTCAAGTGATTGAGACTTCTCTAAAACTTGTCAAAGAGCTGTTGGTATTCTTGATTTTTGTGAAATTTCTACTTCTGTCTTCACTGTTGGAGCTTCTGAGGAGCAAACAGAGGAACAATGCTAATGATTAACCAAGAACTTGGCATTGTATTGTTGCCAACTGGATCTGCTCACTGAAAAGAATCTGAGGCTGTGAATCCACTAAGAAAAAAATGCGAACTGAAAACAAGTACGTGTTTATTAAGAGAAAATAAGAAGGTGAGAAGAACAGAGCTGGTATGGTGTTCTGTTAAAGGTCTGTCTGAAAATCCAAGAAGAAGAAACCAAAAGAAAAATCTGTTCATTTCATTTAGGCAGTATTTCTAAATAATTCAGGGGCTTGCTTTTTTTCCTGAACCCAGCAATGAGCAAAATAAACTACAAAATTTTCATGTGTTAGAGCACATCTGGGTAAATAGTAAAGTTTTTACTTTTGGTTGGGGATTTGGATGTGTGATTAAATAACATAGGAAGAGATGAAGATTCTCCATCCAATTTGTCAGTATGTAATAATGCTGTTTTTGGTTTTGCATTAGTATGCATAATAAAAACTACAGAATTAACATTTTAATAAAATAAATGGTATTTCTCCCACACACACTCCCAAGTACCTGCCCAGATACAGTATTTTCTTGCAGTCTGAGTCCTGCTGTAGCTTTTTCCTTTACTTGTTTGACTTTTAATACTAAAAAAGAGGAAAAAAGTTCTTTCAACATCTAAATTTAAAGTATTTGTTGTGCTTTTTCCATGTATGTGATTACTGCTACACGTAATAGATAAATTTCAAGGAAACGTTCTGCTGAAAAATTGAGTACTATTAATGATTTATTTTTAGGTGCGTAGATTTTTGAGGACAATGGAAACTTAAGAAAATTAATAACATTATGTTGTCTGAGCAGTTGTAATTACAGTTTCGTCTTACTTCAGCTGTTTTCTTTGAATAGGTTTTGTATTTAAAATTTTTGCCATTGTTTCTGTAATCAAAGCTGGAATTTTTAAGTGTATATTTTTAGTGAAATGGGCAAGGCTGGTGTTTTGCTATTTAGTGTACTGCTACTTTGGAGGATTGCTGTACCCTCTGGAGAATGTTGTAGTCTTTGGTCTTAACCCTGCTAATTCTTAAGACCATGTGTAATCTTATTTCCTTGACATATTGAGTGTGAGGTTGTATGTATAGAATTGTTTTCTAACCTCTGAATTGAAACTTCCAATACCTTTGAATGATATCAAACTTTCTGTTAAAAGAAAGAAAGTCCAGTGACTTTCAGTAACTTTTCAATTACTAAAAATAGTATCCTGCATGGCTATCCTCCTCCCCACCAAATGTGGCTCATTTTTCCAGGGCTTCAAGTTCATTAATAAAGGTTGTTAAAGGTTGTTTGATTATGTATATGCTTGAATAATTTGTATCTTGCTTTGAGAAACTGATCTCAATTTTTTATAAATGCAGTTTCTTTGTACTCAACACCACTGTAATACTTGTAGGATTTTTGTGCTGGTGGAATTAGTATTTACTGATACTAACTCCTTAATGTTTATTTGTTGAGAGTGTATTCAGAGCATAACTTAAGCACTTGTTGGCCTTGATACTTTTGAAGAATATAATGAACAATGTGTTATTGCATACAGTAATTGGCAATGCACATCTTTATCCTTGAGCATGAATATTATCTTAATTTAATGCTTATTGTGAACTATTTAGTCCATATAAATAATGCAGCCAAAAATGTATTTTAAAGAAACCAAAGCCACAATTACAGTAGGAGAACTGGTCAGTCTTCTTACTGATGGCTGTAAATTTTAATGTAAGATTATATATTTCATATTGCATGATATTCTGAAATCTTTCTAATGTGTAAAGAAAAAAAATTAAAGTTTGTATTGCAATTATATTTGAGATACAAAATGAAATAAATTCAAATCTAATTGCAGTGGACAAAGGACTTTGTTTTTCACACATTTTAAAGCAAATGTCGTATTTATGGATTTTTATCTCTGATAATTTTGACCAAAAAGCAAATTTGGAACTTGGGCAGCTGCAAGAGAGGACACTGGAAATCTTGGATACCAAAAAGAAGCAGAAGAATCATAGCAGTAAATGTAATAGCTCTTATTTTCTTATACTGTGAGCAATATAAGAGTTAATGCTGCCATAAAAATGTCCTACATTGTTTTCAGAAATACCTATTATGGGTCCCATCATATTTTGAGAGCTATTGTTTAAAGGGTTTTCAGTTTGGGCAAAGTTCCATTGGCTTGGATATGAATCTTTAGGATGAAGAGTTGCAAGCAAATAGTGGGGGAAAAAAAGGTGAAAGGCTCTAGCTGGAATGTGGATTCTTGGAATCAAGTTGAGTCAGTGACAGTCATGTGACACCGGGCCTTGATGGTGCTTTTTGATTTCATGTCAGGCTCACAGCATGGAATTTTGTTGTTTGAGCCTGTAATGTGAAGTGAGGGGGAAGAATGAAGGTGTAAAACAGATTTGCAGACATAAGGGAGGACATAATTTGACCAAATAAAGCAAAATCAAAATACAGTAATTTAATTAACTGCAGAGACTATTACTTTCATTGAATTAATTCAGTAATTGCTGTGTTGCTGTGTCCCAGTCCCTGCTGTGCCCCTGGCACTGCCAAGTAGCTGTAGAGAACAAAAAGGTACCCCTGTATATTCTGAATCCCAGCTTGCCAATGATACTGGCTCTGTTTCTGAAGAGGCAAGTTGTTCTGACTTTTGAAAGGCTACACCTGCACTCATTAATAAGACTCATTCCACCTCATTCTTCTCTTACCTCACACTTACAAGTGTCCATATTGCATTCAGTGTTTTTAAATGTGTATAAAATTTTGGAGACAGAAGTTTTATCGCTGTCTCAAAAATGATATCTCAGAAATGGTCCTATAATCCATGTGCATTAGGGAGATATGGACAGCAGATTTTTAACGAATGCATTTCAGTTGTCTCCCTTTTCATCATGTTTCTTTCCATGTTGTATCTTCCAAGGTGATGGCTGATGGGTACTTGGGGGACAGTAGAATTCCTGTTCTAATGCCAGCTCCAAAATTATTTGCTGCCATGTTTATTTGGAATCTATAAAAGAAAACTGTCTGCATTAATGTCAGAGGACATTACTCATTACCCTTGTGATCGTGGTACTTAAGGAGAGGGTGGGGGCCTCATCCTGGGTAGGGACTGGGTCCTATATCTCTTGCCAGCATTTTTCAGTTGGTTTGGAGATGCCAGCTGAGTTGGGACCAGGTGGTCTGAGCTAAACAGTTTCCAGAAGTTCATTGCCACACTTAGCTCTTCTGTGATTCTTGTAGTGCTGATGACAATAATTGGAAACTTAACCTGGGAGTTTTGTGTTCCTGATCTCTGACTGTGGCCAGTTGCAAGGTGCACGGTTTCTGTATGCTACACTTCTTCTATCAATAAAATTTGTGTAGTAGCAACTTACTCATTTTGTAGCTGTGGTATGAGGAGAGATACAAAGAAGACTGAGGAACTCTGGCATGTGATACTGTATAGGATACTCTACATAAAGGTCTGTGTAAGGACTTGAAATAATGTACATAACATAACACTTACGCTTTTCTAAGTTGCAGGAAGTTCAGTTTGTTACAAAGCTCAACCTTTTTTCATCTGGAAAATTTGAGGAAGGGATTGCTTAAGGTTGTTTAAGAAGTATTATCATTTCTGGGCAGAAAGTGATTGGATACTTGCAGGAGATATCTCTCTCTCTCTGGGACATCGTGGACATCATCTTGTTCTTCCAAAAGGCCATAAAAACAACATGGTAAAGGGTGAGGTGACCTCTTCTATTTGTTTCTTTATGAAATAGCT
This sequence comes from Serinus canaria, assembly GCF_022539315.1. Lineage (NCBI taxonomy): Eukaryota > Metazoa > Chordata > Aves > Passeriformes > Fringillidae > Serinus > Serinus canaria. Next base: position 73,246,840 of record NC_066316.1, read on the forward strand.
CGGGGAACTGGAGGACTTAAGCATTAAACAAATTTGGCCACCATTTAGCTCTAATGTAACATTTGATTCCCTGACATTTCCTGTTAACATTTTATTTAGCTGAAAATTATATATAGTGAAAAATAGACCGATAGAAGGTGAGCAACTTGAATAGCTCTGTAGACCTCTAGATCCAAGAAATAGTGTATTATATATTTGGTATGTTATTGAATGTTTGTGTGCTATCCCCAGATGTGGGCTTTTTCTGTAAAAAATAAGCTACTGAGAATAGGTATTTATCCTCAGAACTCAAAACCTTAGAAGCAGTCTGAAAATGAGTGCTTTCTGGGCAACCAGCAGGTTTGAAAACTTTTTCAGAAAACTAAGGCTAGTACTTTATAGGTATCTAGAATTAATCTTGTGTTTTTTTCATCTGTTAAACCACTGACTGTCACGTGTTTATTAGCATGCATTTCATCTCTATAAACATCTCACACTACCTCGTATCTTTAGCATAATTGTTTTGAAATATCATAAATCAAGAAGTCTGGAACTGAAATTGTCTTGATGCTTTGAAATACTGTGGGTGTGGGGGGAAAATCATCCTGGAATCATATTGTGCAATTTCTTTGTTGGAGCAGATTTAGATGAAAGTTGTGTTTTACAATTATCCTACATTTGGTTTTCTGCATTATTAATGTATTACATTCTCCTTTCTGTTAGAAAAACAATTGCTTTTAGAGACTTCTGCAGCATGATTGTAGGTTTTTAGATGCAGAGGTATGACACCTGGAAATTCCTGAAGTAGTCCTTATTTTTACTTACAGGCAGTATTGGTTTGCCCTGTTGTACCTTCCAAAAGGCATGGTTCAACAGAAGTTTAGAGAATTCTGGCTTTGCATCCAATGATTTTTTTAATCATTGTGGTAGAATAGCAGATGCCAAGTAATTTCTGACTTAGTTCTTTCACAGACTGTGCCAAGAAAATCCCCTCACCCATACAGTTGATTTTTGGCTTTCCTATAGTGCTGTATAATGCCAAAGGGAGGGGAAAAAAGTATTGTGAGTTTTTGTAGATTTTTAATTACTTTTGACAGTCTTAACAAGATTGTATTTTACATTTGTATGGGGGGTGTTTATCATTACAAATATTTATAGCAATAGTGACACATCGAAATAGAATTGGTTTCTTTTGAGGACTTCCTTGTTTGGTTGGTTGGGGTTTTTAATACAGGTAGTTCTAGTATGCCAAAACTTTTATTGGGGTGGTACCTATGAAATGCTATATCACTGGCTTCAGGTAGACTGATACATGAACTATTTGAAAATACATTTTTATTTAACAACAGAAAGTAGCACTCATGGTGTCTGTGCTGAAGTTAGAGATGTTTTGGGCTAATCTGTTCCTACAGTTGTGTGTTTCTCTGGGTGAGTCAGCCAATTCCTTTTGGGAACAAAAGGTTAGCTTCTGCCCAGATCATGAACAGAGGAGCCTTTCTGTGTAGTTCTAGGAATATTTTGATTTTTCTACTAAAGAATCAGCATCTGAGAATTATGGATGTGATTCGTAGCCTTGAGAGAGACAAAGATTTCATTGGCTTGGCCTTCACAGTTCTCCAGGTTGCTTTTTTTTCTTTCAGTATCTCAGGTTCCAAAAACTTTAAGGAATTCATTCAAAAGTCATTGACTTTGATAGCTTTTAGGAAGACACAGTACTTAGAGCACCCTGCAGAATTACCTCCTCTTAATCACGTTTACCCCTCCTCATTGAGGCAGGGTTGTCGGGATGGCTATTGAAGGAAATATTTTCTACTAGTAACTTGGATTTTTAATGTTAAAAATACAAAATTAACTCCTACATAATTCATTTTTTTATTCAACAAAAAGGTTAACTGGAGAATTAGTAACTCTGATTTAAAGCATAGCAAGCAAGGGAAGGGAGGAAGCAGTCTTTAATTATCTTGAAATAATTTTTAGATTCCTTTGTCTTAGCATTAGCTTCACTGAAAAATTTGAAGAAACAATTGCAGAAGAATAAAAGTATTTTAAAAGACTTAGGCTCTTGTTTTATTGAGGGACTGGAAGAATTCCCAATTTATGTCAGACACGGTTCTTCTGAGAAGGGGAAGAAACAACCTGTTGTTTGTCTCCAGTAAAACAGTTACAAATTTTTAAGTATTTTATAAGATTTATCTATAGAAAGTTAAGTAAAAGCTGCAGACTATTTCTTCCCTAACCCAAAGCAAAACTTTGTTTTTCTTAAGCTCTACCTTTAATCTTTCAGAGTCACACTGTGGTGCACTTATTTTCATGCCTTGCATGGTAGTGCTGTTGTTATATAGTAGTCATATTATAGTGCATCATTTGTATTTTTTTAACACTTTTTATATTTTTTAATCTCTGACTACTTGGCAATGAAACTGCAATGAGTAAATAGTTAAATGTTCTAAGTGCATCTTTCACAGGTGAGTCACATCTGCCACAGACACAGAAGGGTTTTCTGTTTGAACAGACATTGAGCTCAGGCTATCTGTTGGATGCTTTCTTGATCATACTAACATCAGAAATGATTTGTGCTTTCTGCTGGATCATGAATGTTAAAAAATCCTGGAAAAAGCCAAGCAAGATTCAGTCTTGCCAAGTGTATTGCTCTGGCACCAGTGTTTGGTTTTTGTGCTGGTGGGTTGTCTTTTCAAACCAACAGTACTTTTACAACATTGAAGTCAAAACTTGTGTGATGGCCAAGGGCTTTACAAAGACAGGTAGGATACAATTTAGTCCAATACCACCTGTTTATTTGAAAGTATACACAGCACATAACTGCCTCCCAGTATTATTGTGTGTATCCAGGTGTGTATTACAGGGTGGAGGACTTTGATGTTTGGACAGAGCTGTCACCTGTCTTGTGTGGAGTAAAATAGGATTTCAAATGGTAATCTCATCTCTTGTTCAAGCCAGGATCAGCTGTGTTGATGTCCTTTCTGAGAGACATTTATTGTACCGGGATATAAAGATTTCAGAGAATCTTCAGGCCATCTTCCCTTTTTCTGAGGTTTATGACTAACTATTATGCCTTAAAATATTTCTGAAATCTGCTCTGTAAGGTTGTGTTTAGCAGCACTGTCATATCCTTCTGATTGGTTTGACATCACGGTCTTCTCTCTAAAAACTACTTCTTCACTCTGTTTTCCTCATCTAAAAAACTCTTTACTGGGAATGGAGCATAGGGATAGACTATTTTATTCACCCACTTTGAACTTTTCCTGTTGTCTATGGCATCTTATAAAAATTTATTATTTTGGTAGCTTTTGTTTTGCTTGGATGATAAAAGAAATTTAGACCACTGATGCCATGATTCCATTAAGCAAAAGTAAATCTTATCTAAAGTTTGTTTCTAGGGTGGTTTTTTGTGGGTTTTTATAATCATCCACTCTTCACTCAATCCCTTTAAAAGGGAGCAGATACAAAGCTAAACGTGCCTTTGTTTCAGGGGAAACTCAAGAAATCTCCAAACTATAAATGTCTTGGCTGCTAGGCTAAAGAATGTTGTTAGATGGATAGTCTTTGATTTGAATGTCTCTGCTTGGCCAAGAAAGTGAAGTTAGACTCCAGGCTAAAGCTCCTCTTGTGAAGCACTCTAACATTGGAAAGTTGGCCTGTTACAGCTCCAGGATGGGGTGACTGCCTTGCTGTTCTCCTTCACTGAAGTAGGAGTGTTGTCGCTCATGTTGCTCTACTGACAGATGGCTTGACACAGACAGGTTATTACAATGATCATCCTCCTATATGGAGTGCATATGGATTCTGTGAGCTGCCATTCTCTCCTGCTATTTTCATGTCTTTTGCCACCTGGATTCTCAACTGACTGAGACACAGCTAGGCATGAACAAAGGGGTTTTTTTTCTTGCATGACATATGCAAAGCCCACCTCAGTTACAGAAGAACAGACACTGCGTCTGAAGGAAATCTGGTTAGCTGTGTGTGGGCATGTGTGAGCCCTAGAAGAGGAATTAATATAGCCAGTGAAATGAATGTTGAGTATGTGGTTGTTTACTCTTGGGCTTGACTTGGCATGATTTGAGATGGTATGACATGGTGTTCTACCAAGCTCCCTTATATTACTCAGATTTTTAAAGTTGTTTCTGTTTTCTAAATAATGGTTTAAAGTAATAGATTTTGAAAAGACCTTTGAAAATGTAGCCTCAGTGCATGGCAGTACAGGAAGGACTGTCTTAAAAAAGAGAGGAACTAAAAAGGTACTCTGAGAGATCTGTGACATTCCTGTTGGAGTTAACACATGGAGCTCAATTATCTATCAAGATAACTATGAATACTAGTCCTCCTCTCAATTTCACCCCTCTCAGAAGAGGCATGGAATTGATCTCACATCCTACTAGCTGTTCAGAGTGACTGTTCACTTTTGTACTGTATTTGTCAATTAAGGAAAGAGATTGCTCTTTCCCATCCTTTCAGGCCAGTGTTTAAATTCCAATCTGGAAACCATTACTGAAAGACTTGGTAGAATGCAGCAATATGTTCAGCTTTCCTGTGGAGACATCTGAATACCTCTAGAAACCTTGTTTGGAGGTCTGTGTGCTGTTAGACTGATTTGTTATACTCCAGTATTTAAGGTTTGCAGACAGGGGTTTGGAGATTTTGCTTTTAATTTGTGCATCTGTGTAGGTTCTGAAGCTCATAGCTTTCATTGACTTGAATAGCAAAGACTATGTCTCATTCTCTTTGAGTTATTTGTTTACTACTCTTTCATGATCCAAATGAACCATTTGCTTATTAACTGCTCAATTTAAAATTTATTGGATATTTACCAACCTTAAAATAGTATTAATAACCTCTTGAATAATGACTTCTTAATGCTTGTGTTTCATTCCCTAGCTACCTTTTCCTTTAAAAAGTAAATGAAAGTCAAGCAAGCAAGGGACAGTGACTTTGTGGACTTCTACCAAGATATATGTGAGGAAAGCTTACTCTTAGCATCTACTTTTAGGCTGCCTTTGGGAAATCAAATCTTAGAAGGCCAATCTGGAATCAAGAGTCAGCACGTCAAGTGTTGGGTATTTATAATTGCTCCTTGGAGACACCTAAATTAAATGTCTGAAATGGTCTCTGTGAATGCCCCATGCTATGTCCCTGTTCTGTGTCTGCCAGTCTTTCCAGGAATCAGATATTTCTTCTTGGTGATATGGCAAAGGATCATATTTCTGCCAAGTTCCACTGGAATGTAACAGAGGAAACTAACTAAAGCATTTAACTATGAACTTTCTGAAAACAAGTAAATTTATATTTAAAGAAACTATAAATTATACTACCCCAGCATACAAACATTGTTGACTAGTGTTCTTGTATTTACACTTAGTAGCAGTAGATTACTTTGTCACTTGTATATTGCTTGGTTTTTTTCCTATTAGAAACTTGTATACCCTGTAGAAATGCACTCATTTTTGTTGTTAACATGTTGTGAAGCCTATTCCTGTTTTAAAGCTCATATAGATCCCAAAGCCCTAATGAAGTCATGTTTTAATTATGATGCATAGGTATTTGTGATGTGAATCCCAGATTATATTCTTTTTTTCACATTGTGAGCATTTCCAAATACAAAACAAAATATGTCTACAGACAGTGCAGAAGGATTTTTTTTGTATCTTAGAAACACAGGTAAAAAAATCTGTAAAAGTTTCCTTTGTGGAACAGACCAGCTGTGCACTTTTGTAAGGTGCATCTGATGTTGCAGTCAGTTTCAGGCTGAGCAATGTGCAGTACTTTCTGCAAAAGAATGGCAACCTTAAATGGCAGGAACAGGAGTGTAAAGTACCCATTATATCTGTTTCAGTCTCCGTGATAGTAGTGACAAGTGCTCAGTGGCTGTCAGCATCCTTGTCAGCACGAAGCCGCCTTTGACATTAAAGTCCCCAGCCCAGCCCTGATGCTGTGCAGCTCTATTGGCAGCTCCATCAGGCTGCAGCTGATCAGAGAATGTCAGAGCCTGCCCTCTTCTCCTGGTATGTGGCCAGCCCTCTGTGTTTGCAGACTGGCCTTGCCTGTTATTTGATCTTGCTGCACTCTTCACCAGCTCTCCTATGGGAAATGAGCAGATAGGTCAGTGGTGTGTGGGTATCTTCAGGGCAGCACACAAGCCCATCCAGAGTGACTTGCATAAAGGTTTGTAACGATTACCATTTCTTTAAGCCAATCAATGAGTAAAGTACCCAGAGACTCATTAAGTGGCATTTGAGGCACCTGTAAAAGAGTTTTGAGCTGTATTTCAGGAAATGTGGTGACAGCCTTTAATGTCTAATTGACCTCTTCCCTTTGTTTCACTTTCCCTATTTCCTTCTGATGTGTTCCTCTGTGGCAGCAAACAGCCCTGCTCAGTATTTTGAACTTCTGCTCGGAGCTGCAGCACCTCAGCCTGGGCAGCTGCGTCATGGTGAGTGCTTGGACCATTCAGAGTGTGTGAGGGGATTGTGTGTGTGTGTCTGTGTGTGTGTGTGCAGTGGCTTTGGAACCAATATGGGTTTGTTTCACAAAGTGTGTTAAATGCAAGGTTTATACAAGACTCTGCTCTTTTGGAAGGTCCAAGATGAATGCAGCTTGGTCATATATTTAAGGGTTAGGTACTAGTTTGGTAGGCCTTAAATGGCTTGTAGGCTTTCTCAGAGTTCTTCAGCCTGTTTCTAAGTTTTTGGGCAGTCTCTATATGTGTAATCATTTAACAAGTAATGAGACTTTTGAAAGGAGATACAGCAACTGATCAACATAAAATGGAAATGAATACAGTCCTCAATCATTCTTCAGTAGTTGCATTTCCTGTGGTCATAAAAGCTGTTATAATCATCTTTTAAGGGGAAAACAACTGTGCAAAAAAAAATGTTTCTTCAAAGAAACAATTTTTGCTGCTGTTGGATTCTCACTATTAAGTGAATTTAAAAACAGCTGAGTCTGCGGTTTATAGGAATTTAATTTTATTTTTGTCTTTTATAAAAGTAGATCTCACTGTACCATGCAATGAACAATTTTTGGAGCTCTTTAGAAATGACAAATACTCGAGCCAGATGAGTTACGTGTGTTAGGAAGCAAACTTGAAACACCTCTGTATGTCTGGAACGATGCTGGCACATGACAGAGTGTCTGCTTTCCTTGCAGATTGAAGACTATGACCTTATAGCAAGCATGATGGGAGCAAAATGCAAAAAGCTTCGCAGTCTGGATTTGTGGAGATGTAAAAACATCACTGAAAGCGGGATTGCAGAATTGGCTTCAGGCTGCCAGCTATTGGAAGAACTTGACCTTGGTTGGTGTCCTACTCTCCAGAGCAGTACAGGCTGCTTCACAAACCTTGCGCGCAAACTCCCGAATTTGCAGAAGCTCTTTCTTACGGCCAACAGGTCTGTGTGTGACACAGACATCGAGGAGCTCGCTGCCAACTGCACGCACTTGCGGCAGCTGGATATATTGGGTAAGAGAATGGGGGAATGATGGTTTTGTTTTATGGTGTCGCAAAAGCCCTTCAGGTAAAAAGGAGTCCTTAAGACAAAACTGTCCTCCAGATATTTGGTAAATAATTATTTCTTCAAATTATGATTTAGCACATAAAGAAAGGAGAGACGTTTTGCTCACTGCATGATTTCTGACTCAGAAGCCAGTAGATTTATACCAGCTGTGTATTTTGACTGCTGAGTATGAATTGCTTAAACTGGAATTTAAGTGCAAGATTTTTTTCCACTTACTTTTATTTTCATGAACATCAGCTTTTTTAACTGAAGCCTTTCTCTTTTGATTATCAGAAGATCAAATTTCTTATAATTCTTTCTGCTTTTGTTTGTATTTTTATTTCTGTGAAGTGTGACAAAGTATATTTATAGCATGAGTTTGTCATCAATAAACATTTTGCTTTTGTGCAATAAATATTTGTTATATATTATATAATATATATTATGTACTATGCAATACTGAATTTCTTCATCACTTTTATCGGTAAGTGAATTTGAGTTATTAAAGATGAAAGGGTAATTAAAGCAATACTTAAATAGACTTTCTAGTAAGGTGGGAAGGAAGTGATGGGGGTCAAAAACATAGCAAACCTGAAATTTCTAATCTTCTACAGTTTCCATAGTAGAAAATATTTTTAGAGATCTAAAGTAAATATACTTTGAACTCTTGAGTAAGGACTTTGAAAAGTGTAGTTTTGTGTGATGCTGAATTTATTCTTTTACGGTGGCATATAAGGTTTTCTTTTTATAATAATGTAGGACAGCAGGGATGTTTGTGACATCAGTGTGGGAGAAAATTCTTCATGGTTTTACCAAATTAGTTTCACAGGATGGCTGAAAAAGGAAGATCTAAATGAAAGGGAATAAAGTAGTTGCTCTGTATACTTCTAATGTTTAATAATTGTAATGAAAATATTACATTTCAGTTGAGAGGGTTACTGCAAAAAACTGAGAACCATCAACATGAATAATTTTCCAAGCAAGTTTATAGATTTATTCTTATCAGCATTTTGATTTCAAAGTATTTACCATATGGCTTCAGATTGGCATTCCAGTACCCTCTTCTATAATGATGAAGAGTTTTACTCACTTCTGACTGAGTTGCCTTCTGACCAGCATGGGAAAGACATAAGAACAGAATAAACCTTAACTCCACCTAGTTCAAGTTGTAGATATGTTTATGCCCCCCAGGGGTACTGTGTTTTGTGTATCTTTAAGAGAGTCTGCTCTGCAGCTAAATTATCAGGGGCACACTGCCCTGTTCAGACATGAGAAGTTTCCAAATGGTGTAGGGAATTAAGTCTCTAAGAAGCACTTAGGTGCCCCTGACCACCCACTTCCATGTGCTTTTGTTGCAATGGCCTCGTGTCTGCCCACAAAGTGGTCAGGCCTCGTTACTGCACCAGAGGCTCCCCAAAGAATAGTTTGGCTGTGTTGAACTTATGGATAGTCTGTTACTTCTGTTGCCTGTCTTACAGCAGGGAAGGCTTGCTGCCACATTTCTTTAGTGTTTGAATTCAGGTTTTAATTCAGTTGGACGTCCTAATGATTTTTTTTTAAAAGTAATGTGAAAGTGGAAAAGGAGTTTGTTCTGTTCCCTGGTGCTTACCAATAGTCCTGAGTCAGATGGATTTGTAGTCAAACTTTTCCTGTGAGATTGCATGTTGTGTTCAGATAAATCCCTTCTAGGGGATATCCAGTTGAATTTCCTGCAAAATGAATAATCTGCAAAAAATAATTTCTTTCCTCCTTCAGAGAAATACTTGGTAGGGTGAAAAAAAGGTTGTCTTCTTCTGTAAACAAGTCAGTACAAGGTGATATTCACTATATACGTGAAGGACTTAGCCTGCTTTTTTGGCAACAGTGAGGAAACTGTGTTAATTTTTTTTTTTGTTTGAATGTAGTAATCACTACAGTCTGTGGTTACAAGGAAGAGCTGTCAAGTAGAACCACACTGTGTCATCTGGAGGTAGAGTTGCCAGGTGTTCCCATGTAAATGCAGAAGTCTGTTGTCTGAACTAAAGAGTGAGTCTCTCACTGTGCAGGAGTACCAGGGAAGTCATAAATCTCTGAAATCTCTGAATGTGCTCTTGCTTTGGGCATGTGATACAGGGCCATGCTGTTGCTTTAAGCTGCATGAATGTGTAGGATGTTTTTGTCCTTCAGTAGAAGAGTGACAACACGTCTGAAGCTATAAGAGGTCAGAGCTCAGCTTTGCAAGAGTAACCTTGAACAGTGGGTCTTCTCTGTGATGTGAAGGAATGAGAGGTGCTCTCATTATGTCCTTTGTCATCTCCAAGTAAAGAAACTCCGGGCTTGTGTGTGCATTGTGAAGGGTATTGAGGTATTGCTGCTGGGTTAGCACTGTGTGCTGTAAGGGAACTTCTTTTGCTTCAACAAAGCTGTGTAAAAGAGAGGTTTTTTCCTACATACAAGCACTTACCTAAGTAAGGGTCAGAATGTCTTCCCTTCACTGCACTCACCAGTGTTGAAGATACTATACTGATATCTCTCTGCAGTTTTCAGAACTTATAAACTTGACAGAGAAAAATTCTTGTTTCAGTTATAGCTTATTTATCATCACAATAGCTTCAGGGATGGAGGAGTCTAAGCTTCTGAAAAAAATCTTGTTGAACTGTAAGGGATGAAAAATGTGCATTATATATAGCCTGGATGCTGTTTGAAGGTGATAGGTCCTGAGGCTTGCTACCCATCTGTCCTTTACCATAATTGTTTGGTAATTTCCTTTTTACAGAGTCAGAGGACTCTGTTGAAGATGAAAATTGCTGGTTTTCAAGGACTCTATATACTTACTGGCCCATGTAAGTATGGGCCAGTAAGTATATACTTTCTGGCCCAATGCTTTCATTGTTGGATGTCAGGCTGTGTTTGTGCTGTGTAAAACTTAGAAAGAAAATTTCTGTTAAAAAAAAATCATGGGCTGGTTCATATCTGCTGTATCATAAGTTTGGAAGAGGAAGTTTGGTGTGTGTCACTGAATGCATGAGGATGTGCTTCTCTTGAACTTTTAGTTCTGAGCTTTCTTTTACCCACTACATCCTGAACTGCCTGCTTACAAGTATCATTTCCTTCTCAGCCCACATCTTTTCTGCTGAGTGACATGGCATGTTTCCACCCTCTGCCAGAATGATCCAGCTATGATCATCTGACAGTTCTGTAGTGACGCAGTACATCAGCCAGTGCTATCAAAAGTTAAGTGGACACCTCTAGACCAGTAGTTAAAAAACTAGTCTTGAAACTGTGATCAGCATTGAGCAATGTGACAAGTCAGATGGCAACCTGAATTGACAGTGTCAAGAGCTTTTCTTGCACGTCACATCAGCTGCTTAGTTCTCTTCCTTTGGAGTTCTTAGGTGCTGTCAAGAGTGAAGAGTAAATTGTATTCACCTCGCTCCCCAAAAGGTCCAACTGCCTCTGTCCTGCACAAAAAGAGTAATGAAAAGTAGACACCCTCGTTACCACAAAATTCATGTATTCCTAGCTGCATTCCAACACCTCCCACACCTTCCTGAGCAACAGAAAACCCAACTGCCCCCTTGCCAGCTGTCAAAGTTTTCAGCTTTATCTTGAGAACATCAACACGTAGTTAGTCAATTCAAACATGAAAATGTGTAGCACATTAAAATTTTGAATTTGAGTTGTGTGCAGTAGATTGAATAAAATGTAAAGAATAAAAAGCTAGTTTGGCTGGTCTAGGGAAAGAAAGGAAAGAAAAGTAAGAATATTTGAGGGAAGAGTGCTAGTTATTTTCAAGAGTAGGTACTCTGAAATATTATTTGGTGTGTAGTAGTGTCTCTTGCTCTAGAAATTTGGGTTCTGCAGTTTTTATAGAGGTCCTGCCCAGGTCTCCCAAACAGCTATAGATTTTGAAGACTTTGATGGATATCAATTAAATTATTTACAGCTAATAAGCATAATTGTTTGAGCAAAACGATTTTCATTACTCAGAGGTGCCTTTTACAAGAGTGGTACTAGAGAATTGACTGAACAACAAAATTAAATAGCAGATTTTAGTGCTTTGGTTATGTTTGTATTCTGAAAAATCGCTGATTAGTCTATGGAGGAGAAGTTATAGTAAATAATAAAGGTCCGAAAGCCTCCAAATTCTAGAAGAAAAATGCTCTATATAAATAATTAACTAACAGGCTACATTGCCAGTCTTTCAAAAGCAAAGGAAAATGTGCTGTATTAAAATTCTGAAATGCTTTTGAATGGGCTTTTAGGATACATACATAACTAACTGTACATTGTATAAATAAAAGTAAGACTACAGATGATGTGCATTTATCCTATGGTGTGAATAACCAAACCCCAACTGGATTGCTTGTAGAAAAAGGTATTTCCTAACATAAAATTTTAAGTCTGAGGAGGGAAAAATCTCAGGTGCAATAAAACATGCAATTTAGGATGACCTACTTAGTTGCAAATCTATTAAAAGTCTTGGATGAAATGATAGGAGAACTATCAAAGTTCAGGTAGGAAGGAATGAAGAACATCCTACACAAAAAAATCTGTGGCTAGGCTTCTAAATCTAGAATTTTTGTAGAAATACACGTTTGGATCTTGAAGCATAAAAGCTGTGATGCATAAATGAGGCTGGGTTTAGATGAAGGTGCTGATGTAGTAGCAATTTTAAGGCTTGGTGGAGAAAAAGATAAGTAGCATAATGTGTTGTTCCTAGAGTTGCATTTGGAATGGCAGAGCAGGTCCTTATGGTAGAACAGTGATACTGTGGTAAAGTGTGTGGTCAAATGAAGTGAATAAATTAAGCATGTTACTGAATTTCTGTGTAAATCTTTAGGGACTGTTGCATGAACTACCAGACAGTGCTGATGATGGTGATTATATAATGGTAAGGCAGTTAAAAATCACAGTGATAATGACAAGCTTGGTCTCTGCAGAGGAGATAAAATTTGGGAGTATGATAGCAAAGACTGTCCTTGGGTGATGTTCAATAATGTCTCAAAGCAACTAATCTGAGAGCCTCACATAGGATAATTGGAGACCAGATTCAGATACCTCCTTGCTTATGCAGAAGAGTACTGGAGACTAATGAAACCATCCACAGTCTTTCTGAAATTGAGTCTCATTCAGAGCATGAAAATAGGAAGATGAACTCTAGAAAGTGAAACAAAATCACAGTAAGGCAGTAGGAAATATTAAGGAACCACTGGCTAGAGGTGAATGATACTGTATTTCAGCTGTGTTACAAGTTTTCAGGAGTGGCTGAGCTCAGTAAATAGTCCAGGTGTGAAGGCTCACCCCGATACAAGGCTATTGTGGGAGAGCTGTTGTGTGTCCCTTGGTGCTCATGGCAGAGGGGGTCAAGCAGGCTGCTACATCAGAGCCATTCTTTCCAGGAGATTAGCCTGGAAAGCTGCCTTAAATTGGAATGCCAATACAGAAACCTTTTGAACAAATCAATACATTGAACAATAATAAATTGTTAGGACTAAATGGTATTTATGCAGTGATTCTAAATGAGCTCAAATACAGGGCTCTGGAAATCTTATTTCTGGTGTGTGGTCTGTCTCTCAAATCAGCCTCAGTGCTAGAGTAATGCAGGGTAACAAACATGGCATAACCTTCCTTAAAGAGCTTGGGTTAGGAGCTACAAAACAGTAAGATCATCTTTTTCTCTGTGTAAACCAGTGGCAGCCATGAGAAAGTCAGTCAGTGGACATAAAGAGGACATTACCATATTTTGAAGAAGAGCTGCATCCCAGCAAGGGTAGTATGATAGCTTTGCCTTCTCCGGTCCTTTAAACTTCCTTTAAACTGTAGTAGTGAGCACTACTCCAGTCCATAGAAGGTTGGGTTTTCAAAAACTTTAGCCAAGGTTGTGCTGCTTTTGTAACTGAGCTGTCTTTTCCTGGATTATGGGTGTTTTAGAGGACAAGAATGTATCATCTCTTTTCACAATGAAGTTATGCCACTACTATGGTCACCAGGTCTGTTCTGATCTGCTTATAAGTAATTCAGGTAGAGGGGTGAATAATGCCAGAGGATAACACACAGGTATTCAGGGTAGAAAAATCTTAAACTGAAGAACTTAACACTGAAGAATGGCAGAATGGTCTTGTGATACTTATTAAACAGGTGATACAGCAGGAGGAAAACTGTGAATCAAGTACAGAGTAAGTAGTCATATGAGGCAAAATAACATCAACTAAATATATAGGGGACTGGATTTATATTAGCTACTGTTTTGTAGGAAAGAGATCCTGTGGACAATTTTTGGAAAACATCAGCTCATTGTCCAGCATCATTCTAATGGGAATAGAGAAGATTAGGGTTATTTAGATGTGAAATGGAAAAAACACCGTAAGACTTACTATAAAATTACTGACTGTTTGCTCAGTGCACTGTATTGTTCTGGTCATCCAGTTTCAAAAGTACTAAATTAGTGCAGAAACTACACAAAAGGGGTCATTTTGAGATGCAAGGGAGTCTGGAAAACAGATGGGAGCAGAAGAGATGTGCATGGGAGTACGAATGATTTAGAAATAGTGAATTGGGAATGATCTCATGCCTCTTTCATTGCACCTTAATTATTGCAACTAATAGGCTGGAGTTTTTTGTTTGGTTTTTCTCTTTTTTTTTTTTTTGACATTATGTAGTTAAACTGTGGAGTTTGTGAAGGGGCTGTAAGTATAAAGAAATTCAAAAAAGTAGTAGAATTCATGAAAGATAGCTTTAGAAACCCTAAAATTATAATTTTTGGCAATTGAGAAGATTCACCAGTGAAAATCTGCTACTGTTTTTGCAGGAGAGGTAAGGAGTGTAGGGAACATAATTGGCCCTGGCACTAGACAAAATCCTGAACTAGATGAATTTTTGGGATGCTAGTTAGCTGAAGATGGAGCTGTGTGAGTTCAAGTCTGCCAGGAGTTTTCTGCAGTAGTCTTGGATATACAAACTCTCTAGAAGGAAAGCTTGATGAGCAGTTTAGCCCACTGTAGACACCCAGGCTCAGTTCACTTGCCTAGGGTAACCTGCCAGGCTTCCAGCCTTTCCTGTATGGTATGAATCTCCTCCTCTGGGTCCAGTGTCCTGTCTGCCAGCTGTGTGTGGATGTCCTGCATGGTGTAAGGTCCCCAAGGGGCACTGAGTACTTCAGACAGCTGGCTCACACCCCAGTGCCCAGTCAGATGAGCCAGGTGCTAAGCACCATGGACTGGACTGTCTGGATGTCCATCAGCTGTAATGGGTGTGTGGATTTGTGCTTATAAACATTTATTTATTTATTTATTTATTTATTTATTTATTTATTTATTTATTTATTTATTAGTGAATCCTATGCTTGCTCTGACCTGTGTGACACTTGGGAGTTCAGTCACTCTGGTCTTGTTTTTGGCAGGGTTTAACTAGTATGTTTTATACGTACATTTATGTTTGATCAGCAGTCTCTTGAATAACTGCCCCTGCATGTGTGTAATACCCATACTTGCTCTGGAGCTCTGGAAGCCTTGCTGATGCCTTTGGAATTGGAATAGCCCCCAGTCACTCGTCTGCTGTGCTGGTGGTCTGTGTGCTCAACAGGAGAGCGTGACTGTAGCCTTCCATGCTGCTGCCTAAGCCCAGCATCTGGTCCCTGGGAGGTCTCATGGCTCTGGGTACCTGCTACTCTAGTAAGAAATTCCCCTTGAAGTTATAAAGTTGCCCCCCAACAGGCAATGACAGTGACTTAAACAGAAAAGAAAACACACTAGGGTTTTTAAAGGTAAAAGTTCTATGTGCCCTCTGAGAAGCTTTTGATTTGAAAACTCATTTAAATTATCTAGATAAAAGTTGTGTTGTAGTAGCATTTTTTCATTACATGGTATTAATAGCTTAAAACCCTGCACTTTTTTTGGTAACTTTACAATTCTGTTTTCTTTTGTTTTTGAACAGGAACGAGGATGGTGAGCCCTGCATCTTTAAGAAAATTGCTGGAGTCTTGTAAAGATCTTTCTTTACTTGATGTGTCCTTCTGTTCACAGATCGATAATAGAGTTGTGCTAGAACTGAATGCCAACTTTCCTAATGTGTTCATAAAAAAGAGTTTCACCCAGTGACTCCCTACATATGCTGCTGTGGAACGTGTTTGACAGAATTGTTTTCCTGTAAATTTGTGCTGATTTTTTTTTTTTTTTGTTAAAGAGAATATAAATCTGCTATTAAATACTGGAAACTATTAATTATCTACACAAATGGGTAAAATACATTTAAATGTTTTATGTTTCTTTAAGTTGATATTGTACCTAAGAATTATTTTGCTCTATTAATTGGTGGCACTGCATGTTTTTAAATACTAGCCATATGTCTGGCTTTAATGAGAAGCAAATGAATGTCTTCTTAAATGTCCCTTCACAGGGTGTTATACACAATACACTATGTTAATATCCAGGTGAAAGCTGAAGTTCAATATTTATCCGTAGGGAAAATATGGGTGCTTCCTTTTCATGTGTTTGGGTGTGTATATATAAATGTATACATATGTATTTGTATATACATACACAGATATTGTAGCATTCTAGTTTGGCCTGCAGCGTAAAATTTTATCATCTGGCCTAAAATTAGTTATTTGAAAACCAGTTTAAGTGTGTGTAAAAACAGAAAGAAAAGGCACTTTGTCTTCTTTGAGTTTTGGCAATGAACTGTATCTGATACAGTTTCCTCCCTTCTTTCACCTGAAATGGATGTAGTGATGTTTTACAGTCCAGCCTAAGCAGCACAACAGATAGATGCAAGAGCCTGGACCACCTGAACTTAGAGCAGAAATGAAAGATAAAATTGACAGCTGCTTCTTGATATTGAGATACAAAGTTTAAGCCAAGTACTTATTGTCATAACTGGTAATGTGTAGAAAACTCCAGGGTAGTTTTCTTTTTCAAATTTCTGTCATGGTCAAGACTTTATTTGTGATATATCTGGTTATTGTGCAGAGTACCATGAAAAGTAGAACTTAGGGTAATGTGTTAGCAACTGTCCTTTCACTGGCATCAAATCGACTGTCAGGTGTAAAAACAAGCATCTTTGTTCAGTAAAACAGCAATGAAAATATAATGGGTTTGAAACAAGGGCAATACAATTTGATGATTTTATGATCACCAAACCTTAGTACTGGATTTATTTTGTTTGGGTTTTTGTTTTGTTTTGTTTTTCCAAGAGGAAAGTAGCTCAAAGTACTACTGGACTCTCTCTTTAAGACTGCTTAACCTCTGGAGAAGGTAAACTCTGTTGATGGACAATTTCTGGAAGTTTCTTCCTTTTGCACTTTCTTGAAAGAAGTTTTTATCTTTTTTTTTTTCCTTGAATATCACTGCTAGAGTATGTTGCTCTGTACAGCTTTGGTTTAGAATTTTACCTTTTTAGCCATTGTTGATGCATATGGACCATAAAATATAGGCTGTCTTTTGATACTGATTCTGTTATTCTTGTATTGATGGCACTTATTACCTGCTGGAATAAGAAGAAAAATACTTTGTCTGAGAGAAGTAAAGTATTGTACTGAAGATCAGTGACAAAGAACACTTCAGTTCATGCAGTAAATAACCAACTGCTACTAGAGGACTGCTGCAAATCGTTAAAAATCTGACAATCTCTGTGACTCCTGAATGACTGCTTTGAACTCTTTGTGCTGGTGCCAGTACTTTATAAACCATGTCATGAAACAGCTACAGAACATTTATCTGATTTTATTGAAAGACCTAGTTCTTCAGATTTTTAAATTTTGCTGAATCTCTGGGGAATTCCAGATCCAAAGAAGGGCATGCACAGTTGGCTTTTTGATTTTTTTCCCTCCACACAGATGGCACTATGGGATTTCCAACTAGTTTATGCCATTCAATTTTTTTTCGTCTTTAGAAATCTGAGCATTGTCAGAGAACTTTGAATTGATTTTTTTTTTTCCATACTGAAAGATGTCAGCTTTGGTATGCTTCTCTGTGAGACCTCATTTCTCTCAATCATGTTTGGGTTCATTTGTTTTTCTGTGAACCTGTAACTCTTTTTAGTCTATATTTTTCACTGTAATTATTAAATGTTATTATTCTAGTTACATGAGAACACAGGTACAGGTAATGGGAGTTTACAAAGAACAGAGTTCAAAACAAATGTGTTTGTTGTAAAATTTCACTTCTCAGGGGTTGTTCTGAGTTTATCTCCTTTTTTTTTCTATAGAGATTCATTTTGTTTGTTTTTCACTGTAAATAGAGTGGGATGTGGATGAAGTGATAGCCATTGTGCCTTCAAACTGGTAAACTTGGTAGATAATAGAGTTTTTCTCATCAGTGAATCAAATAAGTGGTCTTGTACTCACATACGTGTAAAGAATTTCATTCTCTGTTGCTTTTTAGGTAGCGTACAGAAGGTTTGAATTGAAATTTTGTTCATACTGGAGGATTTTTCTTTCTTATGTTGCATCTTCTGTTTAAAATGGTTTCTTCAGGAATTCTCTATTGCCACTTGGAAGATAAATTGAAGTTGAGTTTTTATTTGGGTTGTTTAAAATTTGGCTATTACTGACATATAATTAATTCAAAGAGAAGAGAAGCAATTGGGAATGACTTCCATCTATAGTTGTAGACTTCAGCCTTCAGTCAGAGAGTAAGAAGCTCTTTTAGCTATGGCCTTATAAGTCCAAGAAGTCTTCCAACAAAACAAAGACCAGACTTGACATTTGTAATACTTGTAGGATAAAGAAAACAACTTGCTTTTAGACCTTCCCCGTACGTCACAGAGAAGCAAGAATAGGTTGCTGTCTCTTTAGTTCTGCTCTCTTATACTTAAATGTGTCTATTTATTTATATATATGTATGCATAAATTATATATACAGACACATACATTTGTGTGTCTATATGAATTCTTTTGGATATGTGTACATACATAAACATATATGTATAAATCTCAAAGTTTTTCATGTAGGAATTACTTTTGTAAAGTGAGTGTAATAGAAAAAAGGTGTTTCATAGCAGTTCTGCTTTCAACTATTGCTTTACTCTACCTGGAGACTGAGTTCATCTTTACCATGCAGTAGGAAAAGCCTGGACAGATGTGCTGAATTTCCAGTGTTGCTTTGCCAAAGTGCCTTTTGGTTTGTCTGCTCGTGAAAGGTGTTACAGGGTATGAAGAGTGAATGGCAAGTCCGATCACTACTGTGGACTGTCTCCTTGCAAAGCAGTCATATAGAGGGAAACTTATATTCTGGTTTCATTTGATCCAAAATGAATTATGTCAGTTCCTCCACTGGCAGAATTTAATTATTCTTGAACTGGGTTTCATCTCCACCACTAGACTGCCCTCAGTCATGTTATCTGAATTCTGTTGTTAAGGATATTCCTTTTTTAAAATCCTGTTGTTTGATTATCTGTCTTTCTGAAGCTTTGTAAAAGATACGCTTTGGCAACAAATGTTAAAAAAAACATGACTAACATGTCCAAAAGAAGGAGTTTACTCTGAACTGCTCCTGTTTTTAAACTAAAGGGGGTCTTCCATAGCCTCTGTATGAAATTGATATAGGATGGCCTGTAGGTAAAGATGTAATTCCTTGGGTAATTTTAAAAACTAATATGATAACTTTACCATTTAAAGCATCTTCTTAACTCTTCAAGGCTTTAATTCAGTAGTGTACTTGTATTCATAATTTTGAGCTGTCTGGCTGCATAGCTCTATGAAATGGATGGGGTTTCTGTTCTTTAAATTATACACCTGATTAAGTCCATTAGTGAGCATGACTTATATAGAACAATTTTGCATGGGAGTTTGGACCTTATAATCTCCCATGTACTTGGAGGTCCAAGTTTCAGACAAAAAACCACAAGCAAACAAACAACAAAACCTACCAAAACCTTTGTATTTCCTTAGAACTCTTATGCTAAGTTTTCCAGATATAAGATGTCCAATAATCATGGTACACAGTGAGTAGAATTCATCTCACTCAATGTTAGTTCTCTGAAAGTTAGACATCTACTTCAAGGGAGGAATCTGGGCACCTCTAGAGAGTTATTAATCTCCTAAGGCAGACATTTCAGGAAAGGAGAATGAATCATGTTCTAGAGAGCCTCTCTGGAGACTGTGGAAGCTGTGATTTAGCTCAGGTTAGATACTAAACTGAGATTAATTCCATCCAGTGCTGTACTACCTGTCTTGAAAAACAAGACTGAAACAACATCCATCCTTAAACCTTCAAACCTTCCAAATTCCATCCAGAGAGAAGCAAAAAAAAAAAAAAAAAAAAGAAATTCTGAGGAGGAAACCTTGAGTTTTCTTAATGCCAGGATCTGCTTCTGCCCCTTGTTAATACCTGTGGTATATCATTTGTTTTATTTTGTTAGTTTATTTGGCTTTTGGGGTTGGGTTTTTTTTGGAAATGCATCCTCTTTCCCTTTTCCAAAATCTCATGTGCCTAACTGGCTGTGTGTATAGTTCTGTAAATGCGTGAACAGACAAAGATAATTAATGTATTGCCACTATTTTGATAATCTTTCATATTGCTATAATTAAGACTGAGTAGTTTAACTGCTCTACTGTCATCAGAAATGTCACCCACTGTGCATTTGCAAAAATTGTGTGCTGAGTCCTGGTTCTTACTGTGTGTACTTATTGCATCTTTTAGGATATATTTCCCATGTCACCTCAGCAGGACTGCTAAATTTACAAAAACTAAATAAAATGTAGCATTTTATTATGAGGACTGTGGGAGCGACTTTATATATATTATTTATATGTTCCTTGTTGATCTTTAACAGTGATTCTGTAAGTTGTAGCTTTGGAAATTACTAGACTAGAAATCCCTGGTTTAATGCATCTGCACTTGCTGTGTCAGATGTAGCCAATGTTTTTTCCCAAATGAAGGCATTAGTTCTTCACTGAGATGATGATTTCTGTGATTTTTAGATATCTGACTTGATAATGAAGTGCAAGAAGGTGCTCTTTAATAAATGTTACCAGCACAGGACAAGTTGTGGTAACTGACATTTGGAAGGGCTGAGAAATGAGTGTTGTTGCATGTTACACATCCTCAGGATCTTCAGAGAAATGCATCAGCAGGAAGAGTCTCATTAAGAAGATTCAGCCTCTGTAATAGGAGGCAGTGGTGAGATTTTCGCTTTCAGCTAATGGACTAAATACTTTTGTTTGAGTTACATAGCTCTGGTTTCTCTCTGTCTTGTTTTCACTTAAGGATGGTAAAAGGCGTGGTTAGGACAGACGTCCTAAACTGAAGTGCATCCATTGTGAGGAATGAAGTTTTTCTGTTGCATGTTTTGTTCATCTTTTCTAAAAATAAAAGAATAAAAATACCCTCAACTCTTTGAAAACTCATTTTCCTTAGATTCTGAAGAAATGAAAATGTCAAGAAGATTGAGGAAAGGAAAAAAGAGGACTTCTTCTGATTTATCTGGAAACTCATGGAAGCGTAGCCAGAGCTGTTTACAGATGTGAGGAAAGTAAGTGCCTTGCTCTAGGTCAGCTCTGCTTTTCCCAGAAACATGGGTTTCCACATAGTATCACATGCTTGTACTTCTAAATCAAGATTTACCAGGTAGATGCTCTTAAGAGTGACCTTTCGTGTACATGTTTGTGCAGTAAGTCAGAATGTCTCTTTGTTTCATTTTTATCAACTACATAAAAATACTTTTTCTTTGCCAACCACTGTGAAATCGTGGTTTTTGTTATTTAGTGAAACTATTTAATGCATGTACACACAGGCACACATACGACTTAATTGCTCCGATTTTTTGCAACTGATCCTTTTCCGAGGACAAAGTGCAGTTTGGGGGTAAAAATGGTAAAAATTCTAGAGAAGGTTCAAGGGAAATCTGATCAATGTATTGGAATACCTGATGGAGGGAAAGAATGAAGAAGAGGGAGCCAGATTCTTCTCAGTGATGCCCATGAGCAGGACAAGAGGCAATGTGCACAAACTGAAACACACAAAATGACACATTTTTTGGCAGGTTGCCTAGGGAGCCTGGAGCGTCTCCATCCTTGGAGATACTCATCATCCTGGGCAACTGACTGGGTGGCCCTACTTGAGCTGGTGGAGGCTGGACTAGAGGACCTCCAGAGGTCCCTTTCCAGCCTCATCTGTTCTTTGTTCTATCATCAGAGATATGCCTCTGGTTGGTTTCCTTGCTTCATTGTACTGATTGCTGAAGAAGGTAGGGAGAGGGGAAAAGAAAGAGTACCTGTCATAAGGCATGTTGAGAACAGACACAAGAATCTTGTACATTTCCTTTTTTGTTATTTTAGGAGAAGTAACATATCTCCCTATTTAAGTTAGCATGAAAATCTTGATGCAACTTAACTGGAATAAAATTTTGGTAACGTTTTCAACATGCAGATCTGTGACATACAAAACACACAACTGTTTTATGGGAGTATGATTGTCACTCCAAAGCCTGAAAGTTACACCAAGGACTAAGAAAAATAACCCTGTTCTTGGGCACTGGCAGTAGTTTCTGGGTAGAAATTGAGT
Organism: Serinus canaria; assembly: GCF_022539315.1. Classification (NCBI taxonomy): domain Eukaryota; kingdom Metazoa; phylum Chordata; class Aves; order Passeriformes; family Fringillidae; genus Serinus; species Serinus canaria. Next base: position 73,268,810 of record NC_066316.1, read on the forward strand.
TGTTTATAATATACTAGGAATGGTTTAGTTTCATATCTTTAGTATTTGTTTGTGTAGACCTTACACTGAATTGGGATTGCCATGGTTTAGGTGACAGTTATTCCTATTTACTTTATTGGGTATAGCAGTTACCTGTTCATAGTGTCAAACACAAATGTTCAAATTCAGGTGAAAAAGAGGACCAAGTCTACGAAGCAGTGAGATGACTGACTGTTTTAGGGAGGTACTGTGTATAATTGTGGTGAGTTCCCATCTTTTGAATGTTTACTGTTTTACCATTGTCAGGAGTTGTTGTCTCTGCTCACCATCAGAGATGGGTTCCTTTTAATCAACCTTGGTCTCTCTAGATTTTTCTTTAGGGCAGTGCCACAGATTTTTGCACATACCCACTGTTCTGAAATTAACAGAAAAAATTAAGTAAATTAAAATAACCAGGAATTTATGTGTTCACAGGGAGACCTCGCACTTTCTGATTTAACTTTGACAATTACAGGTGCCCTTTGGCTGTCATAGTGAAATCTGTGTGATGGTGATCTTTCTGGATTTTGTTAATGAACATAAAGCCACTGCAGCTCTTCAGCATCTTGTGGCATTTTGCATTTATGTCCTTGCCAGGCAGATGGTGGAGTTGAGGCCTGTGGAGGTTGGCCTAGCCCTGGAAGTGAGGTGTGTGAATAGCCTGGGGAAATTCCCTGCTCACATTTATTCATATGTGCAGATGAGAAGGAAGGGCATCTCCAGACTTTCACATTTAAATACCTAAATCCAGCACCTGGATTCATTTAAACATGTCTCTCTCCCTGCCCCCCATCACATAACCAGCAACAAAATACTTGCATTGTATTTATGATTTAATAGTAGGCTCCATTTTCTTCTGCAGTAGGAGTTAGAGTAATGTAACGAGAAACTCCTACTGCATTACCTTTTAAAGAAACTAATTTCTGTAAAGGTGGAAGTGCAGCAATAGAGGGAATAGTTCCAGACACTATCTGTAAATACCTGTGCAGTGCATGCTATGCCTGTAAGCACCAGAAACAAGTTATGCCTTTTTGTAATAACAAGTTGAGAAGGACAAAAGGGATAATTGCCTCTAAGCACATTTTCTGTAGCTGGAGGATATTTATATCATTGAATTTTAAATATCTAGAGTAGATACTGAAGTTAGGACACTATTCTTCTAGGGTCCTGTAACTGAATAGGTAGGTTCTTCTATAGGGTGATTTGGATCAGATTAGTCTTCAATTGAGGTCTTCAATTGACCTTTGGAGAAGCAGAGGTCTGTGTAGACCCAATAAAATTTCTGTTGGAAGCTAGCATGATTGGATTCAGAGTAAGAGGTTGCTTACCTCTTGGTGCTCTCTATTAGTCCCCTAACTTGACTTGCTTCCATCAAAGGCCACCACTTGCTTTGCTCCATTAGTTGAACTGGATTTGATTGCTCCCTACAAAATAGCTCAGTTAAAACTAGAAAACTGTTTTCTAGTAGTTGTCCTTTTGGTTGTTAGAGGTTTTTGTACCCTCCCAATCTGGCTATTAAAGCAAGCAGAAGGAAGGGGGCATTTAGCTTCAATTAAAAGAATAACAAGCAGCAGGTGGGAGCATGTTGGTTGTGCAAATGCTTTAATTCAAATTAGCATAAATGAGGATAGCCACTTTTGATTGTGATCCAAAGCTTCTAAATTTTTACATAGTTCATCTCAGTACTGTGCCACAAAAATGTCCAAAGTGAGGTTTATTTGTACCTCATGGTGGTGACTCAAGCCCTAAAGTATAAAATGCTACTGTGAACATATGAGAACATTCAGGTCCTAACCAGCTTCAATAAATTCCCCAAAAAAGATCCTTCCTTCCAAACAGATGTTGGAAGTTTTAGATGAGAAGGGCTAATAAGAGCATATCTAAAGTATGGTGAAGGCAGTGGTTAGCAAATCTAAGCTGGAAGGAGGTGCAGCAGTTCTCTGATGAGTTTTTCAGGACTGTTTTCCTGATCTTAAGCTGCATTGTCCCGTGAAGCCAACAGCCACCCCTTTGCAGTCCTAAATATGGTCAGTATTCCAAGAGCTCTTTCTGTATGTGCAGTCTCAGATCCCATATCTGTTTTCTGTGTTCCTATTCAGTAATTAGCCATTCCACTTTTTAGTTTTGTCCTCCTCTTAGTATACTAGCGGTGTTTATCTTAACATCTACATTTATTTTTAATATTCCTCTCTGAGACTCATGCTTTTCTTTTATACTTACACAAGTACTTGATTACATTTCAAAACAAGTTTTTTCTTCTGATCTGTGTTCTGCTTGACTGAAAGTAAGTGGAAGATAATGTTATTGGTGTATTCCATCTTTTCAGGTTTGGCTGCTGTATCTTCTTTATTTCCGTGTGTAAACCCAAAGGTTTTACATGTGTCTTTTGCAGACACAGCTCTGGCATGGATCCCTGGCTCCTCCTCATTTGACTGATGCTTTTGGGGTATGAAGTATGGATTGACTTGAATACACACATAAACAGAAAACAGAGATGTTAGCCCTGTATTCATGAAGGATTTCATTTATTATGGAGAAATAATCTAATGCCTTATATTGCTAATTCAAAGATAAAATCTTATTATCTTTAAAAGTTAACCAATGATTTCTATGTAGGAAATTAAGCCTGTTTTCTTCTGCTGTGTTGGATCATTTAAAATATCATAATACTGTGTTGTGCAGTTTACTCCATTACTCCCAATATAAATAAGTTGAAATTAATGTTCTCCCTGAGTTGTCAGTGTCTGCTAATTCAGAGATGACAGAAATGTGTTAAAATATATTCAACTTATAATATTTATCTTGCTTTGCACCTAATTTGTTTCCCTTTGACTGTGTTGCAAAATGCCAAGTGTACATAAATAATGAATAAATAAAAAATAAATTATTTGTCTACATTCATTGACCTTTCGTGCATTCCTTTTAAAAACCAATAAAATGCTACACAATATGATGCATTCTGAGAAACAGTTTGGTTATATTTTTACCACTGTTCATTTTGAAATAGGTTTTTTTTTGAATATGAATTTGTAACCTAGCTTTTTTTAAAAAATTAATATTAGAAAAGTGTATTATTGTTTAATGGTTAGCTTCCTCTAGTCCTATGAAAGCACATGGAACTAGGTGTGTTACACAAAATAGATGTTTCACTGCCTGAGACAGTTTGTGGTACAGAGCAAGAGACAACAGATGTATGTAGACAGATGGGATATAAAGCAGAATATGGAGATTACAATGTACCAAGAGAGACCTCCAAGAAAAATATAATTGTTGACTTTCTTTCAAGAATAATTTCCTAGTCTAGTGCAAATTATGTTACCATAAGGTATTTCTTAATCCCTTTAATTATGTTCGTACTGGTACAGTTGCTTTTAAATGTGGAGCTTAAGTAACATGATAAACTCTGAATTTAGCATAAATGTTAAAGGCTCTGCAGCTTTGAATATGGGCATCAGAAGGGGACAGGTGATCAGCTGGACTCTACTTGTCAAGATCAACCCAAATGTTGAATGGAAAATGAGCAACTGCTTTGCTAGGAGTTTGTCCTTTTTTCTAAAGTGGTTTTATGGATTCCAAAGTTGATGCTGATTTAATCAGTGCCCATTTTCTTCTAGACAAATTTTTTGAGTGCTAGGTTCTCCTGATAGTGTTAATTGTTCAAGGCAATTAACTTAACCAGATACAGAGCTTTGAGTTTTCTAACATCTCTAAAGAAACTCTTAATAAGACTTTTAATCTCCAGCACCTCCTGAAGGGTTCTGCTTTTGTATCACAGCTTTGCCTCAGGCCAGTTTAATTTCAAATGTGCTAAAACTGTCTTCTAGCATCAACTTAGAGCTGCTGGTGCTTACAATTATCCAGAAGTGTATGAACAAGACTGGACCTGGCTTCTGTGAGTTTGGACAAAACACAGCTGACATTTGACACCTGCTAAAGTACAGTTTCAGGCATCGTTTCTGGTGGCCCTGTTTCTCGTGACACCTGTTTCACAGTATTAAAAATTCACACAAAAATCTGAAATGTGTCACGTGTCTGTCTTTCCTCTGTGGAGCATTTCCGGTAGTGCAAACAGTTTAAAAACCTACACAGATAAAGCCAGATTTCAAAATATTTCAGGATTTGCAGACTTTAATGTCTGAGAGCCTGTAATACACTTCTTTACATTCTTGTTTGGCAAATGTGCATTATTATTTGGGCAATTTAAGGAGTTTTGTGTTCTTCATGCCCATACTTTTACCTGCTTTATATCTAGACAGAGGGGGGAAAGTTTAGCGTTCTGTGAAAACATTAAAAAATGCAAACTTATCTCTGTTACTTTGCAATGCAATTGGCAATCTTGACTGAAATTTAAACAGAACACTGCAGATCTGATACCATGCATGCTGCAGTTGTTTATTCACTGGTAAAATCAAATGTTATTATATACAATGTAGGCATTCATTACAAACATTTATTACAAACAGATTTTAACATAATGCTTTCCCTCACAGTTTTTTAGAGCTAGAAATAAAAATGTCCTGATACTGTTACCAGGCAGTTTTGAACTGACAAGTATCTTCAGAAGGTAAAATTAATGCAGCAGCATTTTTGTAGCAAGGTCATGTCCACCCCTCTGGATGCAAATGCAGAAAAAATTTTAGTTCAAACTTCTGGCCAATATGTCTCTAAATGCAGTTGGAGGCCAGTGATGCAGTCTCCATAATTTCTTTGGAAAAGGATGAATCATGCTTAGATTCAGCCTTGTTAACTGGCTACAAGCTCATGGCTCAAAAGTGCACCACAGGCAAAATATTTAAAAAAAATTAATAAGCATTAAATTGTCTGTATTTAAAAACTGAATGTGACAGAAAGATGTGACTGGCAGTCTACTTAGGTTATCTTTTCTAGTACCTGTGTCTAATAATAAATGTTAACATTACTGTAGCACAGAAGGCCTATCATAGAAAAACCTAGAAGAAAATTACTGTGTTTGGGATAAACTTCAGAGAACTGACTGTGTGGTATCTCTGTTTAGAGAAATCTTCATTGTGTTTTTGCCATTGCTTCTGCTTAGTAATTGCAAAGGGGTTGTCTGCAAAATTATCTGTCACAGAGAGGGTTTATTGAAGGTGATGACATGCTATTTTCAACATATGTCTATTTTTTTTCCCCATAACATTCATTGATAGACTTGGTACAGTGCCTTGCAGTAACTTGGATTCCCCCAGCAGATATCTTTTCTAGAACCCCTGCTTAGTGCTGAGTATAAAATGCTCCTCTTTTTAAAATGTTTGTGGAAGGGAAGAAAAATGGTGGGACATAGCCTTCAGACCAGCCTTCAGCCTGGACTGTTTTTATCTGTGCTGCTGGACTTGGGGAGGAGTTTTAAAACAGTTCTGATTCATTTTCCATTTGTGTGTCACCAGGTAGTATTTACTGTATCTGTTACTAATGGAGAAAAATGTTATGCAAGAGTAAATCACTATCTTTGAATTGGCTAAGAGAAAGAATTTTTAAGATCAAAATATTATGGGCACTGATCAAACTGAGAGATCTACAATGCTGTTCTGATTTTTTTGTATCTATACTTTTAAATAATTCAGTACTTTCAGAGAATTATGGCATCTTTCAAGTTAAAGTATTGATCAATGGGTGTTCTGCTGCTCTCCAAAAGGTGCAGAGGCTTTCACGTCTGTGTCTCCTCTGCTCAAAGTGGCAGATCTTCATAAAGGAGGCAGGGATTAAGGGTGTCCAGCTAATGATTCAGTGCTGTCTGTGCCCTGGTAGGAAGAAGTCATTTGTGAGGCGGTGGGGTTACAACCCCTCTTTTTGCCTTTTCCTAAATATACAATCCTTAGGCAGTTTTTACATCTTTCAGTTCCCTTTAATATTGTAGGAGACTAAGTGAATGCATCGGTCTCCTCTCTTTTTGCAAGGAAGAGTACATGTACTGCCTTGCTCCCTATCATATATTTTTCCTCAGAACAGCACTGTCGCCTTACAAAAAACACTTTTCCCCAGAAGTCTCCTAAAATAATGAGCTTAAATTTGGAAGAGTGAGGGAATTCCAGCTTTTTGCATCTTTCTGTCTGCTGCTGAATGATTCATATCTGTTGTGGCTCTGTTCACACACAACAGCAGGATCTACCCAGGGAAGGCAGAGGCTGTTCCCTCTGGCCGAGAAATAGCAATGCTGTATCTTGTCTCAAAACAGATATGAGAAAATGGTCCATATTCCCCTGGGATGCTCTTCTGTATTGGGTAACAGGTTGGAATTGTAACATTTCAATGAGGCTGTTATTCGTGTTTTACAACACTCACAGCTGCTGCAGCCACTGCCTCTAAGGTCTCCTGCAAACTCCACAGTGAGTCCTCACCCCAGACTCTCTGCTTGCTGCTGAATTTTACCTTAACTAGAAGTCGTTCAGCACATGTAAATGATGGGGCTTTCCCCTGCCTGTGGCTGTGTGTTTGGGACTAGCAGGAGCCTGCTGCAGCTAGCCTTTCTTCCTCTGGTGAGAGCTAGGTGCAAGTCTGGCAGTAGACCAGTGCTGGAATGTGGGAAGCCTTGGATTTAGGCCAAGGGGAATTAACTGAAAGTGCAGCTGAGGCTTAGCTGCTGGGTTATGTGTGTGTTCTCAGGGTGAGCCCCCTTCTGCCCTTTCACTGGAGATGTAGAGGCAGGAGGGCAAGAGTCACGGTGCTGGGCCAGGCAGGGGAGAAGGAGATTGATTTCAGCCTTGTGGGCAGAGCCTGTGGGAAGTGAAGGGGAGTAAAATCGAATCTATGGATATAAAACCTCAAGTGGCCTGGCCCCAGCTGTTGTTGGGCCTGTATTCCTGAATGGTCAGCTGGAGGGGAGGCAGGACCAAAGCCAAATGGACTGAGAGCTTCTCTGCAGGTCCTCTGAAACACTCACCTCTCTTGGCTGGCTATACAAGGCATGTGGGCAGGCTGGGTTGTCTGTCCTCTTCCTTGCCCAATCCAAACAGGCAGACATGCATGATTAAATGAGAGCTGCTTTAAGATAAAGGCCTTGATTCCACACAAAATTAAAAACTGCTGGTTTGGGATATGATATATATACTGAGCATGTATGCAAAATTGGTATGCAAAAGGCCGACGTTCTCCATCTCCTCAGACCTATTAGCAAGTAAATCAATCCTTACTTATCAGCTGGTTTAGGAAGGGTCCCTGGGACAAAGCCAGCTGTTCCTTTTGGAGGCTGGACCTTATGGCTTTTTACCTGCTGTGAACAGAGCTGTCTCCACAGGTAGGACGAACACAGGCTTGGTCTGCAGTTGAAGATGGAGCCACAGCTTACCTTTCCAATTCCTGCTGTACCCACAGCATCTCCTTTCTGTTATCTGAACAAGTCCAGCATTGATGTTCAGCTGGAAAACAGGTCGTTTTCTCCTATGTCTGCTCAGTGCTACAGTATTGGCTGCCTATACTGTGATTAGCTCTGTGCAGAATGCTTATTTCTTTCTAAAACTTAATCTGTCTTGGGTGTTTTGTTTTGTTTTGTTTCAACTCGATTTGCTTGTTGAGTTAACAAGAGACTCTGAGATCGTGATATGTCACTTATCAGTTTTCAGTGCAATGAAGTCTGCTGCAGCAGAATGTCTGAACGTCTTGGGTTCTTGATATTCACAATATTTTAACATTTTCAGCACCTACATACACAGCGTGGCAAGTGGTAGTTCCAAACTGGCGGCACTGAAACAAACACAAGATGTAAACCTGTGTGGTCGTACCAGAGGTGTGGGCCCATGCAGAGCTCAACCCCTGACACATCTCAGACACCCTGGGGAGGCTGGCATAAAAAAAAGAGCACCCAGCCAGCATGAGAAAGGCCCTACAGGAGACCAGAGCTATCCCTGGATCTCTGTTCCTGGGAAGTGGGGGGTTCATCCAATGGAGGAGATTTTCGGGGTGGTTGCAGTTTTTTTGGAGGTGTTTGGTGACACCGGTCTGGCTTTAGGGTGGTTTGCAAGAACAGAAGCCATTTGGTGAGATGGTGGGATTTGAGTGCCCTGCCTTATGAGAAGAAGGGAAGGCGCTGTCAGAGGCGTGCTCAGGGCCCTGGGACCTGTCCCCGTCCCGCTGTCCCGGCTGTGCCCTTGCTTGCCTGGGATGTGCGGCCGGCAGGGAACAGCTCTGGAGGCTGCTGGATGCCTGGCGCTGGGCTCCTCCTGCCAGGCACCTCCCTGCAAGCCTGAGGGCAGCAGCTGGAGCTACCCCGCGCTCACTCACGCAGCGTGGTCAGAGCAGCCGAGCCCCACAGGTGTCCCCCTCCACGGGACCGCGCCGTGGGTCTCCTTCTGGGCCACGGAGAAGGGACAGAGCTTTGTCCTGTTATCCAACATGCCTGAACTGGTAGAGGGATTGCCAGTCTGAGGGACTGCACACCTCCCCAGCGGGAGGAGGAGGGGCGGCAAATGGCATCTCTCCCAGTTTTCAGGGGCTTGCAAATAAACCATGGATTTCCTGGGTGGTGGTTTTTGTTGGTTTGTTTTTTAAAATCACATCCAGGCCACAGGACAAGCAACACTTTTAACATGGGATTTAGATGGTTCTCTGTGTATATTTTAAAAACAACAACAAAAAACAACAAACAAAGAACCCCCAAAACATAAAAACAAACAAAAAAACAACCAAAGCCCAAACAAAGCAAACAAACCATAACCAAACCACCATTTTTTTAAAAAAAGGAATAAAAGACAACAAGCGTACTCACGTCTTTGTCATCCCCCTCCCAGAGGCACCATGGGCTCCAGCGACCTCTCCGACGGGTGTCCCTGAGGCCAGCCCCGCCGTCCTTGCGCGCAGGGAGAGCGCGGGCCCTGGGAGCGGGGAGGGGGATGCGGGATGCTGGACGCGGGATACAGGACGCGGGATGCGGGATGAGCCCGGCCCTTCCCGGGGGAGCCCCCGCGGCGGTTGCGGCGACCGCTGGGGGGCGCCCGCGCTCCATGCGCGGTCCCGCTCCCGGCCCCGCTCCGGGCCCCTCTCCCAGCCCCAATCCCGGCCCCGCTCCCGGCCCCAATCCCGGCCCCGGCCCGTGGCGCCTTCCCCCGGACCGGAGCGCTGCCAGCGCTGAGCCCGGCCCACGGAGCGGGGAGAGACGATGCTTCGAGGGAAGCAGAAACGGGACCCCCGCCTTCAAGTAGCCCCCAAACCCCAGCGCTGCCTGTCCCCCGTCACTCCGATCCTGGGGGAAAGTCGCTCCCCGGCCACACCAGCGGAGCCGTTTATCAGAGGCAGTGGGAAGCCGTCTCGCCCCTTTGTGCATCTTGCGGGATTTCTCCTCGCGCAGGCAATTGGCAAAGGTTAGGAAGGCGTCTTTAGATCCCCTATAATCCCAGTTTAAATATTAAAAGTATAAGCAGCCTAGGCCCAATATTTACCTATGTAACTCCATAGATTTCCCTCCAGACCTGGACTTCCAAGAATTTAAGGGATGGTTTGCGTTTCTTCCTTTTTTTTCCTTCCCCCACCCCTTCTTTATTTTTCCCCCATTCCTTCGTATTTTTTTAACAAACTAACCTGAAGGGGAGGGGGGGGAAAGCCAACAACAACAACAAAAAAAAAAGCAGTATTTTTATGACCGAGAAACAGCCAGTCTCCCTGTCTGTAACGTGAAAGGAAGGCGAGATTCCATCCCCGCCGCCCGCTTTGTCACCGTCTGGTTTTAAGAGGCCGCCACATCAACACAAAAGGCCAACACACACACATCCCAAAACTCGACACAAAACCTCAATTGGCGCAATGGTGAAGATGGGTATTTCGATAACGAAATGACTTCCCTGCTCTGGTGGGGTCTGTGTTCCTCTCTGTACCCTCACCGTTCTTCAAGCTGCAACCGCCAAGGAAAAGGGGGGAAAAATCCCTCAAGAAAGTGTTCAAGATAAAACTAAGTCTCAAATGGGATTAAGGTTTTAATTACAATTCCCTATCGAAGTAACATGTTTGATGAACTGATCCTATCAATTAATAGTAACTTTAATTTAAAACTTATGAAATAGCTTTGCTTGAAGTATACGTCAGACTATTTTTTTTCTTTTTAGGAAAAACATTTATAAAGGTTAATGCTACAGCCACAAAGTACTAAAGCACTAGCAGAAGAAATCGTAAAGAAGAAACGTGCTGCTTTGGCTAGAAGTAATTACTTGTGAACGCTTTGGAGTGTTGTATCTGGCGGTGGTGGATACAAAAAAATGGAAGTTATTTTAGAAAGGGAAAATAGACGGATGTTTCTACCCGCCAACAATATAATTTCATAATAATTTTGGCCCACGCTATAATAAAGAGAAAAACAAGGTAATTGGAACATGCATCAACAGTTTTCCATGAAATAAGAGTTAAAAGAAGTAATAGAACTAATCACTGTCTCCTCAAATCAAGTAGAAAACATTTCAATGCACTAATTAGAGTAATTAGAATAATAAGACTGCCTATATGTGGTAAGACAATGTGTACAAACAACTTTATTTAATGTATACTGGTAATCAGCGATGCGTGCGTGCTTGAATGCTTAGTGCAATAAAATTCACCCCCGTCCGCCCAGACAATCAAATACAAATTAGTTTAATGATTGTGCCTGCTTGAACGTCTTAGAAATCCACAGGCAGAGGGAAATAAATAGCACCATCCTTGTTTGTACGTCTCCCCTACTGACCAAGGAGCTGATGCCTCCATGGACTTGGCAATGAATGACTGTAGACATGAATGAATCAAGGGGGGAAAGAGAATTAATGAATGAGTCAGGCTGGCTAAAAACAAGTCCTAACTTTTAGACGAGCGCCTCTCACAGCTCCTGGGACGGGAGGAGACGGGACGGGGAAGAGGAGGGGGAGAGAGGTCTCGTCATCACTTTTACAAGCTGCCTCTGCCTGCCAGGATTTACAGCCGTGCGAGGAGGAGGGGGAGAAACACTGGCCGCCAACTTCCTACCGGCCTGCTCTCTTTTTAATCCTTAAAAATGATATCTGTGCGGGCAGGCCCAGGGACACGCGGGGCGGTACAGTCAGCCCGGCCTGGCGGGACCTTGCGAGACGGCTGGGAGAGCTGCAGCCGGGCGGGAGCCGGAGCCCGGCGCTGGGACGGCCCGCACCGCCCGGGCCCTGCCGTAGAAGCGATGGGGTTCCCCGGGCGGCCCCCACGCCCTGCATGCCCGCTGGCCGAGGGAGGCAGAGCTCCTGCTCCGGGCCAGCAGCGGCTCTGCCCGGCAGGGGCACGGACGGGGCCAGGCAGACGCGGGCCAAAACCGCGGTCTCCCTGGGGCGAAGGTGTCCTGGCCACCCCCTCCCCAGCCGCCCGCGGCCCGGCCGGGGAGCAGCGCCCGCCACCGACTCGCCGCTCCTCACGGCAACGCTGGCACAGTTTCGGCCGCTCTGTTGCCGCTGTCCTTGCCTCATCCCTCTCTCTTTGCCGCCGACGGGAGGGCAGGGTCCGACGCCCAGGTCCCGCGGGGATGCTCGGGTCTTAGCGGCTGCGGGCAGGGGTTGCGGGGGAAGGGGCTCCGCGCCGGCACGGGCGGCCTTCCCGGCCTCGAGGGCCTTGCGTGAAATCCCGGCATACTCGGGGCACTTGGCCGAGTTTCGGAGGTATTTACAGGGAGTTTACAGGGAGAGATAAACGCTTCGAAGGAAGACACCCACAGCTGGGACCAGGCCACGGGTCGAGGCCGGCTGCGGCGTGGGAATCCACGCGCTGCAGCTGGGACTCGCCTGCCGGAGAGCCCACGTGTTTGGTTTATAGTTTGATGAGTCGGGTCTGAAGACAAGTCTTTGCTTTTTGTTTTACCATTTCCGCTAATGCACCCTTTGGCTTTGCTCTAACTAATTTGCCCGGGAGAAGTGCCCTGTCCCCCAGCATCGCCCGTCCGAGACAGGGGCAAACTCGCTTCTGCAGAACATCTTTCTACATCCCCGACGGCAGCCCAGCCATGCTCCGAGCACAGAGTGCCAACTTAGCGTCCGCAACTCTGAAAATTCGGATTTTTATATTTTCCGTGTCGAGAATTAAAGCCGGAGAGGCAACCCAGGTCGCGTCCCTTCCTAAACGCACAGGGGAGGGGAGGCGGGAGAGCCACGGTTCCCTAGACAGACCCCAGCGCCCAGGCTCCGTTCTGGACGCAGCAGAAGGCCGTCGCTGCCCCGTCCACAGCCAAAAAGCCGCGGGCAGTTTCCCTCTTTCCTCACGCCCCACTCCCTGCTCCGCAAGGCGCTGCCCAAGCTCGGGCTGGGGGGTCCCCCCATGCCCGCCACCCTTCCCCAGTGCTGTATCTACGGCCAGAGGTTTAAGCCGGACTAAGCCCAGCTCTCCCGCTCGCCGGTGATCGCTCTCCCCCCGGGCCTCATCGCCCACCGCAGGCCGTCGCCAGCCTTCCCCGGCCGGGTGACCCGTCCTCTATCCCCACACCGACGGCACAGCAACAAAGAGCCACCAAACCTCCAACAGCGCGGCTTGGCACAACCCCGAGGCTCGGGGCCGCCCGGCAGGCAAGGGTAGGCAGCCGGGGGAGAGGGTTTTCCCCCATCGGATCAGCCGGAGGGCCGGAGCAGCCCCAGGCTGGGGCGAGGTCCGAGGCCGCGGGCAGGAGGCCGGGAAGGCACAGGCAGCCGGGACCGACCCGCCCTACCCCCGCTGCCCGGCGACGGCCAGAAGCGCGCTCGGAAGCCGGGGCATTGGAGAAGGGGGCAGGGGGGAGGCCCGAATTGCCGCCAACAAAGCCCGACGGAGAGACACCGTGGCCTCTGTCCCCAGCGGGGCTCTCACAAGCTGCCCAGCCCGAGAGTAACACCTGGCCGGACCTCATCCCAGCCTGCCCCGCAGCCTGGGGAATTTGTGGGATTCTCCGCTTCCCTCTTCCCAAACCCCGGCCCCCACTGCCCACTCTCAAGAAAGACGGCGCAGCTGGGCGGCGGCAGGAGCTCCCCGGGCCGGGCAGCACCGACTGCTGCCTCTGGCCCCTGCGGGGCTGCACACACTGGGGATGACAATCAAGACTGACAGACTTAAGGATATACACTCTCCTCTCGCCTCCCAGTTTCAGCCTCCACCAGAGAGAGAGCGAACCGAGGAAACAGGGCTTTTGTTGTTGACATCTGACCTACGACAGTGTCCCTGCCTGAAAATGAGAGCCGAGGAGGCGCTGCACACCCTGACATCCATCTGAAGGAGCATCCCATGGCTGCTCCATTTCCCCCTCTTCTTTCTCTTAAAAAGAGAGATAGAAAGCGATAAAAAGAATGACCCCTGAACCAGCCGGCCTCCCCACAACCAGTCTGGAAGGAGGAGCGAAGTCCCTCCCTTAAGGTCAGCCTCTCGCTGGGCGAAGAGCCCCGGAGGAGCAGCCCCAGGACCTCAGCCGGGGCAGGCCCGGCCCCGGGCAGCGGCCGGCCGCGCCACCCGCCACCGGCGGAGCCGGCCACCCCCGCGGCGCCGGCCTGCTCCACCGAGCCAAGGTCCATGCAAGTCACCTCCTGTCCACCCGACACGGGAGGGCTCCCCGAGAGCGGGGCCCTGTCGTCAAAGGCGAAATATTCCCTGGGCGCCCACCCGAGTGTCCTGCAGAGGGCAGAGGCTGCTCGCTTTCCGCAGCCCGTTCCGCGGGCTATTGACCAAGGACTTTTAAATCCATACCCAGCTTCAACATTTTACCCGTCAGCACGTCTGCGGTCACAAAACACTTCTTCTTTCTGTCACTTCTCTTCGAAACTATTGATAAGATCATTTAGCTGAATCTGTTCGGGATGAGTGTAATATTGACTAGAAGTTAGAAAAGATGATTAAATCTAATAAGCCTAGAAACTATCGTGAAGGAGGGCGGAGGGGGGGAGCAGAGCAGGATATCGCACATGGGAACCCGAGCCAGCCAAGAAGGACCTGAACACACCGCCGCGCGAGCGAACACCGCGCACTTGGATGTCGCTTGTCAGCGGGCCAGCCCCGCGGGTCCCCAGCCGGGACCCCTCCGGGAAAACCGACCCGCCCGTCACCGCACGGAGCCGCAGACACTGAACGTGACACAGGGGCCATCGCCGCGGGGTCCGGCCCGGCCCGAGGGTGCGCAGCCCCGCTGGGCAGCCGCGCTCTTCCTTCCTCCTTCAAACGGTACTCCCATCATTAAGCCCCGCCTTTTGTTTTGCTTTTTTCTTTCTCTCTCTCTCTCTCTCTCTTCTTTTTTTTTTTTTTTTTAAGGAGTCAGATGTTAAATTATAAAAAGGGACGAGAAGAGTCGAACCTCTTCTCCCCCATGCCTTCCGCCAGAGCATGCAAAAAACTTGAGATCTCCCCACCAGCATCAAAGGCAGGACAGCCCTACCCGCACAGAAATCAATGCTCCAAAACACACGGCTGTGGTTCATCTGCGGAGAGACATAATGAACATAGCTCCCGAGGCTCCCCTTCAAGACCCTGAAAGTTATAAGCATGGAGCCTCTCGGTATAGGCATCAAATTTATTCCAAAAATTCCATTAAATAGAAAGGAACGGCGGTGCTTTTACACACAGAACTCAGCTCAGTATAGGTACTGGGGTCTTCTCCCTCCAAATCTTAAGAACTATGCAAATCTGTGCTATCTTTAAAAATAAAATAACGATATTTCAATAATTAGAAGAAACTATGAAGGTATTGTGCATTTCTGTTTTATGTAGATAATAAAATATTACTTTAACATAAATATATAAGGATCTCTGCGTTTTTATTTTTCCCCACAAGCACATCCAAATGTACCAAAACAAAGTATTTTTAAAGAGACTGAACAAAAAAAAAAATTACATCCCATATAGATTTTGTTCACCTACTCATTTAAAGCTACAGAAAAACAGTTTCCAGAACCTGTTTGCTTTAAAAGAAATAAATATACATTGAGGCAGGCCACTTAAAAATGATATGAAAATATTTCCCTGGGTAGCATTAAAAAAAAAAAAAAGAAAAATAGACAAAGAAAACATTGAAACTATTTCTGCATTTCAAAGGACAAATATTAAACATATATACATAGTGGTAAGGTTTGCTTGGTAACTTTTTTTTTTAGTAAACCTATTTGGAGTTTGAGGCTTTCTCAAACATCCTCTCAACTCCGTTGTCTGACCTTACGCACATATTAATAAGTGTCTGAAAGTTCATTTCCTCCCTTTACCACTGGATCTGCCCTGATCTGATTCACTTCACTAGGCGCTAGTCCTCAACACTTTAAATAACAAGCAGCTCAACACATAAACAAACAAACAAAAAATTTAAAAAACCAAACAAAAAAAAAAAAGAAAGAAAAGAGAAAAGCTCCGTGCCCGTATCTTTTTAACAATTGTTGGAAAACCAGGAAAAAGGCTAATGCATATGCCTCTTAGAAATCATCATCTGTCTTACCAAGAAGAAAGAAAGAAAGAAAGCAATAAAGAAAGGGAGAAAGAAAGAAGGAAAGAAAACCCAGTGTCACAGGCATTTTAAAAGACAATGAGAAACATATTCTAAAGCCTTAGCTACTGAATGCAATATTTATAGGAGAGTTCTGCGAGAGAATGCTTCACTGTTTTTTCTCCATAATTGTCCAACACTCAACTAAGTAAACTTTTAGATTATAAAAATGCTTTGTCTCTATAGCACCCGTTTGTGCTGACTAAATGATCCCTTTATGAATTTATAACTATCATAAAGTTCCTCTAATGTATATGCATAGCTGTGTGTGTGCATAAGTACACAAACACGCACGCAGACACACGCACATACATGCGCTGCTCCGAGGTCCCACTCCTCTGCTTCCCTTCAGAGCTTTTTGTTTTCCTTTTTTTTTCCATTTTTTTTCCTTTTTGTCCCCGTGGGTTTTTCTCTTTTTTTATTTTGGAAAGTTAACCATTTCTCATCAAGATAATGTCACGAAATGCACTTTAAAACTATTAGCGAAGGGGGGGGGTGGGAAACACGGATTGAAAAATGGCATTTTTTCCCACTTCATTTCATTCCCAGTGAAAGACACAAGGCTGCCCAAGTTAAAACTGGTCCTTTCCTTCAATAAATTATACCACAATCTGACCAAAGGACAAGGGGAGGATGGGAAGGGAGAGGGGCTGGATACAAATAGAAAATAAAATAAATATGGAAAGTAAAGTGAAAAGAAATGCACACGGTCTCTGTGGAGAGGAGGGGCAGCGTGTGTTTACAGGCAGGTGTAAGCACCCGACCCCCACCTCGGGCCCAGCAGCTCCTCAGACTCTCCCTGGCTCTGCCTTGACATAAAACTGCTCAATAAAAGAAAGTTTAGAGGCTGATATCGGCCCGGGAGGCGAGACCGGGGATGCCAAAGGCACGCAGGGGGGGGAGGAGGGGAAGGAAAGGGCGCTGAGGGGGCGGTGGTGGGGGAGCTAAATAATTCCTTTTCCCCCTCAAGGAAATGCCACTTTCTCTGGGAAAAGTCTGGAAACATTCCTTCTCCGCCTTCCCCACACCAGGCCTTGCTTGCCCGCACTGACACGGTCTGGAAGGGTTGCACATATTTTTTTCCTCCCCCTTTGGTTGCACCTCGACCCCCGGACACACTGCCTGAAAATGAAGTTTACTTTGTTGATTTGCATTATTCTCCCTTCTCCAAACTCTCCTGCCATTGAAGGCATGTATTAAACAATTACGAGAGTCACATCTCTGGAGAATGGAAGCTGGAGGTGCATCTATATGTGTATATAGAAAGATTATATATATGTGTATATATGTATGTCTATGCACGCATGCACATGTATACATACACACACATATACTACTTCTTTTTGCTATGGTAAAAGGAGAAAATAAGCATTACACGTATTTAAGAATACTTGTTTATAACAAAAGTTCACATATACACATAAAGCAAAGGCTAAAACACAGTAACATATTGTAGACCGGTCACTGGTTGACTAACGCTCACTGTGGAAAATGCAAGTCATTTGCAAAATTAAGGTCGGAAAGGAAGGGGGAAAAAAGAAAAAAATAAACATTTTGTTTATGTAAACTTCGATTTTCTTGCAGTGCAAATTGGTACGGTTAAATACTGTCTACATCAAAAGGGATAGCTTTTCAGTTCTCTTCCTTTTTTTTTTCCTCTTTTTTTTTTTTTTTTAACATATATTCATACAGGGGATCCACAGAAAATAAACACAGCAGCATGTGCCAACACCGAGCGACATTCCACAATGCAATCTGCCTTTGTGTGGCGGGAGGGGGCTGCGGAGGGGACCCGAGGTGGCTATGCCCCCCTTTCTCCTCCGCCCCCTCCCCGGCAGGGCAGCGCCGTCTGTTTTGGCCAGCGAGTGAGGGAGTTTTGTGCGAATCGCTTCGCCCTGCGCCTGCCCTGCCGGTGCCTGCCGCTGCCCGGCCGGTGCCTGCCGCTGCCCTGCCGGTGCCCGCCTGCCTGCCCGTGCGCGGTACCCACTCCACTCCCGTGCACGGGCACTCGCCTGGAAAGGTCAAAATACAGCATCACACCTCCTACAGTCTAAGGGACCGTGTGGTGCAGGTGCTTTGTCTGTCTATCTATCTGTCTGTCCTCTGTGATTCGCGCTCGCCCTCTCGCTCGCTCGCTTTTTGTTTTCTTTTAATTTTTTCGCGTTTGTTTCTTTTTTTGATTTTTTGTCTTTTTTTTTTAAAGATAGGAGAAAATAAAATTAAAAAAAAAGAAAAAAAAAAAGAAAAAAAAAGGACAATCAAAAGTTGGGGGAAGGAGAGGAGGAGGAGGAGGAGGAGGAGGAGGAGGAGAGGAGGAGGAGGAGGGGCCGGGCGCCCCCGCCGCGAGTTCACTGCACGGGGGTCTGCACCCCGTGGTGCGGCGGCGTGTCCCTGCTGGCCCCGTACACGTCCTCGGCGCCCGGCAGCGTCCCTCCCGGGGGAGTCATGCGCTTCTCTTTCTGTCTCCTGTTACAAAACCACACTCTCACCACCTCCTTCTCCAGCTGTAGGCTGTCCGCGAGCGAGGTGATCTCCTGGGCAGAGGGCTTGGGGCACTTGAGGAAGTGGCTCTCCAGCGCGCCCTTGACGCTCACCTCGATGGTGCACCAGGTGCGGCGCCCGCCCCGGCGGCGGGTGCTGCGGCGGCGGCGGCAGCTCGTCGCCGCGCCCGCCCGCCTGCACCACCGCCGGCTTGATGTCGGGCTGGCCCAGCGCGCCCGCCGACCAGGGCGCCTCGCCGCCGCCGCCGCCGCCGCCGCCCCCGCCGCCGCCGCCGCCGCCGCCACCGCCGGGGCCGCCGTGGGACAGCGCCGCGATCCACTGGTGAGCGTGGCTCAGCGGGTGCCCGTTGCTCTGCAGCGCGTAGTCCGCCTGCACCAGGGCGCCGGCGTCGCGGTAGCCGCCGCCGGGCTGCATGCCGCCGGGCGGCTCGGCGTGCACCATGGGGGAGCCGGAGGCGAGCAGGCTGTAGTGGTTGGAGGCTGCGGTCGCCATGACTCGCCGAGCCGCACTGATCGCGCCGGTTAAAGGCGCCGCGCATTTGACAGCTACTTTTTCGCCTCGGGCGCCGCGCGGCGCCCGCGCCCCCCCGGCCCGCGCGGCGGGGCCCACTGCGAAGGCACGCGCGGCCGCCCCGCCCCGCCGCCGCACGCCATTGGCTCCCCGCGCCCTGACGGACGCCGGCGATCCCGGCGACCGCCGCCGCCGCCGCCCGCCATTGGCGCGCCCCGCCGGCCGCGCCCCGCCCCGGCCCCGCCCCCGACACGCCCCCGCTCCAACCCAACTCCGAGGGGGAACGGGGCGCGGGGGAGCGGCGGCCGCGGGGCGGGGGGAGCGCAGGGGAGGGCAGGGGCTCGCCGCCGCTGCCGCCGGCCCCGCCCCGGCCCGCCCTGCACCGCACCGCCGGCGGGAGGATGCTGCCGCTGCCCGGGCGCCCGCCGGCTCCTGTTGCTCGCGCCTCGACGCGCGTCTCTGCGCGGAGCGCGGCCGCGCCGCCCCGGAGCGGGAGCTGCGGGCTGGGGGGTTGCTCGCCCTCCAGCCCCCAACTTTCTGAGCGCCACCTCGCAGCCAGCCCCGCCGGAGCGGCCCGGGAGCGCCGCGCCCACGGGGGCGGGGAGCGGCCCTGCCCGCTCGCCGGCCCTGCCCTGCTCCCGGCACCCGGTGGTCGCCGGGGCGCACCACTCCTCCGGGGATGTCGGGGCTTCGCACCTCGGCGCTGCGGAGCTGGTTTTGTTCCGCTTGTCCCGTCCCGTGGGGACGGGGTGCCTGAGGGACCGCCTCAGCGGCGCTGGCCACTCTGCATGGATGCGGAAGATGGGCACGAGAGGGTGGTGGAAAATGGAAAAACAAATAGGGAAAAAAAAGGGGGATAGGGAAAAGAAAAGAAGTTGCGGCCCGGACAGGAAGGAAGGAGACCCTGGAGCTGGATTCGGATTTCCTAGGAATGAGCAGCGCCAGGCTGGCCGACGCGAAAAGAGTTCGCTGCCCATTTTTGAGCTGAAAGCCGTAGCTTTGTCTCGAAAATAAACTGCTCACGGGGGTAGGTGCGCGTCGCAGGCTCCCACTATCTTCATCGAAATAACACAATAGGGCGGACCGGGGAATTTATTACTACTAACAAGAAACAGCTTTCTTCTGCGAGTTGTTTATAAATCATCGTGTTTAACGTGAGCGCTGGAAAGGCTCCTTGCCTGGAAATATTCCTCTGCGTGGGGGGGTGGAGCAGAGGGGGGGATGGGCTCCTGCACATAAACATATACACAGCAGCAGCATAAACAGGATATCCAGTGCCCTGAGACAAGGGGCGCAGCAGGAGTTACCTCGTTTCGTTAGTTTAGCGGCGTATCAAGAGCTCCTTCTGCCGGGGGATGGGGAGGGGAGGGAGGGAGGAGGAGGAGGAGGAGGATAGGAGGAGGGGGGCGCAAACTTTGTCCATGAAAGAGTGGAGATTCTTCCTAAGGTTTGGGGTTTTTTTTTTCCTTTCTTCGAGGTGCAGGCGAAGGAAAGAACAATACTGCCTTTTCTGCGAGGGTTGCGGAGAGGGAAGTCAGTGTCTCTGAAGTGAAGCTGTGCCTTTTGTTTCCCGTGTGTAAACAACTGGGCACCCAGGAATTTTATAATTTGATGCTCATTTTCTCGTCTCTCTCCTCCCAATTAGGTGTAGACCAGTGAGTTGAAACAAAACAACAGGGCAAGTCCGCAGCAGGCATCTGCCAAGGCATCGCGGGGACCGTCCTGGGAGAGCCGCCCCACTCTCCGAGCCCGGACCAGCCCTCCCGCCCCCCTCCTGGGGCCGCCGAAGCTCCGCCGGGGGCGGCTTTCCCGCCAGCCCGCCTCCAGCTCCGCTGTCAAAAGTTCTTGCGTGGAAGAGACACGAGGGGCCAAGCCACGCGTCATTTTCAGAGCGAGGTTTCCACGCGGGCGCCTCCAGCGTGTGGTGCTCGCCGAGCACGGACCTACCCCGGTGGTCGCCCGAGGCACCTCCCTTGTGCCCCGGCCCCACGGCGTGTGCCCGCCCCACGGACAGCTGGTCCCCGTGGAGTGCCGAAAGCACCGCGCTCCCCGCGTCTCGCCGCCACCAGGAGACGGGACACGGGGTCAACGAGATTCAAACAACACTTTTCTGGGGGGGAACCACCCCCGGGGCTTACCCCAATCGTGCGTTTCCTGTCCTCCCTCCCCGGCCCTCTCTGTCCCGCCCGGCCCTTGGGCAGGTGCTGCCTACTACGGTCACCGTTCTGCGTGCCGCTCCCCCCGCCGCCCCAGCAGCGTATCTCACGGGCTAACGGTAATCACAGTTATCGAAGATGCACCGCGGCCTTAGGAGGCGGACAAAACCCGCTGTCCCCGGCAGAGCCCCCCGCCGTCCCTCCTGCCCCCTCCCCGGCGGAGCGCACGCCTACGGAGGCGCAGCTGGGAGCAGCGAGGAGCGCGGCCGGTGCATTCAGAGCCGCCGCAGACTCCACCTCCTCGTCCTCCCCATCATTGTTAGCCCTGTCATTAATACCGCTCCTTAAGCATCCTCCGCTCCCATCTCCCCCCGTGGAGAGGAGCGCCGGGGAGCGGGGAGCGAGCGCCCGACCGCCGGTCTTGTCGCCTCGCCGCTGCCCGCTGCGGGCTCCGGCTCTGGTCGCCGCTCAGGTCCGGGCCGCTAGGGATGTAAAAGAGACAGTCATGTGGCCCCTTTCTGGCGGAGCTGACCCCGCGGGATTAGAGGTCTCACCAGCCTTTCTTTCCTTTTCTCTGCTCGCATAAAAGCAGGTTGAAGGTGATGCGGTGTCTTGGGCAGACACTGCAGTGTTTTGATTCAGCTCAGCCCTTTTCACTGTTCAAAGCAGCTGTTCAAATACTAGGGCTGCTTACTTTGACGTGAAGAAGATTTTCAAACAACCCCAAAAGCTTTGAACTGACAGGCCTCCTTGATATCTCCTTCATTGCAGTGCAGCTACTCGAGAATATTCGCTATAAAATACATAGAGCGCCACTTAACTGGAGCTGAGTCCTGGCTGGGAGGCGAGGTGCTGCATACACATCAGGTGCATCCAGAAGGACGCGGGCGGGTTATGGGAGTCCTCTGGCCGCCCCTCTCCGGCCCCCCCCAGCTCCCCACCTGGGGGTTCCCGGCCCGCCACCCGCCCCCAGCTGCCGCGGCGGGCTCCGGCTGACGAGATGTTGGACTCCCTGGTGTTTCAACTCCGTGCGTGCCGGAGAGAAAGCTGAATTTCCAGCAGCAAAACAAGAGCACGGCTCGTTCCTAGCGAGCCTCGGCTTCCAGCCGCCGCTCGTCAGCCTGCCCGGCTCGGGGGGCTGGGGGAACGCTCCCCAAAGGCGCGCTCCTCTGTGCGTTTGGATGCGTGCGGCTGTAGGGTGGGGAATACGTATTTGCATATGCCTGTTGTGTTTAGAGGTGAAAAGCTTTTTTTTTTTTTTTTTAAACTCTGCTCTCCAAACCTTGAGATAGACTCACGCAGCTGAAAGGAAAGGAGGAGGGGGAGAAATCCCCGCGCCTCCTTTCCGCGTCTCTATTATCTACCCATTAGATGTTGTTTTAGGAGGAAATGCTCCAGGAGTGCAAAGACGTGGAGAGTCGCTCAGAGAATTGCTGGGTGCAATAAACGTGAGACTCCTGGTGCTCGCTTTAAAGGCCAACTTGGAAGATTTGTGCTTATTGCTGGGGCGCATTTAATGCACCTTTTGTGAGATGGGATTGTTTTGATCTCTGCTTCCTTTTTAACCTTTCTCTATGAGGTATTCAAGCCTGTGCTTTCGTGTGGCTCTTTCCAGCGTTGCTCCGAGGAGTCTGATTCGGCGGGGAGACCCAAGACATGAATGAAACTTCAACTTTAAGGGCCTGCGGAGAGACAAAACTGAGGCCGGGGCTTCACAAGTGATTGCTTTAAAAAAATCCAATCTACACAAAGAGGCAGCTGGCTGCTTTAATGAAAACTGCTTAAAGCGGCAAGAACCGCAGCCTCAGGGATGTATTTATAAGATGACTCAAAAGCTACACTTTCAAGTTGCTTCTCCTCCGGGTAGATATAACAAACACATTTAACTAAGAAATCTAAACAAAAAGGACAGAAATTGATAACTTTGATTGCACAAGCTCACATTACCCATTGAAATTAAAATCCTCTATCTAAATAGATTTCTCCACCTATCTCTAGAGAAAAAAAAATCCCTCCCTCCCTGCGTATATAGATATACACATGTGTACATATAATATCATGTACGTTTTTGCCCTGCTAGAATACTGATTATCCCAGAAGACAGAACGTGGAAAGGTGTAGAATTATAAAAAAAAAAAGTTCCTGTAAAGTTTGTATTAATGTTCATTTCCATCATTCCCCTCAACTCTATTCTTCCGGCCACTTCATTCATCTGAGAATCTGCTATTTTATCTGCATCAGTGTTTAAACTAGTGGGATATAATGTTCTAAGTTCAGTATTTGAAATTAAATTATTTGAATTCACGGATATTAATCTTTTCCCTTCATCCTCCAGTTCTGAATCTTGTCATTAAAAATGATCCACCCTTTGTAGTCCGCAAGTGAATATTTTATAGACAGATACCGCTATGAAGACTTCTAACGCAACGTCAACCAGTCAGACTTAGCTGTTGCAGGGATTACTTTGAGTAATTTATCAAAGGCAGGCTGCTAAATTTTGAGTGGTGAATATGAGGCCTTGGGGGAAAAAGAAGCAGAAGCAAAAGGAAAAAAAAAAGACGAATTCCATCAGTCTACAAGATAAATTCTGGTTGGAGTTAATACAGCTTGTTTATTGAATTCTTGGAGACAGACCCAGATGCGATTGGTGCAAGGGAGTTCGCAATTTAGTGTTCAAAAGCCTGGCTGGGAAATGACCGCCCCGTGCTGGAGCTGGAAGGGCGTTTCTGTTGGCGTGGAAAGCAGGTGAATTGGAAGGAGAGGAGAGGCGATTCAGCCTCTTTGGCTCTGGAAAGCGGTCTCACAAAGGTCTTTCCAAAGCCTGCTCTGTCCGGAGAGTTGTGAGGGACAAAACACAGCAACAGATTTTAGAGAGAAAAGAAAAAATAAAAGAGAGAGAAAAAAAAAAAAATGGAAAAGAAGTGCCCAGCTTTCTCTGACAAATCTAACGGTCGCTTTTCTGTTTGTTTTGTCAATGCTCACGCCTGATGGAGACAAGCAGACATCCTCGGGAAGAGCTCAGATAAATGGTGTGCCTGCTTCACCGGGCGACGTGATACTCCCTCCCCTCTTACAGCTTTCGGGGCACTTTTGAGCACCACTCCCGCTCCTCACTCTCAGAAGCGCCTTCTTAGAGGGCTCTCGGTCTCCCCTGCCCCAGTCGGCAGAGGTGCGGAGCGCTCCCTCCGGTGCGGAGCGCTCCAGACTGGGGATGGTGTTTTTCGCCAGGGAAGATGCGAGCCCGGGAGGCGGGAGCTGAGCCCCGCTCGGGCGGCGGGCAGCACCGCTGCGGCCCTGGGCGGCCCCGCACACGGACGCGGGGCTGGCGGTGGCCCAGGGGCGTTCTGCCAGCCCGTTGTCAAGGCGGGTTAGGGGATCGGGGCCCCGGCTGGGGGGCGATTTCTGTGTCCCCCCCGCTCTCAGCCTCCCACGTGGGGGTCGGCACAGTCCCGGCGGGGCTGAGCGGGATTTGCACGGGAGCCTGCCTCGGGAGGAGAGAGGCGAGAACGGGCCGGGGGGGCTGGAAACTTTCTTTCGCTTGGCGAGGAAGAAGAGGAGCTAGGCGAGCAGGAAGGCTGGCCCATTGTCCACAGAGGGTGCATTTTTGTCAGGCTGGCGTTGGTTGCTATAGTGAGGAGGGAAGGGGAGAGAGAGAGGAGGGAGAGGGAAAGAAAAAAATACCCGACCCTAAACCAAACAGAGGAGCACAGTTCGCCTCCTTTCGCTCACCCGGCTCCAGCCGGTAGAGCTCCTCGCTCCCAACCAAAATAAGAGCGGGCTGCGGGCCGACCCGGGCTCCCGGTGGGGCGAGCCGCCTCCCCGGCCCCGGCCCCGGCCCCGCGGGGCAGCCGCCCCGCCCCGCCCCGTGCCCGCAGCCGCGCACCCTCCGCTGCCCGGCCCGGCGGGGTCCGAGCGCTGCGGGCTGAGCACAGAAACCTCCCAGCGCTGCGGCGGGATGCCCCGAGTCGCACAGCACTACAGCACACCTGATCCAGCGCCTACCCACTTGGTCACAGTGGCTTCGCACCCCGCAGAGCATCCGTGACACTGATCCTGACACGGACTGCGGAAGGCTTTGTGGGGTGTCCTTTATTTTATTTTTTTTTTCTGTGCCTAAATAATTCAAAGCAGGGGAAAAAATAACTTCTCCCGATGCAAATGAGCAGCTCTTTAATTTTAAAAGAGACTCTTATTTTGCAGTAGTGTTTTTTGTTGCCTTGCTATTGAACTTTCAAAATAGTGTGGCGGGGGAAGGCAATAATGAAGGGTCTCGAAGGCTTAAGATTTAGTTAAGTGAGTGACTCAAGACTGCACAAAGAAAGTTAGTTACTTAGTTAATTGAGAATTATTCACCTTCTGAGATCTGCGCTGCAGTTTGTTCAGATGACAGTGCGAACTTGGGGCGGGGGGAGGCATGAGGCCGACAGGGGAGGAGGCAGGTCTCACTTGGGAGTTTTGTTTTTTTTTTTTTTTTTTTTTTTTTCTCCCAGGACAAGTTAAATTGCAGCTGAAGGAGAGAGGTCAGTATCTTTTCGAATCAATCTCTCTGTCGGTCTGCCTATGTCCCCATCTATTCCGTGTAAAGGGAAAAGCTCCAACTTTGTTCCTCCATCTGTTCTGTATCATCTGCAATCGACAGTTCTTTAGATTGCATGCACTTTTGCTCCCGATGAAGTGAAACTTCTAAGGTGTATAGTCACTTATCTGAAATAGGGAAAAAAGGGAAGTCGTCTTTTTTAATCTTAGAGGAGAATTGTTTTCTTTCCACATAACTGTTTATTCTCTCTCCCTATCTTTCTTATTTCTTTCTTTGTCTTTCTTTCTTTCTTTCTTTCTTTCTTTCTTTCTTTCTTTCTTCTTTATTTCTTTCTTTCGTTATCTTATTTTGTTCTTTACTTATTTTCTTTCTTTTCTTTTTTTCTTTTCTTTTCTTTTCTTTTCTTTCTTTTCTTTTCTTTTCTTTTCTTTTCTTTTCTTTTCTTTTCTTTTCTTTTCTTTCTTTTCTTTTCTTTTCTTTTCTTTCTTTTCTTTTCTTTTCTTTTCTTTTCTTTTCTTTTCTTTTTTTTTCTTTTCTTTTCTTTTTCTAATTTTCGAATTGTAGTTGACAAGTTTTATTTTAAAAAAACACTTTACAAGCTACCACTTAATGCATTATTGACATTTTTTAAAAAAATGCTTGAGAGAAATCACGTTAATGAAGAGAACATTTGTAGTAATTTGGTGATAATTATCAGAATCACCAAATATTCGCAAAGGCTTTAACATTACGTGTTGGAAGAAAAGCAAAACACATTACTTTAATAGTCTGATATGCAAACTATGGACCATTCAATTACATGGCTTAATAATGCATACATGATGTGATCTTGTTATTGGGATAGGAAGGGCTGCAGTAATTCACTCCGAAGACCAAGTGTGCTCTTACATTCAGTAAAATCCATTGCCATGGATCAGGGGGCCCTGCCAAACTACATTTAAGAGAATAAAAATTAATGACTGAGAATTTGAGCGTTAAATTAACATTAATTATATGACCTGCCTGCTGGAAAGATTAAATTTCTTACGCCCTAATTAGATAACGTCTCCTCATACATCAAACAATTTCCATTTCCAGATTTCAGGATTAAAATGCAGGCTGGGGAGACCGGACTTGTTCTGTCGCCGGCAGCCGGCGGCCTCTCAGAAAGCTCCCGGCCCCGTCCCGCTCCTCCCGAATCCCGGGGGCTCACGGCGGGCTGGGATCGGGGCCGGGGAGCAGCTCTGGGTCAGCCCTTCTGTAACTTGAATTTCCCTCACCCACCGCCCCGGATGTGGTGGCGAGGCCGGGCGGGGCGGGGGCGCGCCGCGGGTGCGCGGGTGCGGAGCGAGATGCGGGAGCGCCTCGCCCGCCGCCCGGGGATGCTCTGAGGAGCGGCCCAGACACCCGCGCTGCCCCGGGGGCTGCCCCCGTCGGCAGCCCCGAGCAGTAAGGGCAGAGAGACGGGGCTATCTTCCCAGCTCATGAGTGCAACTAATTTCAGTTTAATTGCTTCTCTCAAGAATAAAACCTCAGCGGTTCTCCCTCCCTCCCCCACGCAGGCACACGGGATCCTGCCTTTTCCTGCCCATGAGAAGACCCCTCTCCCCTGCTCCCTCACCCCTCCAGCTCCGCGGTCACCCAGGCATAACCCACGGGTCACGGTCACCCCAGGCAGCGCCCGCCCGCTGCCGGCGCTCCCGGCCCCGTCCCCTCCCTGCTCCGCCGCCTCCCTGCCCCTCCCGACGGCGCCCGGGCCACGGAGCGGACACGGGCGGGTGTGGCGGGGCCGTGCCACCGGCGGGGCCAAGCAGCTCGGTTTCAGGGCTTCGGGTTTCAGGGCTTTAACCTCGACTTCTGCAGGGGAAAAATAAATTGGAAAAAAAAAAAAAAAAAAAAAAAAAGAGAAAAAGGAGAGGCGGGAGCGTATGGCAGGGTGCTCACCCGTGGGGCGGAGGATGCCGGGGGCAGGCGACCCTGTCGGCTCCGTCCTCCTGGCAGCATCCTCTGCCTGGTGGTCGGATACTGGCTGTGCCTCGATGGCTCTTCATTGTGTCTGCCTTTGTGCTGAGCCTCTCGGGAAGCTCCTGAAGAAAAGTCCGAGAAAGCCAGACTAAGACAAACGTTACTACCCAGAGGCTGTTTTGGGAGAGCAACTGTGCAGTAGAGCTGAGGTGGCCTTTGGCAGCTTCATGGTTAAATGCAAAAGTCATAACAACCCCCTACCCACCTCGAAAAACTGTTAGGAACAGGAATCATAACATTTAAAATGTTTCCTTGTTCTCACTTCATTCTGTAGTACCAGATAATTGCTTTTTTAACTCAATTGAAACTCGGTTTCTGTTATTGCAGTGTTACTGCTCCTCCATGAGCTTCAGAATTTGTCAAAAACATCCATTTCTTGTCTATTAATGTCTCTTGCCCACTTTCTGGACTGGATTGATAACCATTTATGTTTAATGCTATGTTAAGTAACAGCTTTGGGAAATGGAGTAGGTGAGGAGGCTGTGGAAGAGATAAGGGTAAATTGTCTTGTTCTTCCGTCCTGGTCTCCAGAAGCACCTCTCCTTCATGTCTGAAGCCTAGGCCATGCAGTCAGACTAATGCTAAAAACAAGTAATTATTTCACAAGGAGTTAATCTTTCCAATAAATAACAAATACCTTTTATCTTAAATTTGATGGCAAATAAAGTTGGATAGACAGGGGACCAGAGGAACTGAGGGCAGTAAAAGTTAGCTTGCGACACACAAGCAGTCTGCAAACTTGAACAGCATCTTCAACAACACATCCACATCCAGTAAAAAGAAGTTTCACCAGAAACAGCTGAAAAACACATTTAACAGACACAGATCTAGAAACCACACAAAAGAATATTGTGGCAATCAGCTAAAAAAGTAGCAACCTGCAGAGTTCCCACTGTTGTCCACTCTTTCCAGCTTTAGAACCACCTATTCTGTAGGAACTTACTTTCTGCCTCTGGTCAAGCAGAGGCAGAAAGCAGTGTGTTCTTTCATATCAGCATATGTTCTTTCATAGCAGCATATGTTCCTTCATATCCTCCTGTCAGCTTCAGTGGCAGAGCTGAAAAAAGTATTGAAGAGGGCTGAAGTGACTGGGTGGTAGTGGTCTTCAACTAAAACACACTGGCACTCCTCTGGTTACCAAGATATCACAGTGGGAGTGCAATAGCCTATTTGTTATAAAAATCTAATAACTGGTCTACAAGTTTCATATTGAGAGGAGGCTACAGCTGACATAACTGTTTCTCCCCTGAAAATGCAGATGGGGATGTGCTGGGATGCCCCTTTCTCTCTGCTGTGGTGAGTGACAGCTGAAAGTTTAATTCTCACATTTGTGTAAATGCAGTGGTTAGAAACAAGCTAAATCACTCCCTTGCTCTGAGTGCAGGGTGGGCAGGGACCGTGACTCAGGCACTGCTACAGGTGACGTGGCAGTTGCATTTCCACAGCTCTGCTTGACTGTCTGGGGGTGCTGACACCAGTTGGAGCAGCAGGGATTTCTCTGCTGCTCCCACACACAGCCCATGAAAGGCAATCAGTCTTTGTAGGGAACAGCTCAAATAATTCATGTACCATAATAATTGTATATTCCCACTAAAGTGACACTGAACAGTCGATCCTTCAACAAAAAAGATTTGCCCATCACCCCAGATGATTGCTGAAGAGTTACATTTCTAAAAAAAAAAAATCCCTAAACCCCCATGATGATACGCAAGCATGTAGAAATTAGTGGTGATAACTGAGCCTAGAGATCCGTGGCTTAAATGGGAGTCTCTGCATGTGAGCTGGGTGGCAGAAATGAACCTGGATCCCTTCCCTTTGCCCGCTAGACCCTTCAGACCATGAAGACTGGGTTGTAAATCCCCCCTCCACTTTCTGCTGTGCAGACATATGGTTGGTGTTTCCTCAGTGGAGACCCCCCAACTGAGAGTGCACCTGTGGTAGAGTTAGCAGTAAACAGGAGTAAAGAGTTAACCTACTTATGCACTCCGAGAGAGGTGAGTTTATCCACTTTTATTTACTGCTACACTACCGGACTGCGCTTCAGCATAAATTGGTTCAAGGTGCCTTGTTTCAGCAGTCGTACAGAGAACTGGCTTCTTAGTTATTCTGTAACTCAAAGGTGTGCAAAATCACTGCCTAACTGGGAATAAAATTATCATAAGCACAATTATGCCTGTGCTGAAAGGACAAGGTCAGCAGAGAGAATCCAGAATGTCAACAAGACTAGTTCATGATGGATTGTCCCAGACAAAGCTGTCTGATGTTATATATCACAAAAAGTTAAAAGATGATGTAATTTATATGTTAGACTCATTGTCAATTCACACCCAAACCCGAGGAATGGCAAAATCCATTGTCGCACTTTCGGCCATATGGCACATTTTGGGATGTGTGGTGAGGGTGGTTGGCAATATAGAATTTTTATCATTGGCATGTCAGTAAAGCATTTTGTGAGCTGACAGTAGCTTCTGTGTTTGGCACCAGCAATCCTGGGGGACCCCATATCAGTGTGTTTTCCCTGCCATGTCTTCACAACAATTTGTTCTCTGCTCAAAATAAAAAATCTCCCTGCAGCCAAAAGGGTCTCTGATTTAGGCCTTTTGCTCCAGAGTTTTGCCATTGGTGGTTCAAACCTTTTGGGATGGTAAAACATAGTTAGACTGGACTACTCAAGGGCAGTTTAGTGGTGTAGTGGCTTCTACCAGCTCTCCCAAATTTCTTGCAAGGTTTCTTATACTCCACCCCATTATTTCCTTTCTTCATTTTTTTATAGTCCTTTTTTATACTATACAAACATATTTATGTAGTAACTATCCAGAGAAGCTTGGTCAACATCCAGTGATCATACATTATTTTGAAAGAGGTCTGTATTCATGGCTGCTGACAAAAAATAAATGCATTAATTAAAAAATCTGCCTGCTTTGGTTTTAAGGGTAGGAGATGAAGACCTCACTCTTTTTTTTTGCCTCCTGTCTGAATGCATCCTGGTCATTACAGGTGGGAACGGGAGAGCTGCTCCTTGTTACAGCTGTATGGTACTTCCAGTTAAACATTTTTGGTTTTATAATGTTGCTAGATTGCTTCAACAAGGCCCAGATTATCTATTGCCACACAGCACTTATAAAATGAGGACAAAAATTTTCATCTTTTAGATTTTAATCTACAATGGGGCAAAGAAAAAAGTCTAGGGAGTGGGGAACAGATTGAAAGGGACTGGCTTCAGATGTTATGCTAAGTACATAGCATACCTTTGTATGTATTTATATACACAGCTATGTACATAGCATAACAGAGCTGGCTCTTCCAGACACAGCTGAGATCACCCAGCCTGATGCTGTACATCCTGCAGGCATGCTGAAGGTGGAAACTGGGGCCATTTGGAAATTATACGCCTTGACATTCTAAGTGCATGGTTGACATGCTGAGTATGAATGGTTGTTCCTCTTTTCTAGGAGTGTGCAGTCCTGGTCCATTCATTGTACTGCATTTATCATCTTAGGTTGGTCTGCAAAAGGCAAGACCATAGACACTGCTTCTTGG
This sequence comes from Serinus canaria, assembly GCF_022539315.1. NCBI lineage: Eukaryota > Metazoa > Chordata > Aves > Passeriformes > Fringillidae > Serinus > Serinus canaria. Next base: position 73,299,483 of record NC_066316.1, read on the forward strand.
TTTGAATGTAATTTGTAAATAATGTATTATATCCATAAAGAAAAAGACACATCCTACATATAGGTCCGGTGTGATGTGGTAAAAGCAAAACACCCACAAGCCCTCTTCCCTCCCTTGTGTCTGCTGAAGGTCCAGAAAAGAAACTAGCAATGCACTCTCTAGGTATCTCAGGTTAGATACCTAGAGAGAGACTGAAACTCAGTGTTGCAATACCTAATTTTTATATACCTGGCTTTCCAAGGGAATTCTCAGCCTGGTAGTGCACTCCAGGTTATCCCAATTACAATTCTGATAAACAGGCACCTTGAACAGGACTGGCAGGCCTGATCCTGCTGATAGGAAATAGTAAGCAGAGACAGCCGCTCGTCTCTTACCAGGAATTGCTCTCTGCTCTTCCCCGGGTAGTTCTGGAGAGAAGGATGCAGGCAGCAAGGGTGATGGCAATGTCCCCTAACTCCTGATGTCTGCAGTGCAGGGGCCCTTGGCAGCCAAGGGGAGGCACAGCTCATCTGCTGTGCTGCTGTGTCTGCTCTGGGAGGAAGTGCAGTGCCTGGGGTAACTCACTCAGATACAGCTGACTATGCCACGGATGCTAAAGTTAAGCAAAATTAATGTGACACCCTAGTTAAAAAGCTAGGAATTTCCAGTGATAAATAACAAGCTTTGAAGATGTAAATTTTGAGCATGTTTGTCTCCAGGGATGAATCAGTGCCCAGCCATGTGTATCTAGAAAGTTGAGCCAGTGTAGTTTTCCTTCATATCTGGTGCTGTTGATATAAAGGATCAGAGCTCCTATTTGTGTTTTTGTTGTGTTTCTGTGTTTGAATCAGGGTTGGTAGCCACCTTAGGCTGCACTTTCAAAAAGCTTGAATCAGAAAGTGAGTCCAGGTTTTCTTGAGTTATATTTTTCAAATCAAGCACCAGAGCAAAGTGTCAGTTTTCCAGGGTTTCATCTTCAGTGAGGCAGGAGAGAGTTACCTCTCTTGCTATTAACTGGTTTGAATGGGATCTTGCAAAGTATCCACAGAAAGACTGTGCTCACATGATTGGGACAGTTAGAAGGGACTTTGATGAGTGGTAAATGAAGGAATATGTATGCATATACACTGGAATATTTGTCTCCCACACCTGAGATACTTTTCTCTATTAGTTAGGGGTGAAATGTCTTTTCTGCTTGACACTGCTGTTACTTCAGAATATTTTTGGGCAATGGATCTGTGAGGTATACAGATAGAAAAACCCCTGAAAACCTTTTACAGCTAAATTAAGTGTTGGCATCTCTCTCAGGACCTTACTGTAATTTTTTTCCTCCTTGAATCTCCTACTGTTGGATTTATGTAATTAAATTAAAATCTCAGTTCTTGTGAAAAATAATAAATTTGGTTTCTATACATCATGATTCTAGAGGGATGTTTTAAAAGGTTATTTGAAAGTACCCTGAATGTGCAGCAACCAACAGAGAAATAGAATGAAAACCACATTTATTATTAGGAAAAATTTCGAAACTTTTAACCATGCTTGTCATTTTTAAAGTTGACTTATGATTTAGATAAGACATTAAGAAGAGCTTTCTAACTTTCAGTTGCAAAGCACAAGAATAGATTGCCTAGAGTGACAGTGGGAGGATTTTGAAAATAGATTGGACGAAAGTCTGCTGGGAATGGTTTAGCTGCAGTCGATCCAGCCCAGTGCCAAAGGATGCACAAGTGACCTCTAATTCTTCCGAGCTGCGGCACGGCACGGTCCCTGAGCGCCGGCAGCGGCTGCGGAGCCCGGCCGGGCTCGGCCGAGGTGCTGGGGTTGGCAGGGGCAGGCGGACAGACCCCCGTCCTCTCCGGGCGGTGTGCGGAGCCGGGGAGTGCCGGTGCTCACGGCAGGGCTGTCACGGCTGGGATTCACCTCTCGCCCCGCCTGACCTTTCTGCTTGACTTCTTTGAACATATTTCTGGTCATAAGCAGTTCCTCCGGGCAGCCAGGAGGGAGGCAGGGAGTCACCTTCTCTGCAAATGTTATACATGAATAAACACCTTCCTGGGCTTACTTAACCGCAGTCCACTGTGTGCCTGGCTCCCTGCTGACACACCATTAGCATCTGAAGCATCTATATTTCCTGAATCGAAACAGAGATAACTTATCATTCTCCAGCTGCTTATCTCAGACCTGCCCTGTGGATCTGGTGGAAAGATTTCCCCATTAGCACAGAACAACAGGTGCCTGATACTCACTTTGAAATGTTCCCCTTTTTAAAAATAAGAAGGTTTGGGATTCTTGCCTTCTGCTTTCTGCATCTTTTTTTTCCATCTCTATGCCCATGTAGCCCAGTTTATTACTGGACTGTTGTCCCATATATTGCTGACAGTGCTATCAGTTCCACATAAACTTGTCCCAGGAAGTTCTGGATATTTTAGCATCATTTAGCATCATCCTTGCATTGCAGTGGCCAAAGTCAGTGTGCCATTTAAAAAGGGGTTAGGTACATGTTGAGGAAACTCTTCTGGAAGCTACTGGAATATAGAAGTAGGGGAACAAGCATCCACTTACTTTCTGTTTTCATATCTGTTTTTTCTTTCAACAAATCCCTGCGGTATCAAGTCAGCACAAATAGTGCTATGCATAGGTTTACTTTCTGGAAAAAGGGTCAGCAGAGGCAGAAGTGCCCACAGCAGCCAGTGGGATGGAGGGTGTGACTGTAGAGGGGCATACCCTGGAGACATCCCTTCCTCCATCTTCCACAGAGTTTCACCCTGCTTCCCAGGGCAGCCAAACGTGGCATCTCTGGAAGCAGTTTTTTCAGCAAGCTCTTCAGCAACCTTTCTTGTAAATGTAGTAGACAGGGGTGTGTTTCTTCCCACTGTAGCCTGGGGTGCCAGGGAGCTCCTGGAGCACCTGGGGCTGCACACAGTTGTGCTCACTGATGCCCATTTCTCTATTGAGCCTGGCCCCAGAAGGGTCTGACCCCTCTCAGGCATTGCTCATGTAAGCTGCTGCCTCAGCCGTGGTCCTCTGTACTTTACTGGGGCTTGTTGGGGTTGCTGCTGGTTTAAAAATGTTACAGCTCTTTTTTTTCATGGCTTTAGGTAGGAAAATAGACATGATGCAAGGAAAGGAGATGATCAGGGCAAGAAGTTGAACTCTCTTCTTACTTTCTGAGTACTGCTACCCCTAAATCACTTTTTTTGTCATGCAGTGAAATCTTATCCAAAGCACTGGAAAGGAGCACACAGCTAACCACAGAGCTGAGATTCATTGGCTGGAATTTTATCATAAGAGATATGAGGAGTTTGATGGACACACTGGTGCTATCACCTATAGATATGTTCCTTGATGCTTTTCATCATGAAATTCTGCTTCCTCTTGCTTATATAGTTGTGCCATCTGTCTTGATTTGAGTGTTTCAGTGCTTGATGTTTTCATCCAGATCAGGATCCAGGAGACAAGTGAAAATATAAGCAGCCTATCTTTCATCGCAAAAGAAAAGATTCTTCAGTTTGAAAAGTTGCAAAGTTTGCAAGGGGAGCCTTGCAAATGCAATGAGAAATCTAGAGCACCTCAACAACAGGTGTCTGCTTTTACTGGTTTTAAAAAAAACCCCAAACGACTAATTTTTACTGCTAATCTATGAGGCTTATTGTGCATAGCCTGATTTGTACTTTCTTAATGCACAGGACTGGCACTATTGTTTATAGCTCTGTCAAACTTATAAAAATTAAAGAGCTTTCTCTGACTAGTCTCTGACTCAAAGCAAACTATCCTGGAAGCAGTCAGTTTCCTGGTTCCATGGTTTCAGAGAATGAAATTAAGGCAAAACTGATACACTTGAACATCCTGAAAAATTATCACTATTCTTTCATTATGAAAGTCTAGCACATTAATATTTGGTACAGAACTGCAAAATTTTGCTTTTAACCAAACTCTGATATTTCTGAATATGTGAGCTCACAGCTGGTTGTTTATCCTGGGCCAGACACAGTCCTTGCAGGCTCTAGGTACCTCTAACACACTTCAGCTTCTCCCCTCACCAGGTCATGACCAGGCTCTGGATGGAGCAAGAGAACACAGGTGAGTGGGTTGGGGGAGGTCTTCCCTGCAACCCCTGTTTGTGATGACTTTATGTTTCTGTGTTTCTGGGCAGGGGAGTAGCCAGCAAGGGTTGTTCTCTTGTGATCTTATGTGTTTAATCTTATGGGAGGAGGCAGGAGTGCTGGGAGGGGGAGAATTACCAGAAGTGTGGAAAGATGGTGGGAGAATGGGGGTTCACACAAGGGAAAAGAGGAGGAAGGTGGAAAATCAGGATGAAATTAAGAGGATGAGGGAAACATCAGGGCCCAAAATAGGATAGAATATGACGCTGAAGGGGGATAGAGGGAAAGAGGCCAAAGGGTGTGCAGCTCCCTAGGGGATCCACAACAGGATCCAAGAGTGTCATCTCTCTGCATTTGTGTTCTGACAAACAGAAATGTTTAAGCAGTAGTCTTAAACATGCTCCCGTACACCCCTGCTCTAATAAACCTCTGGTGAGCAGCACTTCAAAGATAACAGCCTGTTACTGCCATTATTTCAAGCAATGAATGACGGCACAGACTTCATTGTGAGTGGAGGACTTAATTCTCCTACCCAGTGATAGGTTTATTTTAAAACAAGTCATAAAGTTTTCCTCCTCCTGAACTCCATCTGTTTGAGGGGTATGAAGGTTGAATAATTGAGCCTTCAAAAGTTACAGGATATCAGAATTAAGTTTCTTCTCTTGTGTACATAAATAAATATGTGCTTGTGTGATTACATATGTGGTCCCAGTTGACTAAGACTGGTCATCTGAAGTGGAGTGAACCTCTTGGGAGGAATTGATAAAATGAACAAATTAGTTTTAGGTTTTATTTCTATTTGGCAATGATAGACAGCAACTAGACATTGTGTGTGTATTATTTTTATTCCAAAGCCTCCCTTATAATGTGGGTGGAACACTACTAGGCTTCATCAGGATAAGACATCTGACCTGTTACTTGCTGGAACACAAGCTCATTATACTCAGTCTTCTGGCTGGAAGTGAAAGGAAGTATCACTTTTTTAATTTGTTGGGGAGAATAGAGAGTAGCATTGTGAAATGAGTTATCCTCATCAGGTATCCCAAACTTCTAAAGTGTAGATGAGCCATGGACACTGGTTAATACTACCCTAGAACAGGATGGAGAAGTTTCTGATGGTCCAACTTGTCCATGAGAACGGGCAAGGAGCAGCTGCAGGAGAGCCATAACCAGGGCCCTGGTTTGAGGGCTGTTTGTCTCCTCCTTCTCAATCACTTTTCAATCATGCTCCAAAATAACAATTTGAGGTGGGCAGAGTGAACATAACTTGTGGGAACAGAGGTTTAGTATTTTTCTGGAGTTACAAGCTTAATAATTTCCAGTGAGGGCACAGCAAAGACAGAAGTCTTGGTTGCACACTGAATATTCAACACAGGTCTGCATCTAATAAGTTTTAAGTAGAGATGAGCCATTGCTGCACCAATAAAAATTAGGTTTGCCAATTCATTCACATTTTAAAAACAATCTTGTAAATCTGCAGTCTCTCCATCCCACCCATAGCTCCTCTGTCTCCAACTTTGCACGGCACAAGCCCCGGGTTACCTGGGTGCCTGCAGAACATGCAGAACACACAGTGATCAGTTCAGTTTTAATGCAGAGCATTTCCAAAATTAATTACCCAGAAGCAAATATTAAATGACTCTTCTGTAGAATACAGGAAGAAGAATTATTGCAGCACAGTGAATGAATGCTGTTATGAATGTTGCCCTTGTGCTCTGGGGTGCAGCCTCCCCAGCCCCCCTGAATGGAAATGTAATAGCAATGAGAGCTGATCTGCTCTCAAGGTTTAGATGTGGGCCTGATTTCCAGCAGGTGGGTGATGCTGGTGATCTGATGTGCCCTGAATTAAGCACGTCTTTAAAGTGTTTTTTTTTTCCTCCTTTCTGAATAGAGACTTCCAGTTCTGCTATACTGATGCTGGCAGTGGCTCCAATTAACTCTGGATGTGACTGCAGGACCTGGACATTCCCAGCTCTCTGGCCCCACACTTCCTCTCAGGTTTGCCAAATTGCTGCAAACAATTTTATTATCTTTTGTCCTGATGTTTCATATATCAGGTACGCTGAGAATTCTGTGTGTGAATCTTAAAAAAAAAAAAGAAAAAAGAAAGAAAAGAAAGAAATTGCAAGAAAAATTGACAGCCGTGTGCTCACAGGTGTAGGTGGGCTTAGGTAACAAGGATTATATTGCAAAATCTAATATGAAGATGGGTTATAACTAGCCCTTGCCAAAATTAAAATAAGGAAATCTGATCAGCATGGTAGGCATCTGAGTTTGACCCAAAGACTTATGGAATAAAGTGTTATTTGCATCCCTCTTCTGCAGTCTCAAAGAGGTAATAAATAGCACAATAGAAAAGAAGTGGCAGTGGAATGACTAATTTTAAAACTTTTTTATATTAGTCTCTTTTCAAAAGGAATACAATAAGAAACTGAAGGTAAACAATTCTTTTTAATACATAAGACACATATAAAATGAGTTATAAGATTTATGTTTTTATGTTTATGTATTTATACTTTGATGACAGCAAAAAACCATGAGAATGAAGAAGTGACCTTCATATTTTTTTTTTTTACTGTGCATTTCACATGCATCTTTTTTTTCCTAAGGTATCTTGGCGTCAGAAATCCCTTGCAATATACTGTGGTACAATTTTGCCAAATAACAGAGTATTTAGGAGGCTGTATGTTCAGTCTGTCTCCTGTCTGCCTTCCCAGCAACATGCCTGGCTAAGCTTGTGCCTGCCACACAGAGCTCAGGGGGCAGTGGCTGTCTGGACTGACTGTGCTGTGCTGGCTCCCTCTTGCCTGGCACCTGGCATGGCCACCAAGGACTGGGGTTTAGAAGGGTTTGCCCAATGTCTTGGGACTGGTGTTTTAAAAGGATTTGACTTTAATGTACTTATCCCACTCAGATTTTCAGAAGAGCTTTGCTACTGGATTCTGGGCTGCTTGGAAATGCAGGTGTTTCCTTAGGGTGCCTATACTGGAGTATAGGCAGAGGCAGGTCTGTGAGAGAGAGCTGCAGTCCATCAAGTGATCTCTGTCCCAAGGGAGCACTTCCAAAACAGCAATCCCAGCCAGCATGGTTGGGACACACACGAATGGTGCTGCGTGTCCTGCTGGCTGAGCCTCCTTTGGGCACGGCTCAGAAATGCTGTCAGAATGAAGCAGAGCACTCAAAATACTTTTAGGGTGGAAGACCCACCCTGAGTGAAGGTCACAGGCCTTTTGCTGCTAATTGAAGGAAGGTGAGGCTTCCTCTGATGAAGAGCCAAGACTCATTACTGAAAGCTTTGAATAAATCTTTGAATGAAGTGCAGTATGTCTGCAGCTACAAGCTCGTTCATCTGTCTACAAACATACTTGTGTTTGTATGGAAAATGATGAAAAAAAGGGTGTTTGTAAGGACACTCATAGGCTGTACAATGCCGTGCTGAAAATTTTATTACATTGATTCAAATACTTTCTGCAGTTTATGTAAAGTAATCTTTCTGTATCTCATGGAATTTGCATCCTGGGAGTGATTGATACTCTGAGTGGGATGAAGCTGACTTCCATTCCCTACCACACAGGTGTGTGATGAATCCTGGTTTGAGGTGTGCTATTATTTACTGCCAAGGTTATTTCATAAATTCAGTTTCACACTTCTAATTCAGACTTGCATTCTCTCTGTGAGAGGGCTCTTATTAAGCCATCGTTTCATGAGCAAACTAAACCAAACTAAAAGCTACCAGTAACAGATCGGTTTTATTCCCTTCCATAAATATTGCTTTTTTATGCATTAAAAGTGTGATTAGGTGAGATGGCATCTTTGGACAAGGGACAAGTGCCACTCTTCATTACTAACTTTACACTGTGATCACTGGGGATCACTTTTAGTTTTCTAGGTGATTTGTTAATGGGATTGAAAAAACTAACACAGGCTGGAAAGGGGAAAACCAAGCATGTGAAACTGCCACAGAGATTAGTATTAATTTTCAGACTATCTGAATACTGGTGTATGTATATCACTTGCTGTTAAAAAGCAAACAATTATGAAGCAATTATTCTCCACTTTAGGAACAGGGAAATAGCAAAGCTTCTTGGAGAAGGATGCACTCAGAGAGCATGAACAGTTACTGCTGCTATTCAACCACAACCACTGGATCCCCCTCTTTGCTCTACCACCTAAAAAATATTTGTGGCTGGACAGGTAGTTGCAGAATTCAGCCTTTATGACCTCTTCCAAGAACAAAAACAGGGCAGAACTTTTAGAAACAGGAAGGATGCCTGGTCTTTTTTTAGCCTAGAAGCAGGTTATAGAGGATGAGAACACACTTATGGGGTAGGCTCAGTCATGAAACAACTCTTTTTGCACATTACCCTACAAGCTCAGCTTAGAATATCCTGCCTACTTATTTGGTCTTGATTTATTTGGAATCTTTCAAGCATCTAAAGAACAGAATCATCCCCATCATTTTGTTCTCTGAGGTATAAATTTTACAGTATAATACTTTTTTTCTTTTAGACCTTTATTTAGAGTACTCAGAATATTTTGTGCCCTGAATCTGTGATCTGCAACAATTTCATTCCTGGATTCTTGTTCCTTATGTGTCTGTCTATATGTGAGGCAGAAGGGCAACTACATGGCTCCAGCTGTGCCATGTGAGCCAAGCAGGCACTGTACAGGCTGGATGCTCGACACAGGAGTAACATGAGCTTTACTGGTGCTTTTGTACTTCTGCTAAGTCTGCCCTCATGCAACACTATTTGTACCTTGCTAAGGTGTTCTGAGTACAGTGACTTCTAGCTATATCCTCCACAAAGTTTATTTGGATGTTTAAGGCTGTTCCTTAAGTCCTCGTCTGAAAATTTTTGATGAAAAAATTAGCCCACTACTTTAAAAGATAAGAACAATTAAAATTTCAGTTGATCTTCCCTCTTTTTCTCTTTTCTTGAATACTCCTTCAGGTGTGCATCCCTTTGCACTGCATCCCTACCTGCTTTCATTACTACATTCCCACTGTTTCCTTTCTGCACAAATAGAGGGAATGTGATTTCCAACAGCAGTGGCTCACTAGGCATCTCTTCTCAGAGTCACTGTGTAACCTTTGTTGTGAGTTTCTGTCTGGGTGGTGGGGGTAGCCCAGGCAAAGTAGGGACTTGGCTGGTCCTGGGTGTGTAATGCACTGGCCCCTGAAGAACAGAATGATGTCAAGTTGTGAGAAACTAGGAAGGCACTGAGAAGGAAAAGATCTAAGCAGGAACTGATCAGCTGACCTCTGTTTTTTGCGTTGAGAATCAAAATTATGTTTCTAAAACGACTTTGTCATGGTCCTCTAGACCTGTATAATTAACTTTCCAGTTGATGTGTGAACTTTATTTTCTTCTCCTGGCTTTTACTTTTGTAGGTTATCATCTGATGGTGTGCACACCTTACTTTAGATTTCACCTTCTTGAGAAGGCATCTGACAGTGTCTGACTGCCCATTTGTCCTGATGACAGGAAAATTTGGCACAGCTCTACAAAATAATCTTTGCAGCACAAAAGCCTGAAGCGTGGAAGTGATTGTGGTGTGAGTCCAAACCAGCTTTTATTACAATAAATTATCATGTTCTATGTAAGTAAGAAGTAGTTTATTTTTCTTCTGGTTTGATGCAGACCTTCAACAGTTCTTTCACATCTGTCTTCAGAAAGGATAATTTGTAAGGGCAGTGAAGTAAGAAGTGGACTGAGACACAGACAAGAATTTTCTGTAGTAGGAATCCACGTGGACAAATTAGTGCAAAGACCACTCATTCTGAAGATGTGAACGTAGCTAATTTGCTGTCTATTTTACCCCTTTTAAAATGAGAATATGTGTGGCACTTGATTAGAATGAACACTTGGCATTGCTGTCAGAGTAAATTCATATACTTCCCCTATATTAGATCACTGTTTTATTTCAAGAGTTACATGCATACAGGATGACAGCAAGCTGATTTTCCAAATTGCTCTTCTTTGTCACTGTTAACTCCCGGCATCAGGCCATCTAGGGACTCTGTTCCTGAGGTGTGCTCTGCCAGTTCCAGAGCTGTTCCTCCAACTACATCACCTTTCTGAAGGTCACTTGTGCTTCTATAGAAAATGCTACATTAAATTTTTTCTTTTTCTTTCTTTTCTTTTTCATAAATAATATTTTTTAACCCTAAGAAACATGCTCTCTCACAGAATAGTGCTCTGTTGAGAAACGATAGAAGAGAACTTATCAAGGCATGGGGCTTCTCATTGCCTCCAATTCCTGTGAATATTGTCTACCACAAGGATCCTATTTAAAAAAATGGTATTTTGAATAAAATACTTCTCAGGATTTTTTGGTTTTCAATATGACCTGTCTGGCATACCAGGAATCACCTATCAGGGTAAATATTTTCCAAGCAACAGAGAGAAATGATTGGAAGTGCTGAGGAGGCAGAAGCACTGCGGAGGGGGAAAAAATTTGCTTTCTGTTTTGCCAATAATTTCTTGGCTGCCAATTTCCACGTAGGGCTGCAGATTTTACATGGGAGTGGAAACTTTCAGATAGTGTCACACAACTCTTGAGATTCACTGCCACTGAAAATATAATTAGAGATCTGGTTATCCAGCTAGAGGTCAGAAAACCAGAGTTAATTGCTAACCTGTTTATCCTACTCAAGGGATAAAGCACATAAATACAGTTAGAAGCTGCTTAAAGCCTAAGAGACCTCTGCTGAAATCCTGCTGCAGGCTTAAGGCAGCACTTTTGAAATGCCTGAGGGAATGAAAGATGTGGGATAGCGGCAGATCCCGGTACCCTGCCCATGCCAGTACCTCCAGCCCTGCACCAGCAGCCTGTGGAGGTCCTGCTGAGCCCACAGCCCCACTCACTGACAGCCTCCCTCAGCCCTCCTCCTCACCAGCCCAGGCACAGCCCCCCTGTTATCCAGTGTGGAAGGGGTAGATGTAGCCTAAGAAGTTTAGAGGGGAAGGTCCTTTAGAAAACCAGACTTAGGTGCTCTTGAAAAAAAGGTGCCTTGGACTTTTGTTTAAGCACTGGGGTTTACGAGCCCAGCCCTCCAAAGCCTTACTCATGTGAATAGTCCTTACCCTTCAGCCCAGTGTGGCTGAAAGTAGTGCCTCTTCACATGCCCCTTTCATGCTTAAATGGCAGGAGCCACAAGTCACTTGTGTCCTGTCCTTTCACCACCTGATTTCTTACATTAAAAGCCTCCCATCTACCTATTCTGAGCAGGCAGTGAAATCCTTTATGCCTATACAATGTAGTCCACTTTCAAATGGAAGATTTCTTGTTAACCCTCATTCCTATTAAAGTAACTCTTGTGCATATAAAGAATTTGGTCACCAAGCCCACATAATGGAGCCAAAACTGAACAGGATATCCATGGAGCTGGAGAAAGTTCCTCTACCACTCCCTAAGGGCAACTTTCTTTCCAAGTATCTTCTCTCTCCTTAGGAATACTTCTAGGCTACAGCACTTGTAAGAAGCCAGAAGAATTATTTTTATACCAGGGAAATGCCATTTTATTTTTATCCTGCTCATACTGGAGAAAAACCTACTTTTTTAAAAATCCAAAATTTGAGAAACATTTTCCTCTAGTGCACGTTGAGCATGGTATTCCTCTCCCCTCATTTTCGCTATTGAAAAACCAGCAGCCTGGTTCAAGCCACTTGCCTGGGCTCCATCAGAAGCTATTGGGTATTCTTGGAGGGGAGAGGTGTTTAGGAGAAGGGGCTCAGGGAGCCCCCAGCACTCTGCTGCATGGCAGAAGAAAGGGCAGCTGCTAAGGTCAGTCTCACACAAACCACGAGGATGAGGAGCAATTGTAAATCAGGAAGACTTTTTGGCATCAGCTGGGGTGACATTTCTGCCCCTGCATTCAGGATAATACCTAGGAATATGACAAAATTTTAAGTACCTGGTCACTGATGGCAAAGATTCAGAATGTGCTTTGGCTCTGCCCTCTTACTGACACGCTCACCCTAATACACCAATAGAGTTCTGGTGCCTGTTGCTTAATACAAACATGATGGAGTCATTGATTCATATTATTTAATAAGAAGATGACTGTTCTGCATTGTCTCTTTGCATCCTAGGAGCAGTAAAATGAATCCATTAACTTATTAACTTTTATTTTGAAATCTTTCATGGAACTGTCATGTTATTTTGATTTGAGTAAGCGATTAATCTTTTTGAACAACTATTTTTTTGGTCCAGGGAGACTCATGTACTTCTGTTAATAGGTCAGAATTATGAGATGTATCACTCATGTTCAGAATCTTTTTTGTAGTGTATAGCTTATTAATAATAGATTCGAATATCAAAAATAATGATATGCTGTTTCAGCATTTAATTTTGGGGAAACATTCAGAAGATTTCCCCCTTGTGCTGGCACAGTCAGTGATGAAGATAGAAGGAGACGAACTGTACTGTAGGTGGGAGCAGAGACACTGCAGCAGCTAATGTGAGGTTGAGCTTTAAATTTTTATGACAATTCATAAACTATTTTTCTAGTCAAGACTCTGGCTAATCGCAGCCTTTCCCTGACAATTTCCTTGTTCTGATTCTCATGGATTTACCAGTGCTCGTGGGGGGTGAGCTGGGTGAGATAGCTCACTCTTGTAAGCTGCTTAGGCTTGTGTACATTTTTCTTCAGGAATGTCATGTCTTCAGCAAGCTGTTTGCAGGAGACTGATTCCTCTCCTCTTAATTCTTGTCTGTCTAATGGTTTTACTAGTAGAGGGTGGACATGTAAATTCAAAGTGATGGCTCAGAAGCCTTTATTCTTGGCAAAATTCTGCTGGGTTATTATCTTTTACATCTGGTATCTCTCTGTGCCTCTTCTCTCATCTCCTTTCCACCCCCAGCCCCATCCCCTTGGGGTCCTCTCTAATGCTTGCCATATCTTTCCAGCTTAACTCTGTGGGCACTGCAAAAACTCTTCTCATCTCCCACCTTGATTAATGTCATCTTTTCCTTTGTACATCCTCACAGCAACTCCCAACACTCAGCATCTCCTCACCTTTGCCTCCATCTAACTCTCCCACCCCTCAGGGAGAAAGAGAAAACATCACAAATATGATTTTTCTAGTCTGAGATTCTAATTTCCTCAGCTCTGATCTCGCCAGCAATAGCTCTTACACTGCAGGTGAGGACTCCTTTTCTAACCTTTTTCTCTTGTGGAGAGCTAGTGGCAGCCTCCTAAGTCACTGATCTTCCCTTTGGAGGACAGAAAGGATTTTGCTCCTCACCACTGGAGCAGGGTTGGGTGACTCAAAGGCTTGTCCAGTGTTAGGAAGTTCCTTGGATCTTTTTTGGCTTGATTTCTCCTCTGCCAGCTCTGCATTTTCCTGGCACTGGTGCCCTCTGTGATGGTGGTTTGGTGTTGTGCCCACAGGGTTTGACATTGTTTTCCATACTATGTGCCAGGAAGATGGACAAGATGGTGGAGCAGAACCTGATTTTATAATAAGTACAGATTTTCCCCCGAGTGTGGTGAGAGTGCCTTTGGCTATGCATCCCAGTTATCCCTGTTAGGATCATCATTTTCCCTGGTCTTCCACATCACATTTCTCCTTTTCACCTCACACCTTGAATCCCTCTGCCTAAGCCCCACTCTCCACCTTGAGAGCTGCACTACTGAGTGCAACTTTCCTGTCCTCAGTAGGATACAGGGCAGCTCCAATTTCTTCCTGATCTCTGTCGTGCCTTACTTTAGCAGTTCTGATTGCCAGGGTCAGCAGACTGATGGTCCTGCCTCTGTGCAGAGGCTGTCCTTTCTGAGCCAGCCAGTTCAGCCACTGCCACCTCACCTCCACAATTCTCCATGCCATTTCAGCTGAAAAGCCTGCAAAAATTGCCACCTGCTTACAGCTAGGACTGTTAAGCCCTTTAAAAATCTCTTTTTTGGATGTGCTTTTAAAAGATGCTTGGATATATCCCTGGCTAACTAGCCTCCAGTGGAATCTCTCTATCCCCAGTTCCTGCTGCTCTTCCCTACATCATTCTCCCTCCCATAATTCAGGATGCTCAGTTCCACCTTTTAGCTGCAACCTGCATGAAACAGGTGCTTTTCCTCTCCATGTGTGTCCTCCAATTAATTTTTCCCAGTGAGTATAGACAATCTCTGGTGAGTCATGGCTTGGCATGGGAAAGGAGAGAGCTCCCACTGGCTGCTCCCAGCCAGCTGCTTCTCAAGGGTCAGGCTGCACCTTCTCTTCAGCCAGCTCTGTCACAGGGGCATTCAGTGGTGGGGCATAGACGGGGACAAATCCCTCTTAAGGCTGCAGAGTGGCATTGCTGGGGTGTGTCTGCCAGACCTCCCACCTTCCACAGTGCCAGGAAAAGCAGCCTTGTGCAGGGAGAGCACATTTACCCCAGGACACTGGCACTGGCAGCTGTTGGACTTTCCCAGCCAAAAAATTGTTTCCCCAGTGCACACTTTGGACTCTGGTGTGCCCACTTTTTTGGAAGGCATCTGCAAGTTAAAACACCTCCCAGCTGGAGCAAAGGACTTTGTCATGGAGAAGTGTTTAGCTAGAACCAAAACATTTTACTGCAGGGACTTTCAATGAATTTATGCTTTTAGTAAATTTAAGCTCCCACCATGGAGTTTCAGGTTTGATTGCTGTGTTGACTACACAGCATAAAACACAGAAGAAAAAAAATTGATGCATGTATAATGCCCATATGATAAATGCTGCTGGCCCTGAGGTAACAAAGTGAAATTAAAGGCAGAGCAGAACTTGTCCTTAAATCTTCTTCTCCACCTGCTGCCCCTTTTCTCCCACTGCAGTTCCACCCTGTGAAGGATTTGTGCCCAAATATTCTAAATGTTTTCCCTCCCCCTTTTTTACATATATAACACATATGCCTCATATTAGTGAGAAGCTTTAAAATTTTTGTGTGGCTTACCTCACCCTCTCAACCAGGAATTTCATAAATAAATCACTGTCTTTCAAACCTTTTTTGCAGATTGCATCTGTCTAAAGCGTGTGCGCTTCAATAAGTGTGCCTGACAGAGAAATTAAAAAGAAAAATCATCTCCCAAACAGAAACTATAAGAGGCATGTTGAGCTAAACACTTGCTGCACATTATTACAAGGGAAATGTGATTTGAGAAAGAGTGTTTAGAAAGTAAAGGTGACATTTTGTTTCTCTGAGCTCGGTGGGCCAGAACTTCACCTGGGGTAGACTGACACAAGTTCATCGAATCAGTAGCTGATTTGCACTCACTGGGACCAGTTCTGCTGTATTTTAGCCATTGGTTATTGAAGGGCTACTTTTTTCCTAAGGAACTAAATATTCCTTCCTAATATGTCTAGCTGTTGGTGTTTGTTCTGTTTTCTGTGAGCCATTCAAAAGGGATTTTTCATTGAGACTGTTTTTCACCAGAAATGTGGATTCTTAAGTAAAAAAAGATTTTTAGAAACAAAACCTAAGCCTTTTCTGGAAAAAAAAGTGCCAAGTAAATAGATGTCTTGAACAAAAAAAGGTATTATTTTTTATTAAGACTGAAAAAAAATAAAAGTGACCCCACATTTGATCTGGAAATACTGTGCCAACACCTGATGGGAAGTGTAGTTTGGGGGTGTAAAAGCTCTGCTTCCCTCTGTATGCTCTTCCTTTTCTTTGCAGGGTCTGCACCCTGACCAGGACAGGAGCCTGAGAAGCTCCCAAGGCCAGCCCAGGAGGCAGTGCCATGCCCCTGAGGTTTGGCCAATTTCCCTCCAGCTGAAGAGTCACTGACTTGAGAAACCCCAGAATATTTGCCACGGTGTCCCCTGTCAGCTGCTGTGTAAGGAGCAGACCTTCTTCTTGCTTCAGAGTTGGCACCTGTGGTTCATATAGCTGAGCAGTGACTGTGAGCCAAAGTGTATTTTTGGCAAATAATAAGCTTTTATGCCATACCTGTTTTCATTTGGAAACACTGTGGATAATCTGAGTGATGCTTATTTGCCATAATAACACTACACACCAGGACCTTAAAATGACAAATGCTAATTTTGCCCCCTCTTTAAGAATTTTGAATTTAAGAATCTCTTTATTCTGAGAAGGTGTTAAAGTCCTCTCTGTGGAAAGGAGGAGAGATTATTTATTCCAAAGGCAGTTACTTAAAACCTGCAGGAAGGATATTTTTCTGTGTTTTCCCAGATTCTCCCAGATTTAATGCTCAGAAATACCAGCATAAATACTAAATATACAGCCTTCTCTTTGTTTTCCAAGTAGACAACATGGGGTTGCCCTGACTGCTTCCAGCTGGACTCAGCATCCCTCTGTGCCTCTCACCTTGCTTCAGCTGTGTGTGAAAAACTCTGCTGCTGTGGCCTCAGGATCACCAGAAAAGCAACATTGCTTAAGGAAGGCGTGTTCTTACTTAGAAGGAGCTTTGCTGCATTTTAATTACCAGATCCCTAAACCTAAAAATATACCCTAATGCTAAAATCAAAATTGAACTTTTAAACTTGATTTTAAGGCTGCCTTTTCTTCCCTTCCCTTTGCTGAATTGTGAAAAAATACTCTAACAAAAGTCTGCATAGTGATTGTGTGCTGTAAGTTGCTGTGCTCTTTTGCATAAAAGATTTTCCATATTACAGCAGGGGGCCTTCCCCTGGTATGTCAGGAAAAAGAAGAAAATTCATTTCCTACACCTGCCTGTCATTTGCCCTTTTATGATTGAACCGTACACCGACAGACAACCACGAAAGTGACAAAAGCTTTTGCAACTGAATACATCTGATAATTGCAGTGTTTGGCTAAATTTAGGACTACAGCAGTTGATACTGCAGTGTCCAAGAGAGAAAATTAAAAAAAAAAAAAAAAGGAATGGTGTGTAATCCTGTTTTACAGTCTGAGAGTTTAGTGATTACCTTAAATGATCCATCACCCTAAACAGTGTTTCTATTTTGTTAATCTTCTAGACTTTAACAAACCTTTATTTTTTTATTTTAAGGAATTTTAATATAATTGGTTTTTTTAATACAACCAAGACTGTAAACAATTCAGGGAAGCAGGTCCACAGGAGATTACCTTTTTCAGTTGTGAATTTTGAGGTAAAAAGTAATCCACGTTTGCAGAGCCCTGCACAATATGTTCAGTCCTTGGTGTTCATGCATCATTGGAGCACGAGGGCTAAGGGATCATCCCAAGAAGCAAATTTGTTGTGATGACACTTGGAAATATAATATTCAGAAAAGTGAGAGAGCTTTGGCAAACAGAAGCCCCACACAGCAGTTTTCCTTTATATAAGGGTTAGGGTTATTGTTGTAACTCAATGATTATGTGCTGTCTTTAGAAGTGTCCTGTGCAAGCATGTTCCAGGTGCTTGTGTTTACCAAGAACACTGTATTTATTCTCATGAAGAATAAGAGAATAGTAGGAGGAATGGAATTGTAGAATAATTCAAGGAAACAGGCTCAAGATTTTGATGTATTAATAAAATTATTTCAGCAACTCAACACAATTTAGTAATTATTGCATGACTTGATTAAACATAATCCAGGAAAATATACATCACTTGGTGGACCCTGCTATGCACCTTGCCCAGCCCAAAGCTCCTGTGAGAGGTTTTTCATAAGTTGTGTAATGCTAAAGCTTTGAAAACTCCTCCAGTCTATAGTCAAACATGAATCAATATAACTAATAGCATTAGACTGATATTACAAACAAATATTTTTCTTTCAGAGCAGAAAAATCTTTCCATCAGACCATGAGAGGGTACTGAAGTGAGAAATGATTTTATATGGAACTCTTTCCAATGCTTATCATTCTTATATGTAGCTATTTAGTGTTTTCTGAGAGTAGTTTGAAGTTCTTGTTATTGATTTGATGTATTTCAATGTATTTTCATGACCTTTCAAAACACATTGTTAAAAGTTTTATATTTATTTTGTTGCTGTGTAAAGACATTGATATAATGAATATTTAGCCCATATACCACCAATATAAATCCTTTCTTCCTCATCCCCATCATACTCATAGCAGTGAGGAGCACTGTCCCTTCCCATTCCTACTGCATTGGAGAGAAGCACCAGGATCTAAGAGGGGTGAAGTGAACTAGGAAGGGGGTGACAGAGGTGGCAGGCACCAGTCGGGTTGGAGGAGGGTGCTTAAAAATATTTTTCAAGTTCCAGATGTTTCATAGCTATTAATTCATCAGGGAACTTGGAGGGCAGGGAAAACATGTTTGTATTAGTGTAGGGTGGGAGAGAAAAAGGTGCTGGGTGCCACTGAATTACAGGGTTTGTCAGGCCTGTTTCAGTGGCACCAAGAAGGGACCAGAAGCAGCCTCAGGGTATTTGTGCTGATGGGACCTGATGGGATATTGAGGTTTTCGTCTCTCTTCTAGAACTTGCAGCTTTTAGTTCCCTATGAAAAGAAATGATAAAGCAGGCCCAGAAGAGGAAAATAGAGGTCCTGGGTGCATTTATCAGGATAAAGTTATTAATGGGGGACTGTAGCAGTGATGTAAACTCAAGCTATTGACTTTAGTAATGGTTGGTGATAATATTATTAATATGGACATTTCACACTCCATTTCTGATTGTATCTTTAAATATTTAAAATGGGCCTTAAAATATGGCTATTATTAGGACTTCCCTGGTGTTATGCTAGATTGTCATGTCCTTTGGATATAGTACATACATACAGGAGCTATGGCACATACTCCATCAAATCTTCTCCCTGGAATTCCATATGGAAATTATGGGACACTAAAATTTGAAGTATTATGTTTTTAAAATATGTAGAAATTAATGTTTGGGCTGCTATGCAGCTTTAGTGAAGAATGGGCAATATTTACAATCCTCATGTTATGATTTTGCTGTCTTGGTTCTGGAAGGCTGAGGTGCCTCTGGTTTCTGATGGGGCTTAGTCATCCTCTGCACAATCAGAGCTCTCCTAGACGATGTGCTGCAGCACAGGACGTGTCCCCATGGCCAAATGCACAAGGGCTTTGCTGAACAGAAGTTTTAACCTTGCCAGAGGTGACGTTCAATGCAGAGTGGATTGATTCGCTCCCTTGGCCGTGGTTGAGTGATAGCATTTGTATAAAGGAGCTATAGGCGAGGAGTGAACGTGCAGCCCCAGCAGATGTGGACAGCCTGTGGGGCTGCAGCAGCTGGAGAATGGGCTATGGAGCTGAGGGAAGAGGAGCTGGGGCCCAGGGGGGCCCAGCTCACCCTTGCAGCAGTCATACTAAGCACATTTTTACACTCCTTGTGCTCCTGGGCTTGGGATGTTGTTGGGAGCCTTAGAGCCAGTTTGAATTTGTGGGGTGAGGAGACCCAGCTTCTATGAGCTGACTGAAATGGGCCTTAATGTAGCTTGTCAGCATCAAAGGGGTGACCAGATGCTGTGGCTCTGACAAGCTAAACTCAAACTCAGCATCTCTGCACTCGAGTCTCTTCTGGCTTGTCTCGCCAGCCTGAGCTGGGCAGATGGAGGGCACGCGTCTTGCCAGAGGTCAGACAGTAAGTCAATAGCTTTACCAAGCTGAGATACCAGCACCTTTCATTTTCTCAAAACCATATGCTCCTCTCTTTTACATCTTCTGGGAGTGGCAGATGGGCAGAAGCCACCTCCTTTCAGAGCAAAGGTGGCTGGCAACAGCGTAAATGCCACTACAGCCTCCCAGAGGGTGCTGTGTTTTCTTTGTACTTACACAACAGGGAGGGGCTTGAGGAGGATGGGAACAACTTTTAGCATCAATTTAGCTTCTGTTCTAGGTTTGCTGGCACTCTTTAACCTAGTGGAATGCCACCTCCTGATTTTTACCCAGTAAGCTTTTCTGGAGGGTTGTTGAAATACACAGCTCAGTAAAACTAGGGGACACTAGCTACTCCTCTGGAAATCCTGATGGGTATTCATGGAGTAACTAGAAGATTTTATACTGTCTGGTCAACAATGTCTGGATAGACACAGTCTCTGCCCTTCTCTGGTTGTCACTTAGTCCCCTTCCTGCAGCCATGTGATGAGGCAGCACTGGAAGATGGTTTCCCAGAAATTCTGTCTGTCTGGGAAGAGGAGTTTTCTCTTTGAACCAAAACTTTGTGCCATAGTTGGCTCAGCTTCTCCACCCCACAACCTCCTCAAGGAGGCTGCTCTCTCCCTCTCTCTTCCCCAGAAACTGGCTCTGTTGCTACCTGGCCTCTGCCCTCTGCAACCCCTTCAGGGCTGCCCCCACCCCTAGGCTCGCAAAGCCACTGGAGCCCTGGGGGCTGGCAGAGTTGGTCTAGTGACTGTCTCCATCAGTGTTTTAGAGACACCCAAGGTAGCTAAAGCAGGGCTGGAACTGGCACAAATCATCTGCAGAGGGAGCAGCAAGGGGGGCTGTGCGGTGTGGCATAACAGGGTGCTGTACTTCTGAAGAAGCAGGAGCCCTCTTGCCTCCTGAAAACCAACAGCAGCTTTCCCTGGGAGGCTGGCATTTCACAGGAGGCATGTAAAGTTGCTGTCCTGATTATACGGCTGCTAGCCTAGTTCTGGGAAATGAGTGCATGAAAATGTGTGCAGAAAATGAGCCTTCTAATAAGGCTCAAAGACTTTGAACTTCCCCTATTGTCACTGTAGGTCTTCCCCTACTTGCTTAGCAGAGGGAGAACTATTCAGCTACAATCAAATAATGCAAATGACCTGAAGGAAATTCATCCTAGAGACACTTGCTGGATAAACTGCTAATATGGTTTCCTCTTTTTCACTATTCAACCAGAATCTAGGATGACCTTTCCAATGAAACATAAAACCTACAATGTGCACCCTTACTAATGTATTCTAATGCAATTAGTTCATACAAAAGGCTTGTTAAATTTGCAGTATCTGCTTTCACCTTTACAATAATTGCTAGTGATCCCAAACCATAAGTGTGTGTCATTCTGCAAGGCTCCTGAACTGTAAATAAAATGGAAAGTTTATTTGATAACTCTCCTGCCTGTCTCCTAAATGGTCCTGCTTTTCTTACAGAGGTGTAAGCATGAAGCCTACCAGGGGCTTAAATCTGGCTCAGGAGAGAGGGTCAAAAGCAAAGGTATATACTGTAGTCAGGGCAGGAGAGATACTGTCAGTCGACATAATTGTGCTTTTTGAGGGGCAAGAAAGGAAATGCTAAGGTTAATGAGAAATAAGGAGGCTTAGAACGATGCTGGGTGGTGACTCCATTTTACTGGGGAATTAAAGGAGGGCACTCCTCCCTCAGCTGTGTTCATCAGATTGCAATCCATTCTAAATAGTTTTGTCACAGAGAAAAACCAGTGAATAATTACCTCCTTATAGCTCTTGAATTGTGCAGGAAAGCTGCCATCCCAAATGAGCGTCCACTATTCCATTTAGCTGCTGTGTGACTGATTTCTAAGGGTTTCTGGAGGAATGTGACACTTGGGTGGGTGGGATGGTGCCACAAGCAAGCCTGGTCCATTAACCAAAGCCAATTCATCAGGCTCACCAGGCTGACACCAGCATCACTGATTGAGACAAGCCTGTCTAGCTTCTCCCTGGTGGTAGAAAATCCACCTGGACTGGGATGACAGTACTGCAAAGTACCCTGAGCACCTGGGTGCTTCAGAAGGATTTGAGACAATAATTTTGGCCCATAAAGTGAATGAAAACAACGTTGGTTCAGTAATTCTTTCACAATTTCTCCTGTTAGGATATGCTGCCTGAAGTGTCAGAGGCAGAAACAGGTATGATCTTGCACTTCTGCTCTAAATTGCTGCTGTTACATGAATTGCTGCTGCTGATATTTTGGTAAACCTTTCTTAGCATGAAGTCTTTTTGCTTCTCAAAATAAAACTTTGCCAAACTTTGCTACAAACACTGTCACTGTGATGCACTGAAACGGTGTTACATTTCCATTCCTCTACTCCTGGCAGTAAAGTCACAGGAGGGGAGTGATCCCTGTTCCAAGGGACTGAGATGAGGTCAGGGAAAACAGTTCTTTTTGCAATCCAGTAGCTCTATGTGTTCAGGCACAGCCCTGCTCTCCTGTGAGATTGAGGAATTCTTTGGTAATTTTTGGAGGTAGGAAGCCACAGATGAGGTACCTAAGTTTAGGAGAGGACTCCCCCAAAGAACACAAGGCCATACAAATAGGGTTCTCTGTGGCTGATTGTCTTCCCCTACCTAGAATACTTCTTAAGGAGGGTTTTGGAGCACGTGCACATTTGCTGAGGATTTCCAGCCACCTGGCTGCCCTACCTCTGCTATGGCTGCAAGCAGGCTGTGGGCACACACAAGTGAGCACAAGCATCCTCTGTGGCACACACTCAGGGGCTCCACTCCAGGCTGAATGATGGCCCAAGTCCTGCCTTGAGAACTGGAGACAGGATTAGATATTTCTTGCTCAATTGTTTTTTTCCTTCAGATACTGAAGCTACCTTGTGCTCTGCAGCCAAAGATCCATGCCTCCCACGCAGCAGGGTGCCCAGGAATTTTGATGATGCAGGGCTTGAAATTGCTGCTAGTGTAGCCACTAAAGGATTCACCCACATAACTGTGAGTCACAGTCTCAAGTGAACTCCAGGGATGAGCAAAGAGATGGGCTGAAATCCTGCTAGAGCTGGGCAGGTGGTTTTGTTAGTCCTACCTAGACTTGTCCTGCTGCAGCTATAGGAGCTGAGGAGGAGTTTTGTTGAGACAAGAGCTGACTCAGTGTGCACCTTGTGTACACCTTGCCCCTTTCCTTTGTGTTCCAGTAGGTTTGGCTGAAGAATTGGCAGATTACAGCTGATATCTCAGTATATGTTGTCTTTTTATCCCATTTGTTTGTATAGGTTCTCAGTTACAGAGAAAGAAATGAATGCTGTAAGCACACAATGAAGAGTTTATCCTTCTTTGTTATGAGCTCTTTACTATTCACATTCTCATATGTCCTGTGTTGTTTGATGCAAAGTCCTCTTACTGTCTAAACAGGGAAGTGCTGGGATTTACTTATTTTTTAACATCAATATTTAATTGTGGGCAGTTCCTAATTATCTACTGCTAATTTACAATGGAAGGATTAAGTCCTTGATTTGACAAACTGCCTTCTGAGGCCAAGAGAAATGTTATTGTGCAATAACTGTGACCTGCACACACTAAGAAATAGAAATTTATTTCCCTTAAGTGTAGTATCTGCAATGGCTGACTTGAAAATCTCTCCTCAAATATATTGTCAAACCACAGTAACAAGAAAGTATTTGACCTGGTTTTCTTTGGTTGTTGTCATAAGAAGAGAGAGAGGAGCAGGTTTTCAGCAGGTATTAATGGATGAAATCAGTGCAGGAATACAGCTGGCGATCTGGTCCTCTGCCTCTGGTGAGGAAGGAATGCACTCTACATTTTACCCTCGAGGCAGGGTAAAGCACTGCCTGTTGCTAGAATCTTTGACGAGTTGTGCTGTTCGTCCAGGCACTGCTTTCCCAAACCTGTGTGTGCCCGTGCTGGTGGTGGGAACTGCAGGCGTGCCATGCCCAGCCCCGTGCCTGAATTTCCCTGCCTGGCCCTTGGATCAGCTCATCCCAAACTAGAGCTGAGGAGCTGGGTGGCAACATGAGGATCTGAACTCGAATAAAAGTCAGAGCCTGCAGGACCAGGTTGGTTGTGACCACGAAGGCATCTTTATTCCTGATCTGCAGGAAAGATTTCCTCCTGCTGTTTTCTGTGCAGATCAGATGGGCTGGGGGTCGCTGTCTGCCAGGTGACACGGGAGCCCCCAGCTCGCCGAGGGTGTGTGATTAGAGAGGACCCTAAGGTGAGGCCATTCCCAAGGGGGCTTGGAAGGGAGTGCATCCTGCTGAAGCAGCACGCACTGCCGGCTTCCACTGCTGGGAAGTCAGGGCTGGCATCACTGCAGACACTCCCCACCAGTGGATGTTGCTGCAGGCACATCAGAATTTCTTAATGTAGTGAAGAAGAAAGGGGAAAGAGGACAGCAGGGAAGAGAAATCAGGGGAAAAATGTATAAAAAATTCACCACATAAATTAGCTGCGCTTCTTGCAGCAAAACTAACAGTTTCTTTTGAATGTGAATTCTGTTGCTTCTCTTAACTAAATGCCTAAAGGAATTGTATCACATAATATACAAGGGTAATTATTAAAAATGCATAAATAGTCTTGTAGGTACAAAAAGTTGCAACTTGTCTCCTGCAAAACGTTAAAAGGTTTGCATATGTCAATGAATTACAGGCTGTTTGCTTTTAATCGCTGCTATTTTGGGAGTTCCTGTAAGGATGTTTTTAGAAGAAACACATTTGGTAATTGGAGGAGGCTGCCCCATTGTAATGGGCAGTTGAAACCCAAAGGAGGCCTAGCGGGGATTATTCAGGGTGTCTAACGGTTCTGGCTCTGGCTTTGGGTGTTAAGTATCGGCTAACATGTTTATGCCTGGCCTTCAGATGTCCAAACACAAAGGCTCTTTTCTTCTGCTCCTGGCAAGAATCCAGGCCAATCTTAGAATATTTGCCCATCCTCCTCTTCTGTATCCGACCCATCATTGAGGACAGTGTTTCTCTTGGAGTTTCATCTGAAAAACACTACAGCAAAGGAATGTTCACTGACCCAGAAGCCCAGTGACAAGAAGAGGGAATTATATGTGTATGAATGTCTGCCTTTGGGAAAAAAAAGCACACGGAAAGAGAACTACAACAAATCCAAAGTTTCTTTCCAAATTGAGCCACCTGGATTTTTTCTTTTTAAAAGTCAGTTCTGGTGGGATACTTTTGTATTTTTTTTTAAGCAAAATATTATGTTAAGACAGCCGGCTCAGCATTACAGCTCTGAGATGGAAGAAATGGAAAATGTGCATTTGTGTTCAAGAGCACAGACATCAGTTCAGATTGATACTTGGAGATTATCTTGAACTAGAATAATGTATTTATGACTAGGGTCAAAGGGATTACCTACATGAATAAGACCTAGCTGGATCAGGCTCTGCTGCTTACAGCCAACCAGGAATGGATAATGTGATATGAAAACAGATGTTTTTGGATGTTTTTTCAAACTGATATGTGTTTCTATCTCTGTGTTTGAAGCTATTTAAAGCATTTGATGCAGTCATTAAATTTATTCAATATTTTCTTTTAATCGTGTATTTTGGACCCCAGTCTTGTAGTTGTTTCTGTCTCTGTGTTTGAAACTATTAAAAGCATTTGATGCAGTCCTTAAATTTGGTAAATATTTTCTTTTACTTGCATATTTTTGACCCAAGTCCTGTAGTTCCACGCAATAGAAAAAACAAAATAGATGAGTGCTTCTTGCAAGCAGCTAGAAGGCAGTTTCTAAGGACCTGTGTTATTTGTAAGAGAAAGGATCACCAGCATGAACACTGCCAGATCAGTCCCTGGGTTTGTCGTTATGAGTGCTCCAACGCTCCTATTAGCAAAGATCAGGAAGAGAAAACCTGCATTCAACTAAGTCCTCATGTTTCCCAGCTATGCAGCTCTGCACGGTATCTGTAACATATCTGCTTGGTTTAAAGTCTGATGTGCTACAATGAATGGCCATGATGGGATACAATAAATGCATTTTACTGGCTAACAAGATGGGAAAGAAAATGAAAAGCATTCTTAAGTCTTAGTCATTGGCTTCTGTATACAGGCTTTGTTTCAATAAGCACAATTCATCAGCTGCTTACAAGAAGTGTTTAGTTATTGAGAGTATTTGCATTCTGTGTGCATGTTCTTCTAATGTAGTTAATGAGTTTGTTTTTATTACAGAAGAACCCTGAATCTTTTGATGTTCATACAACTCTGTCTCTGCTGAAAGGGCCTCTCCTTTCCTTAATCCAGATTACCAGTCAGTGCACGAATTTCAGATTTTTAGCAAGGAAGAATAATAAAAGAGAAGTTAACTGACAGAAAAAAAGCTAGATGTCAGGTTGCTCTAATTACACAGGTAGTGTTTCCGGCAATGTTGTGTTTGCCTTCTCCCATTAGACAGTGATTAGGATGGAAAGACTGAAGGACCAGCCACCATTAACACCCTTACAAAAGTTGCTCCTTCCCACTCTGCTGCTGAAGCAAAGGCAAAAACTCCAATCGATTTCTAGAGGAGCAGGATTGGGCCCTTAGGCTGTACACAAGTGTCTGTGTTGGAAAAGAGAATGTACCATGTTGGATGCTTCTTATACCATAAGATTAGATCAAATCCTTTCAGTGCCTTGAAGCATTCAATGCTGGGCTACCTGTGGCAGATAGCGAGTGAAGGCCTGTCAGCAAGGATCATCCTTTCAGCGTTCTCTAAAAACGTACAATTCTCGTTTTGCAGCATTTGAGATCTTGTGAAAAGTAGAGTCTAGGGGGAATAGAATGTAACATCAAGACACAGAATTCACAGAATCACAAGGTTGGAAGAGACCTTCAAGATCATCGAGTCTAACCCATTCCCTAACACCTCAACTAAGCCACAGCACCGAGTGCCACATCCAGTCTTGTCTTAAACACATCCAGGGATGGTGACTCCACCACCTCCCTGGGCAGACCATTCCACACTTCATCACTCTTTCTGTGAAAAACTTTTTCCTAATATCCAACCTATATTTTCCTTGGTGCAGCTTGAGACTGTGACCTCTCGTTCTGTCAGTGGTTGCCTAGAGAAAGAGACCAACCCCCACCTGACTACAGCCACCTTTCAGGGAGCTGTACAGAGTGATAAGGACACCTCTGAGTCTCCTTTTCTCCAGGGCTAAACACCCCCAGCTCCCTCAGCCGTTCCTCACAGGGTTTGTGTTCCAAGCTCTCACCAGCCTCGTTGCCTCCTCTGGATGTTCTCAAGTGTCTCAACGACCTTCCCAAACTGAGGGGCCAGCACTGGACACAGCACTCAAGGTGTGCCCTCACCAGTGCTGAGTACAGGGGGAGAATGACCTCCCTGCTCCTGCTGGCCACTCTATTCCTGATACAGGCCAGGATACACCATTGGCCTTCTTGGCCACCAGGGCACACTGCTGGCTCATGTTCAGCTGGCTGTCAGCCAGCACCCCCAGGTCCCTTCTGCCTGGGCACTGCCCAGCCACACTGTTCCCAGCCTATAATGCTGCAGGGGGTTATTGTGACCAAAATGCAGGACTTGCACTTGGACTTATTAAACTGCATCCTATTGGACTCTGCCCATCCATCCAACTGTTTCAGGTCTCTCTGCAGAGCCCTCCTACCTTCCAACAGATCGACACATGCTCCCAGCCTAGCGTCGTCTGCAAATTTACAATGAAAGACTCAACACCCTCATCCATGTCATCAATAGAAATACTGAACAGAACTGGCCCAGCACAGACCCCTGAGGGACACCACTGGTGACTGGCTGCTGGTTGCACACCACCACCATGTTCACCACCACTCTCTGAGCCCAGCCAGTTCCTAACCCAGCAAAGAGTGCACCTGCCCAAGCTGTGGGCTGCCAGCTTTTCTAGGAGTATGCTGTGGGACCAGCAGTGTGGAAGTGTCTTGCTGAAATAGACAGTGAGACAAAAGGACAAATCTCTTCAATTTTTACTTGATCATTGGCACAATCAAAGAGGTTTACATATGGAGATGACTGACAACCAATCAACGGGCAGTCAGAAAACCAGTTAGCTGATAGTCTTTCTGCTGAGGTATATGAAAATTGTGTGTAGCTAATGTGAGTGAATGGTTCACTGGGCAAACAAATGGGTGTTTTCAGCAAAAGCAAAAATATGCTGATCAGGTAAAAGGCCCCTGTCCCATCTCTAATCTGCCTGGGAAGGAAACTTGTCCTTGTCTCACTAGTACTCAATGGCCTCAGCTCCAAAACATGTCCCCTTGCCATCAGTCTTCAGGCTGGCTGACAGACTCTGTACACCTGAGCTCCCGGGCAGGGGCCAGAGCCCGCGGCCATCCCAACTTCAGTGATGGCACGCCCGCAGTAGGAAACTGAGAAATATGGTGATTTCACCTGATTAGAACAAAATAGAGCATAGGACAATAACTACACACCAGCACATGTTGTAGGAGCCTTCCTGGAGTGTTTGGATGTCCAAATGCTATTGACTTTGGACAGCTGACAGGCCCTTCCCCAGGTGCATTTCTATGTTTGAGGACAGCACTTTGCTTTTTATTTCACACCCCATCTTCCCTTCATGGCCACATTGTAGGGATCAGATGTTCTCCAGAAAGCAATCACACCTTCACATCAAACCCCAGAGTGCAATGGGCTGGGACATGTGGCACAAAGTAGCTTAAGAGAGCTGCACATTATTCTCCCCAAACCCTGTGTGCTTTCAGCTGTCTTTCCCTCACATCCCAGGTTGTTCCCAGGCACTAGGTGGAGAGTGTGCTGCTACCTGCAGAGCTGGGCATCTTGTGCTTTGTTCCTGCCTAATTTGCAGGTGTAGGCACTTCACAGAATGATGCTCAGATGCCCTTACCAACCCTTCACTCTCTGACAGAGGAGAAATCTGTGCAAGGCTGATGGCTCCTGGGCTGAGGTTACAGAGGTGAACCCTGAAGACCCCTGCCCTGCATTTTATGTCAGAGTAGGACAGAGTTGAAATGAGACTAAGTGTTTCCACCCCACACTATCGTGACTGGAATTTTGAGCCATTAATTTTTTTTGGAATTAAAAGCTGCTTTTTACATAAGTAATATACAATAAGTCGGTGAATACCAATTAAAAGCATATTTCACAAAATTAGACTTTCAGTTGCCTGTTCTATTGAATATCAGTAGGTAATAAGCTTTCCTCATTTCCCTGAGCATGTAATTTTTCCCTTGAATTCTTGAGTCACTGCTTTGATCACTTCTTGATTGCTTAAAGGCTGTGAGTCAGTAATATTTCCCAGTTTCATTGTCACATCAAAGATCTTTGAGGGGCTTTCTCCATTAGAAGGCAGCCAAGGTTCCTGGTTGACATAGTTCATCACCATGCCAAAGCTACGCTGCACAAATGAAAATAGGGAATAATGCAACACTTTTAGCCATTCGTGTAATCACTTGAATAATATGTATCACCTCCTTAAATGGGCCAGCTGCTACACAGCAATTTGTTTTTGCTTGAATTTCTACACTTGAAAATATGGAAGACAAACACTAAACAGGAAAGGTGATTTTTATCCAGACATGCTGACGAGTGGAAGCAAAGGCAGTTGCTTTCCTCCGTTTAGAGACTTTTGCTGTTGCTTTATTCAGGTATTTATGACATGAACAATTCCGGCATTGAAAAGCCTCACATTTTTACAGAAGCATCATTTAATGTGATAATATGAAAAAGAAATGATTTGTGCAGGATTCTGACTTTCAGTTTGGTACAGGAATTCGTATCCCACGGTGGCAGTTTTGAGCAGCTGAAGTCATTAATGTGGCTCCCACAGCATGCCAGTTCCTGACATCCTTGGTCCTCTTTGTCTTGGGTTCCTCTTGGGCAAAACTCAACAGATTTCCAAAGAAGCTGGGTCTGAGAAAAACGAGGGCCAAATTACCATCGAGACTCATCAGAGTTTTCCTTGCCTTGCAGGAAGGGGAAAGTCTATTTCCCCACCAGCTGCTCTGTCCTGTGAAGGCTGTGACACCAGAGCCTCTGGACTTTTATCTTTGGATGTGAAACCCTGCCCAGCCCCACCTGAGCTGCCTGAATCTTCTTTTTCCTCCCTCAGAGGGAGAGTCAGGGTGTGCACAAGCACCCTGTCCGGATGCGTTGGGGTCCCAAGTCCCACAGAGGGAGAAATGAGTTGGGGAAGATACTTGCTTTGGGATGACCTGAAAGCAAAAGTTCTCTCTGAGGAAGGGTGTGAAACCTGTGGCAAATTTAACTTCTTCAGGAGCTGCAAGTATTTCCAGTGTGAACTTCATCCCTGAAGCAACCAAATTACAATGGGAAGGCGTTTAAAGGGACACTGTCACCTTACAGCTCCTATGTTGAAAACGAACAAATGCCTTTACCTGTGTTACAAATCCCACCTTAACATTATTAAAAGTGAAAGAATTTTTAAAAATCCAATTTACTTGTCAGTCTTTCTGCTTTGTTTACTGGTTGTGTTTTCTCACCGTGGACAATAGAAATCAATGAAGTCAGGTTTGCCTGTGTTTGAGTCACTTTCACTTTTAGGTTTTCAGGCTTAGGGTGGAAAGTTCAGGGGAATGGTTATTTCATCAAATACGACTGTTTTCATTTGCAATTAAAAAAATCAATGGCAATGTTTCTATTCAGACATATGTTTGTAAAAGTCTGCTTCTGTGAGATTTAAACTTTGGACCAGCCTTGGCAGTGTTCTTTGAAAGATGTAGCTAAGTAAAAACATAGTGGCAATAAAGGAATTCTTTCCATTATCATGGCAGATTGGAGACCAGTTATGCTGCAGGACTCCATCTTTATGGGTTTCGCAAAAGTAAGAAATAAAATATGGTCACAGCCTCTGAAACAAGGGGCAGGTACATCCCTAACAAGAAAGAAGATAATGCGATTCTAATATTCAGCACTATGAGCCATGATTTCAGCAGCCCAAGAAAGCCCAGCTGCTGCAGATAGCATTGCAAAGGTTTCTCTGGAAAGAAATGTGAAAGCAGATACAGGAGTAACTTTGCAGATATTTACATGAGATTCTCATAAGCACAAGGGGCAGCTTTTGATCAAAGGATATAAATCTGGGTGAATCTAAATGTGCTTTTTTTTTTCCTACACTGGAGTTCCCTGTTCTGTGATACTTCAGGAGGGCTCAATTTAAGTCCTCATAATGGTATGCAAAACTTGCAAAATGTATCCCAGCTGGGGCATGCTCTCTTGCTAAGGCTTCCTTCTTGCTCCAGCAGGACTTCATTCAAGGGAGCTGCTAGAAGAGTGAAACAGAGAATAGCAAGTGCTGTTTGCATTCTGAGAAGTAGCCCCAGCCTTCTGCTTCCACCCATGTCAGAAAGGATTTCAGGACGTGGCCTAAGGCTCCTGGCCCTGAATCTGAATTTCAGCAAGTGTACACGATTTGAATAATTAAGAATTGGTCTATTTATTAAAAACATGTAGAGTCAGAACAAAGAATTTGCAATCTGAAGTATTTTTTCATCCATAGCGTTTTAATGGAAGTGACATTAATTCCAGCGAATAGGTTTTGTGGTTTCATATTGGCTGGGATGTACCTCAGGTGTAGCAGAGGGCCCCTGGGGACCCAAAAGACTCACCCTTCTTCCTTGCTGAAGTGAGAAGTGGTTGGACACAAAAGTCTCTCCCCAGCATGGCAGGCACTGCTGGTTGGCTGGCCAGTAACTCTCATGGACGGGCTGCTCATTTTTGCTGTGTCTGGCACACACTGCTTAATTCTGCAAAAGGCAAAATAGCAGAGTTGTTGAGTTGTTGAGGGACAGATTCTTCTTTTACTTAGAGAAGAAATGAAGCTCCTAAATCGAGTCTGAAAACAGTAGAAAATGGTAGCTCTAAGTTTCAAATACAAAGCATTGGGAGATGCCTGTGCCAGAGTCCTTTATTGTTCCCCTTCTGGACTGGGTGTTAAAGGTCTCACCCAAAAGGAGCTGCTTTTTGTTTAAAAATGCTGAGAGTACAGATTTCATCGAGTGAACACCACTTCATCAAGGAGCTGTCTGCATGCCTTTCAGTCACTGCTCCTCCTGACAAGCTCATGTTCTTACAGGCAGCATCTAATTGCTATAAATACCTGCAACGTATCTTTCACTTCTCCTCCTTAGCATAAAACTTTGGCTTTAGAGGAAAATTGAATCTGTTATTCCTGATGTTTCTTAGCCTCTTGCTGTTGCTAGATGATACCAGGCAGGGTGGCAGGAGGAGGAGATCAGGTTGCTTCCAGGTAAACTGGCAAATGCTTCAGCAGACTCGGCAGGGGCCACCAGGTCCCCTCCAAGGCTATAGGTATCATGGGGAGGGAATTCCCAGACAGTGAACCCTCTTGTACTGGCAGACTGGGAGCTGTTTTTGAAGGGGGGGGAAATGGGGGATAAGAAAAGAAGACCTTGTAGAAAATTCCAGTCTCTATTCATAAGGCTTGTGCTAAAAATGACCTCGTGTTTCATAGCGCAGCAAACAGAGTTGAAGAATGCAGACTTGTGGCCAAGAGGAGGGTGTTTCAGTGACCACTTAGGAATATTTGAATCACACAGTGGCTTATTTTGCTGTTCTTTCTTATTCCTGACAGCACAGTGTTTAGGGAGGCTCTTTGAATGGGATGAAGACACTGAGATTTTAGTATGAATAATTCAGCTGCACTCTTCCAGTTGTACACAGCTTTGCAGAAGGAGGGACCAGACTTTTGGCCTTCTAAGACATCTAATAATCTATCTGTGTCTCTCTGTCACAGATTCAGTCCTTTGAGCTATGATCCTAAAAGCACTCAGGGACCAAACCTCTTGGGAAATGAAGCACTTAACACAGGGTCTTCTGCAATTAATACTTCAATACTAGAAATGCTTTTAAAATATTTTTATCTTCTTAAAAGAGAAAAGAACCAGTAGAGATGAAACCTACTCATCCCCTACTTTATTGCTGTTATAGGCAGTTTCTACAGAGCTTAGAGTGACCAGTGACATTTCTCTTTGGGTGACATGTTCGGAAACTTCACTGTTTTTAATTTTCACCACACAGCACCAGTTACTTTTTCCTTCCAAAGCAAATGGATTGCCTGGTTTCTCAGCCCAGCTCCCATCCAAAACTCTCCAAGAAAAAATTGCCTCTTGCTTCTTACAGCCAGGTTCAGGCTCTGAGACCTGGGATGGCCACTTGCTCAGCCTGTTAATCCAGACATGCCAAACCTGTCAACAGGGGTATGCTTAGGACAGGACAAGTGTAGCTTTTCTTTTGATTGTGACGTGTCATTAGCTGCTCAGTCCTTAGGAATGTTTCCAACTGCAGTATTTTTAACTTTACCTTACTTGCAGCTTTGTAGAGATCTGCACTGGGATGGAGGTTGGCGGGAATTGCAAACTCCATCTCCTGTAATGAAACCTCTCACAACTGCCTGCTTCTGGCTCTTTGTCTGCTTTTTTGGAGAGGCCCTACTATCCTGTGTAGACACAAGAGATTTCAGCTGAAACACAGGTCTCGCCTCTGCTGTCTGCCCCCTCTTCCCAAGACTTAAGAGGAAATCGAATGCTGCAACATAAGCATGCAGGTTACACTTGTATTTAGTTCAATGGCCTCTCCTTTCTAACAGTTTACTTTGTCTCTTCTAATTCAAGCATGTCAGTAGCAAGTATCATATCTGTGACATCGATAATAAAAATCCCATTGTAAATGCCGGGGTGTCATTTTCCATTCTGCCTAAACAATCCCGAGCTTTGTGCCTTCTGGAGTGGCCCCTGTCTTTCACAGGTGACATTTGCAGATGGGGATCCGCATGTGTGAGGCACGCAGCTGAGCCTCTCATTTCCATACGGACAGCCTGGCATAAGCGCACTTTGTGTCAACCAAGAGGCCAGTCTGCAGCAGGTGGAAATTTGACCACACTGGATTTACTGAGAGGGAACAGGGCCCTGTCCCTCCTCAGGAGTGCCAGCCTGGTGGAGGCAGTGGAGGAGCACCCGGCATTTTCACGTGCAGCCCCATGCTCTTTGTTTAGAGGGGAAAATCGGGAAAACCATCCACAGACTTGTGTGCTTTGACTCTGAAATGCTTTCATTGACTTGCTTTGGCCCAAGGGTGCCTAGGGAAGTTGACACCTGACTTGTGTGGAAAGCAGCCAGTGGTGGCACTTCCAGAGCTCTAGAGCAGTTGGACTGCTCTGCAGGGAGTCAGAGATGTGGAAGATGCAGCTCCCAGATGGACAGGGCTCCTTTGGAAAGAACCAACACCTTTTCTGCATCACTGCCATGGCTGCCTCTGTGGCTCTGTCAGTGTTGCAGTGTCATTGTGGAAAGGACAGTGCTCCCTTCTCAGAAGAAAAGAAGTGAATAATTTTCAGAAAATGTGAACCTTGGGAAGGCTTAGTTTACGGAGCAGGGTGTCAAAATTGTGGGTTTTTTTGTGATCTTACCCTTCTTAGAATTACTTCATCATTTATATACTCTCCTAAATCACACCAATTACTCTAAATATGTACAGACATATACCAAAGTAGCTAAAACAGGAACAATTACGATACTATTTGGCATGGTTACAGCATCTGTGAAAAAGACATCTTTTATGTGTAACACAATTTGTCCAGAATTAATGAAAATATCCAGGGCTGTTTTTATGAAGTAATTTGTCACATTAAACTAAAAAAACCTAAGGTTATGTTGGACATGAAAAGAAACTCCCTGAAGGTCAAAGCAATTAAACATTGAAACAACCCATCAACCCAGGGGTCACCGAGGCCTCATCTAATGAGAACGTTCAAACGAGAGGAAATCCTGCAATCGTCTCTACTCATTTCTCCGCCAGGTTAAATACCCATTTGAAGTCTTGGCACAGCAGAGCCAATGGAAAAATTCCCATGGGCTTGACTGGGACTGTGGGTTTTTTCCACCCTCAGATTTTAATAAAACCTTTGTATTTCAATCAGATCTGAAATAGTTTGCATCTTCTATGAATTCCTGTAAACCAAAAGACCAGTAAGGAGTTCAGTAGTAGCATCTTTGGTAGTTTTTTCTTCCTTCTTCTGTATAAATATTAGCAGCTAACATTTGGTTGCTGCAAACAGATTCAGATTTAGTTGTTTCTGAGGGAATCTGTGTCTGTGTTGTATTCACAATCAAAAAAGAACTGCTGCAGAAAACTTCTTTAGAAGAGAACACTCCAACAGGAGGAGTGTTTGTATGGATCTGGCAAGATTATAGTGTGACTTTAACATTCAGTCAAATATTTTCATAGTTTGGTAATCTTGATAATAAAAAGGACTCATCACTAACAAACTGAGAATTTGTGTGCTGCCCTAACCTTCTGGAATTAGATATAAGAAGACCTATAAATACCTCTCTTTAAAACTGGTTTTGAAAAATGCCAGGTAAGCTCCTACAGGTTTGTGGGAAGAACTATGTGGGTCAGGTGCTGCCAATTTCTTTGTGAACCTCACATCAGAAAACTGTTTTATATCTGGTAATGATAGCACAGCACAGAGCAGTTTCTCGATGCTTCCTCCCTTTTGTGCTTTACTGCTTTGGCGTTGTCATTAACACTGCTCCCTCATGTTTTCCACTCTTCCTTCCTATTCTTCTTGGTGTATGAATATATGAAAAGTGTATGTTTCTCCATTATCAGTGCTATGTTCAGTAAGCTATAATTTCCATAGGCAATTCCCTGCTTTGGAGCAGGTTCTTTTACTACAAACTGACAAAGCCAAGGAAAAGTCTTTGTGAAATATTTGTGCATTCAATATATTTTTATATTAGACACAAGGATAAAAGACAAAATAATTGCTTTGGACTATGTACTATAATCTGACCAGAGCACAGAGGTTCAGGGGATTCTGTGCAGGGACTGGGAGTAAAACCAGAGCAAGTTTGTGCTCATTAAGTGGTGATGAAACATGTGATAGCTTTTCATTTGTAGCAGCTGAAGCTGTGATCCAGTTAGATTAGGAACATGCATTGTTTATGAGACTAAATTTGGTATTTTGTGCTGTTTGAATAAGTGGGATATAATGCATTCCTCCTTCCAACACTTGACTGCTCATCAACTTTTAGTTCAGGTGGAACAAAATTGGTATTCTGTAGTGTGGAGATGGTGTTACAAGTAAAGAGTGGAGCAATCACCGATGCTGATGTTTTATAAGAGACCACCATATACAAACAGGAAATGGCTCAAAATACACTTCCTAATGATTTATCCATAACTCATTCTCCACTGCTGAATAGTGATATCAGTGCTGTAACCATGTCAGACATCATTTGTGTCTTGGTTTCCTTCCACTGTTGTTAAGTTTGAGGGTTCATTTAATGGGCTTTCTCTTGTAGAACACATGGAGCTGGCAGTGATGAAATGCAGTGGTACAAGGACATGGAAGTACACTTAGGAAAGGGAAAATTCAAAATCTACTTCCCCACTGTCAGAAACTCCACAGAAAATCAGTTTGATTTTCCTAAAGGAATTAGGATTTAGACACGCCCCAATCATTAATATTGTCAATGCATAAAACAGCTCAGCAGAGTTTTATGTCTGAGGGGTTTTTTAATGTCCTGTCAGTGCCTTTACATGATGAGGGTGCATGGCTCAGCCAGGTCTCAGGCACCGTCTGCAGGGGAAGGAAGAAGCTGACGTGTTTCTGAAAAACTGTTCAGAAGGGAATGTTTAAAGGGAATGTTTTCAGGGCTAAGTGTGTGTCCGTCAAAAAAGAATTAATCAGGATGTTCTACCAGATTAAGAACCCAGTATTTTGAACATTGGTGAAAGAAATACTATAAAAGTAGTTAACCAAAAGTTTTCAGAAAATAGGCAAAGTCTGAACTCATGTTCACTCTGCCAGGCGAGTTCACAACCCAGTGGAGCAGGGCAGTGCAGAGTGGGGGTACCCAGTGCATGGCAGGAACCACACTGTGCTGTGGGAACAGGAGCATGGTGCTGGCAAAAGGGGATCTGCCCAACAACAGGAAAAAGCAATCAGGGAATGCTTGTTTCCCCCAAGAAGTGTTCTCTGCCCCAGACATTGCTTCTTCAAATCCTGCATTCAGAGCTGGCAGCAGCACCTTCCTGTCATCCCTTCCTTCAGTGTCTGCAAAGGAATGCATCTTCCTCTGAGATGGTACTTATTGTCTGCTTCTCCTGGCAGAAAATATATGCACTTTTAGAGCATGATTCCTCTTATCGACTACTGCTTGAGGAGAAGGATTACTTTTTGGTTAGATAAGTCACACCCCAAAGCCTTTGTGGAGATCTATGTTTTCTGGGGCTTTTATTGACCCATAAAGTTTTTCTCCTTTTCCTCTTTCCAACATTTTCCTTCTTCTTTTATTAGGCTGCAAAGCCCTGCAATCTGAAAGGAAAAGTTTTACATTTAATTTTTGGTCTTTGGTCTTCTCCAGCTTAAATGACTCCATGATTACAAATGAACACAGAACAATGGCTGACTGAAACCTAGTCCAGATTCTGTGACCAGGTGCTGGTTCTGTTTGAACCAGAGATGAGGAGATGCCTCATGAGCTCAGACTCACCCACACAGTCCCAGAGGGAAGCTTCATGTTCTAGCTTTCATTTTCAGTGGTTGGCTATGGAAATAGAAGTGTTTTTTCACAGCTTGTTCTACCCCACCAGCACAGCCCAGTTTCTTCCAGCTCCTGCCTTTTTTACACTTGGTTGATAAAACTGTAAAGTGTAAAGTGTATTGAATTTTACCATTTTACAAATGGTATTTTTAGATGAGTTAATACCAGTTTTGGAACCAGGCAAAACAGGAGTGCAACCTATGCAGATAATGACACACCACAGGGAGTACTGGGCACTGATCTCTCAGGGATTTCCAGGAGTAACTGGGGAATCTGCCTTGTTTCGAAACTCTCCCTCCTCTAGTCACTAAATGGAGGAAAGATAATGAGCTTTTGTAATAGGTATGGGACTGCTAATAAAAGCTTGTCTTGCTGACATCCCTTTATTGAAATTATTACGTGTTCCTTTTCATGTTGAAGCAAGATTAAAACAACCCTAGGATATTACTTTTTTATTGGAGCCAGAAATCTACATAGTGCCAGAAGAGACAAAAATCTAACCCAAATTCATACCTACAAGTTGGAGGTGAGGATTTAATCATCTTTTCCAACAGACACCATGAGACAAAGTGATCTTTTAAGAAGAAGCTGACATTTTGTTGATAGAGATGGACAGAGACATTGAATGATCTCAGTGCCAAAACTGAAAGAATAATGTAGCTGGATCAGCAAAATGTCATGGTTAATAGTATCAAAAGCCACCAAAATAATTAAAAAGCAATAGGTCAGTCACATTGCCACACTCTGAAGACTGTAATAAATAATTAAAAATTCAAACAAACCTAGCCTCAGTATTATGGAAATCAAACTGGACTTCAGGGAAATATTTTTGTGACTAGATGGTCAGACATAGGACCATCTTTCCCTTCAACCAACCCCCCAATTCTTTTCCAAGCTCTTAAACAATGGAGGTTAAAGAGAAGGTGATAATCCAAGATGATTAGGAGGCAATGGCAATTTACTTATGATACCTGAATAATAGCAACACAATTCAAAACAGATAAAACAGAATCACAAACAAGATGTAGGATTACCCACGTTGAAATAAAAGGATCAAACACTCACAAGAGGCATTGATTGCACTTGGGGGTATTTTGAATCTGGATCATGTAAAGCTTTTGCATGAACTTAATTTATTCCCATTATCTCAGAGAATGTCAATGGAGAAATTCCAGCACATCCAATTATATGTGTGCCTAGATGGTTGTAGCATCAGACTGTAGGGTGAATATGACCAACACAAGTTGAAGTGATCAGCTAAAAGTCAGTCAGAGAAGAGAGATGGGATATGCAAATAGTCAAAAGGCATCAGGAAAAGGCAGCAAAAATTTCTGCAGATGTTTCAAAAAGGAGTTTTGCTACGTAAGAAAAAAGAAATCTCGATCAACTTGAAATAACTTAGTAGGAATGGAAGGCTTCCCAGGCTTTTGCTTTCTAAAAGTGACACTGTCAAACATTTGAATGCATTGTCATCTAATTATATTTTATAAAACAAAACTGAAATTTCCTTTTGATTTATTTTTCCCTTATTCAGTTCCAGAGACACAGAAATACAAGTATCCCATGAAGATGAAATATTGAGTCACTGAGATTACTGACTTGATTTCCCAGGCACTTGGCCATGCAGGGAGCAGGAGGAGCTGCATTGGTCCTAGGGGTCAGAGCCATTGTTGGGGCAATACGTGCTGCCTCAACAGTGTGCCCTTCCTCCTGTGGCTCCCCAAGCCAGGTGGGCCTCTCTGGCCATTTTGCTGCCCACAGAAATAACCCCAATCTGTAAGTCCTTACTCATGTAAGGAGATTGTACCTTGCAGCCAGCCTTACCAACAAAGCAGGTACGAAAGAAGGCAAAAGATGTGTTTTGACATCTATCTGAGCTTCTCCCACCAGGACTGTCAAAGGAAAGTATATCAAAATCCTTTCTAATCCAGTTGGCTCATTAATCAGTTCTTTTCTTGACAATTTCACCATTAACTGAATGATCCATTTCAAGATTGGTGCATAAATCCAGTTTAACAATTTTTGTGTAGAATGGAGGAATTCCAAAATCTCTTCACCAAAACCCTGAGTCATACCACTATTAGTTTTGAATTAAAGTTTAAAAAGGCTAGAAATACAGAAAGACATAGGACCAGATTTCATGTCTGTTGCAATGGCATCCATTTGAGTTCCATTTGCATAAGATGAAGTTGAGACTGGTGCAAGTGGTTCAAAAGGTAATACACTGATTCCATACTGATTCTGAGTCAAAGGATCCTGTGAAGCTGAAACTAACAACTAGCAGTGCAAGGGGACAATGCACAGATATTGATTAACCAAAACATTGCCTGCACCAGCACCTTTTTGTGTTACAGCCTTTAAGAGCCCAGTGGAGGAGAAGGGTGTTGTTAGCATGAGAACATCCAGAGAGGTCATGATTCTGCTCTTCTGCATATATCCTTGACATCCCTCGGTCCTCCAGGCTTCTGTAAGTTGCTAACTTAACTTGCTTTGGTACCCACATAATGACTTCCTGCTTGGGTCTATCCATCCAGTTTACAACTGCTGAGAACTTACACTGGACATCAGATTTTGTTCAGATGCTCTTTTTTTTAAAAAAAAAAAATTGCCCAGGAAATTGATTCATAGGGAAATACCTCCACGTATTTTCTCCCAGTCTAGCGAGCTTATCCACAAACCAATTATACTAACTTGTGATTATATTTTATTTAAAGAAAAATGATTGGTTGGAGTTTTAATTCAGAGAAAAGTACAATATACCAAGAAATTTCATGTCCTGCCAATAAACATAAATTAAACTTGCAACTACATAAACAGAATCAGAAAAGAGTGGTACGCCTCCTCCAGTTTGTCCCAAAACAGATGTATCAAGATACAGTCATCCTCAAAAAAAGTGTTACCTTTTTTTTTCCAGAAAATGGCTTCAGAAAAGGTGCTTGCTGCAAGCAAAGCTAATAAGTTGCTCTGTTAGCACTGAGATTTACAAAAATTGATTTCCTATTGCACTGTGTCTTCTGACTGGATCCTGTGGTGTCTAGTAGGGCTTAAGGAATGAGCAGAGTGTATGTGGGGGTTGGGGTGTTTTTCCCTCTCAATGCCTTCTCCTGTCATCTCTTGGTGGGCATAAGCAGCCTGTGGCTGCCATCTCAGAGAGGGCACTGGAAAGGTCTGTCTCTTCTGCCATTTGCTTCTCTGCA
Source organism: Serinus canaria (assembly GCF_022539315.1). NCBI lineage: Eukaryota > Metazoa > Chordata > Aves > Passeriformes > Fringillidae > Serinus > Serinus canaria. The sequence goes on from NC_066316.1 coordinate 73,339,818, forward strand.
TGAAACATTCAGGAAGAAGAACAGCACTTCTGTTGGGTTAAGCTGAAAGTGGAACATTGTGCACTTCTGTTGGGCTAAGCTGAAAGTGCTCATGAGTTCAGGAGGAAGGTGGGGCAGAGGGGCAATAGCACCTCTGTCTTTTACACCCACAAGAACACAATTTGTGCACAACCTCCATGACCATTCAGGCCTTTTTTTCTTAAGAAAGCTAGATTCAAAAATCCCCATTGACTTTGCAGAGCTCTAAGCCAGGGTTGTTGTTGCTAGATATCCCCATGGGGTCAGCTGGGTTGATAGCAGAATTACATTGAGCACCACGCTAAATGCATTGAGCATCATAGGATGGGCATCTTACACGGGGTATTCTCCTTGTAGTAGATAATGAGGATTTCCAGGCTGTGCAGGACAAACCTGCAGGACATTGCAGGGATACAAAGGATAGTGGGGTGAGGATGTAGGACACATAAGCCCGGTGTAGAGGAGATCATCCCAGGTGTAGTTTCCAATGTCACATCCACCTGACACAAGGACCAGGGAGAAAAGAATCCCTTTGGGTCAGCAGACAGAGGAAAAGCACGTGGCTCAATGGGTTAAGGAAGAGGCCACAAGCCCAGCCCAGAGGGTGGTGAATGAATGAGCTTCCTCCCCCTCTCTGTTCCAGCAGCGATCAGGATTCCTTTCCCAGCCCGCCCCCGGGATTCCTTCGGCAGGAGGAAAAGGGAGCAAAGCAAGCCCTTTCTCTTGGGGGGCGCAGCAGGGGCACGGAGCAGCCCTCTCCGCCCGCGCTTCCCCGCCCCACCCCTGAGCTGGTTTCTGGGTGCTGCAGATGGAAGTTGAGAGCTGCTCTTACGGAATGCAAATGCATTTTCAGGACTTTCCCTTCCGTTGAAGGCAAAGACAATCCAAGAAAGGCACACGATTGAGATTTAATGTTTAACATGGGCTGTTCAAACAGAAAGATGAATTGAGACCCCTTTGAAAATGTGGTCCTTATGATTCTTAGAGCAGAATAAATAGGGTGATTGCAGCTAGTGCTACTTTTCTAACCCTGTCACCTGGGGGTTTCAGCACATTTGTGAACTTTCCACACTTTCCTCTCTTAGAACCCACCTCTGAAGATGGCAAGTATTACTTTCTCCATTTTGGAGGAAGGAACTCTAAATGCTGATGAAAGGCTTTCTCAAAATACTTTAGGAAACCTGTAGCACAGAGAGGAAGGAGAATAATTTGAAAAATTATTCTACCCTTTCACATTTGCATCGTTTCCTTTTAATTCAAATAACTTCAGAGATTTGCATTGCAACAGACATTTTCTAGGTCACTTTCTAACATCCTGAGCCCACTGAAGTGTACCAAACCCACTGAAGTCAAAAGACCATCCTTAGACTAAGTTCCTCTGTGAACTTGTCCTAATTTGGCTTAGGATCAATAGCCCACAATAACAGAGAGGCCAAGAGATTGTAAACATTAATCTTGACTCAGAACCATTTAGGACCATTGACCAACCCACCAGAAAGTCAGTGTATGTCTCTGTAAATTTAATTCAACTTAAAAACATTATCTTCTTCACATCACTTAAAATATCCTTTAACCTTTCCCGGGGAAGAAGAGGTCTTAGCATAGTGGACATAGTTGGCAATACATTTCTCTCCAGTGTATTCTATCTCTGTCAGTAAATCCTACTGTGGTGCACAACTGATGAAAAAGCAGACCTTGGTTTTCCTTTCTTTTTTTTCATTTGGAGGATGATTAACATCCTCCAAATGAGGATGGCCAACAGTCAGCCGTACCAGTCATGCTTTGCTGGTTGCATGTGTACCCACTGATAAACAGTGTTTAGAAACAAATTAGAGGGCTGAGTATGAGCAGAGTCACAGATTTGGTCTTTTGGATCCAATGGTGGAAGCAGCTCTATGGGAGCATTTGTGACTTTCTCAAGAGTCTTCAGTGCTGTTGTAAACACTTCCAGTTTAAACCTAGGTCATAGATCAATATCTTCTTAGAGGCATACTAGTGTCTTACCTGGAGATGCATTTGTGTCCCTTAGCCACATGTTTACAAGAGTCTGTTTTGGGTCAAAATATTCCAAAAGACCATCTTGTATGTGCTTCAGCCTGCAGGCTGGAAAGCAATTTTCTTCCCCTTCTACTCCTCTCTTCTCTTTCCATAGCATATTCTGGATCAATTGGTGCTGAGGTTTATGGGGAAAAAAGAAAGAAAAAGGGTAAAGATAATTATCTGGGTAATAACTGGGTCATAGCTTCTCCTGCTGCAGTCATTTCAATGTATTGGCTGAGCTTGGTATCACTTTCTCTTCAGCTGGTTCACTGAAGAAGAAGGTGTTACCAGACCTGCAGAAGTCTGATTTGGGACTGCTGGGATGCCTTTTCCCCTCCTTGTGGGAGACCCTCATGTCAGGCATGTCACAGTACTGGTCAGCATGAAACCCTATGTGAGCTGAGAGACCCAAGGGCTGGGGCATGGTGTCATGGCTCACTTTGTGTTCTGCTCCTTGCTCCAGAAAAGAGGATCACTGTGGGGAGCAGAGGAAAAGAGACCCTGGTGCTGACCTGGAGGGAGGGAGGGAGGGAGGGAGGAGGGAGGGAGGGAGGGAGGAGGGAATGAAGGAAGGAAGGAATGACGGCAAGGAGGACAGGAACGGAAGGAAGGAAGACGATGAAGGAAGGAGGAAGGAAGGAAGGAAGGAGGAAGGAGGAAGGAGAGGAAGGAAGGACGGAAGGATAAGGACGGAGGAAGGACGTGACGGAAGGAAGGAAGGAGGAAGGAAGGACGGCATGAAGGAAGGAAGAAGGACTGCAGGACTGAAGCGAGGAAGGAAACATGGAAGGACGGCAGGCAGGAAGGACGGCAAGGATAGGAAGGAAGGAAGGACGAGGAAGGAAGGAAGGACCGGCAGGAAGGTACGGACGGAATGGACCTACGGACGGATACGTAAGGAAGGAAGGAAGGAAGGAAGGAAGGAAGGAAGGAAGGAAGGAAGGAATGCATTCCCAAAATGTTTGGTTTAGCATGTCTGGTTGTATGGGTGCAGCTTCATGGAAGATGAGACAGTTGCACCTGTTTACACCAGAGATACTTTTGGAATAAAAGACACAAAGAAGCAAATCTCAGAGAAGCAGAAATCTAGAGACAGAATTATAGATACTACTGAATCCCAATGTATTTTTAAACTTCATTTTAAAGGGAAAACAATGGGAAAAAAGCCTCAAAGGCACATATTTAAGTGTTCGTTTCAAAGTAATACCTCCTCAGAGATCTGACTTTATCACTAGTGAAAGGAGAAAGCAGAAAATGGAATTGTTTTTGTTGTTCTATCATGTTTATGACATGACAAAAAACGTGGAGTTCTTCTGCCTTTTGCTTTTCACCTTGTTGAACTGCTGTCAGACTTCTGTAAATCGTTTGCACCATAAACAAGCTTTGTGAGTGAAAGGGCAAGCGCTGAGAAAAGCCAAAGGCAGAGATTTTATATTGAATTTTTTCTTACAGAGATAACTGACTTCAGCATGGACCAGCTTCACCTAGATCTGGAAAGAAAAGCCAAGCACCACTGCTGGCAAAAGCATAATGAAGCTCAAGCAACAGCAAATGGGTTAAGACTCTGAATGTGTTGGTTTTATTCTTAGGCAAAGAGTAAGATAATTGGAGCTTAGAGGATTTGGTTTTGAGCAAGAGCTACTGCCTTGTTTCTCCTAAGCATTTCAGCAACAGATGTGGAAAGAGTGACATCCCTGACACAGGAGTACTACCTGGAAACTGTCTGCTGTTGTGAAGCCCTGACTCTTACTAAATGCACTGTAATTGTAATTACTTTGGAGGACTATCTGCCCATGCACACCAGTGGTGGGATGCAGAGCTAGGAGGAGAAGAGGATGCATTTTTGCTTGCACATGTGGCTGTTGCAGTGTCAGGATCCAGCACAGCAGGCAGTTCTGTTCCTTTGGCAGAGAGCCATCATGCAAGAAAAAGGCATTGGCGTGGTTCGGAGCATGGCAATGATAGGCTGGGATAACCTGGTCCCATGGGGACTGCTGCTTGTTGCAGTGCAAAGTGAGAGGCTTAGCAGGGGAGTGTGCTTCTGTTTTATCTTGCTAGCTCTTGCTGTATAGAAGCACAGGAAAAAGGCTGGAGAGGTAGGGCCTCACAAATAAATGCATCTACTCACTGAAGATTGCATAAGTTTGGTTTGTTCCCATAGTGTCCTCTTTGCAAGTATGGTACTCCAGACAGGTGGAGAATAGTACTTAAGGAGCTTGAGAGCCATTGCTGATCTCAATGGATAAACCCAAACTCCACCTGTGCTGGAGCCCACGGAATCCAGGCAGATCTCATGCAAATACCTGCAGGCTAAGTTCAGCTTGTGCCTCCAAGGGGGAAATTTTTGTGACTGGTCTCTTCAGTCATTCAAGGTGCAAAAACCTTTCTGTCTTACATGCTTAGCACTACTTTTTTTGTCACATCTGGGACCTTTTAGAAAATGTGACTCAGTCCAGTACTAACTACTTTTTTTTAAACATCTTTTTTTTTCTTCCCAATATGCTGCCATCCTTTCACCACTGCTTCAGTATGTCTACTTGATTTATGTCAGTATGTCTACCTCAGAGACTTGTCCACTGCTGGGCACTCTTGGCTGGGTATTCTGCCTATGGAGAGAATACCCTTAAGATTTTGACACCAGGGATTCTCTCTATAAATCCACTATGAATATGGAACTCAGATGAATTATCTGTTGTTTTTACTTCCTTCCTGGCGAAGAAACTGAGGAAGGGCTGGGCGAGGCTTCTCCACCTGAGAGAGATTAATGATAGAATCTTCTGCTGATGGGAAATTCAAATAGATATCATTAGGGAAAAAAGGTGAATTTGACCATTTTTCCTATCTAGTCCAAAAGGGGAGAAAAAAAAATAGAGTTGTGTTTCTGATGAAGCTGATCAGAAGTTCACACAACTAAAGGAGACATAGAAGAAAGGATTTCTCAGGAGATGTTGACGAAACGCAGGTGAAAGACTGACCAACCATGTTCTGCCCACCAGCCAGGAAGGTATCTTCCAGGTGGTCTGAAGGATGTCAGGGGCAGAGAGGAAGACCAAAAGGATCTGGTTGTAGCAGTATGTCTTCAACCCATGGACAAGGTGAGGAGAAAAATACCAGAAGAGGAGAGAGGGATCATAAAGATATATATTCTTTAGGTCTGTACATTGCTGTGTCACTAAAGACAAGACTGCATAATTCTGAAACTCCGGACTATTTAATCTCAGATGGCTACCTAAGGTCTGAATTCCTTCCTGGAGATGCTTGCTTCTCACCATGGACTGCATATGGAGTCTTGGTAGGAGGAATCTTTCCTTCAATACTCCTCATTTTTGTCTCCAAATAATGATCTTGTGGTTTTCCTAAGTGAAACTGTCAGTCTGAATCTTGTCCCCAGTATGTTTCTTAATTACACTAGAGCTGTTAAGCTGTAGAGATGCTCCTCGAATGGTCTGAAAATAAAGCTAAGAATAAACTCAGATGCCTTGCTGAAGCAGAGCCTAAGCACTAATTTTTAAAGGAAAGACCCCAAACACCTTTGTCTGAGCCACCAACTGACTATGAAGTGTGTGAGGATGATGAAAGAGAAATAATATGCATTTATGGGGTAAGAAGTCAAATTATGATTGGCACTAGCAATCTTTGGATCCCACATGGCTTGAGAATGCTCTGATGAATTGCATTGATATACTCTTCATTCAAACAAGCATCAAAGATGCCTTTACATCCCATTTCCAGGAGCTGTGGCTCACTCCAAAGGGTGAGCTCAGCTCAAGCCCAGGGTCAATTCTGCAGCCACTGGTAGTGCTAAGGAGAGGCTGGCAGGAGATTAGACAGAAATGTACATTCAATAAAATCAAAAGGATTTTGTCTCCCTAAAGGTTTGTAAGAAATGAGTTTATAGATAACTGTTTGCCCTATGGACATCATTCTTTAGCTTTCACTGAGGCAGCACATGCTGTTATCCTATAGATATCCAATGAAGCAAATGATAAGGAATAGATGATTTTCCTGGCCAGTTCTGTAGCACATTTAATTCTTATTTTAGGATGGATCTTCTATGAAACTTGTATCAACTTCAAGGTTATTTTTAATGGCTTTACAGTTTGCCAGCTACTAATGGTATTTCTTTGGAAGCCTCCAAAACCATCCCAAACCTCCACTTTCAGACTTTCATTTAATTGTCTGTCTAAGAGCTTGTAACTTTGAAGACAAAGTCCCACAGCTTTGATCTTCTTGATCCTTCTTTGACTTCAGCTTGACATTTGGATTTTTCTGTCTCACCCTTATGCAACTGAATTACAAGCATTTTCTTTCAGAATCAATATCTTTGATAATTTTCTACATGGCTTAAAACTCAGAAATTAATTGATAACATAGTCTTTTTAAAGCCAAGTTAAAGATAAAAAGTTAGTTTCTTAGGGAGCAATAGAGTAATTCCTAAAATATTTTTTGTCTCCTTGCCTACTCTTTCCTTACTTTCTTCCCTTGTTTCTCCTTCTCCTAGACAAGGTGTACTCTTCAGAGAAAAATATCAACCATTGACTAGGTGTTTTCAATTTTTTTTTCTCAGAGATGTTTTTGGGACTTCCATTTGAAAGTTGATCTGAAAACTTAAATTTGATTTAGAAATGCTGAACTGACTTTCTGAAAATCCCCCTTTATCATTACAGAGACATTACTAGTTAATCATCTTTTGAAAAGGCATTTCTTGCTCCAAAACTCTGACACACTGCATCACTTTCAGAAACAGGTTTCCTGCTCCCTTCACTGTTTGAATTTTATCTTCTTTGCAGGAAGGACAGAATGAAAGACTTGCAATAAGCAGTGTATTTGGTGGATTTTTTCCCCTTTTGGGATTACCTGTGAACAAAGCTAGCAGAAATGAAAAAATAAGTAGATGATTACTGGTCATCAGGCTATGTGGGATTTCATGGGGCCACCAGCACAAATCAGCTGCTGCTCTACAGCATAATTCTAATTGGAACATAGGGTGGTTCCCCCAGATGGATAGTACAGCTGGGCAGCTGCTGAGGTCACTCATCACTGTTTGGTGAGGAGGGACCAGGCCAGGCTGCTCTGAGTATCCTTGTCACAAATCTGTGTGAACTTGAACTTCTCCTCTTGCTGCTGCCTATGGTAGTGACAGGACAGACCACAGAAACTTTGTGTGAGCTATTTCTTTGTGAAGGGTGAGATGTTGACACAGTGAAGCAGCATTTATACAGTAGAGCATCCAGTGGTTGTCACCTGGGGAGCTCACAGGAGCACCTGTGTCTCTTTCCTGAGACACAGACAGCAGCTGGACATAGCTGAGTGATTTATGTCAGACTTGGGCTGACATGATGAAATACTGTGGCTGCTGCTTCTTGGTGGAGTCAGAGAAAATAATGGGGTGAGGTTAAATCATCTCATCCCACAGAACCAGAATAGGAGCCTCAGGATTTGCAAGCAAAGCAAGAGGCCTTCTGTGGCACTGCCTGGTGTGCAGAGCTTGCCCTGAACCTCTTCCCACAACAGCCACCTGAAGAAATAAATGCAGCAAAGAATTGGCACTTGCTTTCATATTTGGGATCACCTAATTCCTCATTAGCTGTATTTTAGGTGCCTCTCTGCTGTCAGGAAGAACTTTGGACCACGTGTACCAACAGTCTTTGAGGAGGAGAAGGCAAAACTGCTGTTGGCAGCCATCTAACTTGGCCAGTGCCATATTTATGCTTATGCTTTAGGTGATGTGCCCTGCATGTTTTCTAGGTTCAAGCAGAGTATTTTTATTTGGCATTGTCTCTGCACACTGTAAGTTATTGATCTGCAGGCCTGGTACAGGTAAGCAGAACTTGTCTGCCCTATCACTGTGGGTATGTATGGAGAGGGAAGGAAGCAAAGGGCTCCATGCAAGTCAGGGCAAACACCATGTGATGCATTAAGGTGACACCTACATAGTTTGAACTGATTTAATCAAATTTTAATCAGCTTTAACTACATAACAGCAATTTACTACAGGGGTTATGTGATATTAGACTTACTGAGATTTTACTTGTTGGCTTACCATAGTTTTTATGGGCTTATGAAGATTTTAGGTTTTATGTGCTAATGACATTTTCCAACTTTGCTAAATGCATATCTGTACAATTTCCCTGTCACCTTTGTCTTGGCAGAAGAGAACATTGCTACAGGCTGTCCCATTTATTAATCAAATATTCAAATCAGAAAAAAATAATTTAACAGGTATTACAGACTTTTTATAAATGCAGAATAAGTGATGTTTCACAAACACTGTGCAAATGCATGCACCTGTAGCCACATGTGCTTGCATAACAAATTCAATGCTGTAAAAGGACAGGAAGCCCTGGGCATTAAAGTGCTCCATCTCCAAGGTGCTCTTGTTCCTGAAAAAGTTGCCAGGCTGGCAAGACTTCTACAGTGGTGGAGTGGACCCTAGGTGACAGAGTTGTATCCAGAAATTCCTGTTTTTATCTCTGCTACTGAACAAAAGGATCTTCTCCAGCCACAGGGAGCAGGAAAAAAGGATTTTGAGTGCTCAGGGACAGCTTCTGAGCTTTTGTTAAGTAGATAGCTTATTGGTGACCTGGTAACTCTTGAGACAGCACCAAAGTGGTCCTGGCATGAGGAAACTGCCCAGAAGCTTCATGAACATCCTGCTGATACCAATAGGCACAGAGAATTCAAAGCCTAACTAAGGCAAAGCAATAAAACTGAAGGAAAAGTGGAGTTTCTCAAGGATGTGGACTCTTCTGTAGATCATGCCATAACTGCAGCACCACAGTAGTGTTCACATCCTTGGATCTGGCTGAGCTGCTCAGGCAGTGTAGAGGGGATACAAGGCAGCAAGTAGCATTGGGTGTGTACACAGAGAATTAAAGATATGGTTGTTAAGGACTTTATTGACTGGACTCTAATAACCCCTCATGACACTCTCTGAGATTTGCTCACAGTTTTGTGTGTGTACTCTTCCTTGCCCACAAAGCAAACCCTCTGGTTTAGGTACAACTGTCTCCACTCTTCCCCCTCCAGAGCATGCTTAAAAGTTTGCAGGGGAGGTTGGAGGCCTCACTGCATGCCACAACACTTAATACTTCCATTTCAAAATGAACTTTATAAAGGGACCAATCTAATCTACCTAAGCCATGAAGCTCTCCACTGCCTGAGGAGGGTGTCAGGAGGAGGATGGCACAGTATGTCTGAGGACAGTTTGGCACAATCTTGCAATTCAGGACCTTATCTATTCCAAGCTTCCCTTGCGCTAGTCTAGATACAGGCAAAAGATGCCGTGGGCTGTTGTGAGCAGAAAGGTTATCCTGGCTTTGCTGCTTGCTTTGCCTGTGTCACAGCCTGAGAGAAGCCAGCAGGCTGCTGCTGAGCATGAGATCAAATAGAGATGGCCACGGTGGGGGACAGCAGCAGCCAGTCCAGCTCTGCAGATCTTTCCCCAGGCTCCTTGTCCCAGCTCCATCCCTTCTTCCTTCCCTCTGCGTCCTGGGGCAAGAGATGCCCCAGATGTTCTCTGCCTGGTAGGGAAACCCCACTGCGTCAGTGGCACTGTGACCCTTTGGGCTGGCTTTGGCTCTGGGTTTCTCTACACTTTGCTGGGTGGAAGGCTCCCAAAAAGCAGTTCAAACATCCTGGGAATAAACCTCAGACAAATAAATTTGCCCTACTGGTCAGCACAGCATTTTTATCTCCCGTTTCTCCGTTCAGTGTTATGAGGAAATAAAACATGATTTAGTATTGTAAGCCAGCATTCATGTGAACCCCATCATCTCTTTCAGTCACTCAGACTACTAAGGTTGGCTTTTAGGGTGATTCTCGTGTCAGAGATGAGAAAGTTACACAACAGACATTAGAGAATCACTTTAAAAACCTCCACAATCCTGCATTGAAATCCCATCCAGTAAGGGAGAGAACCAGCCCTCGGCTGGCTGAGATGCAGTCACATGAGTGTCCAAAACAATGAACACACAGTGTCGACAGCTGAGGCCATTGAACTTTATGTCACTTCCCAACTGCAGCATTTCTCATAATTTATGGTTATACTCGCCTTTCAACCTTTAAAACCTTTTCCCAAGTATTTGCAGCATTCTCACATAAATATTGCTACAATAAGTAACATCAGCATTTAGGAGCTGTTTTTCAAGAATAACCGTGTGACACTATTATGGCATTCCATTAAACCAGCTGCAATGTGGGGAAGGCCTAAATCAAATCATGCCCACTAAAGGTAATGTTTACACATATACAAGAGAAACAATGGATGGGAAAAGTTTATTCTGTTTCAAGACTTAAATGACAGTTCTGTCTCCTTTCATGGTTATGCAAGATGTCTCTCCCCAGTGAAATGACCCAGAGTGGACACAGACAGCAGCTTACATTCCAGTGCTATTTGTTACCTCCTTGAGAAAAGTTGCAATTGCAAAATCTATGGCTTGGTCTATTTATTTATTGTGGTATTTTTAGGGAGAAAACCTTATTTCAAAGGAACAGAGAATGCTGTCTTTTTTTTAAAGCTATCAAATGTTGCGAAATGATTAGTAAAAAAATTCCTTGCCAGAATTGTTCACTGTCCAAAATGCATCACAATGACTAAATGTAAATGACAGATAGTTAGCTTTTCTATAGATACGTGCTTAATTGCCTCCATCCCTCCTGTCTGAAGAATGCACTTAAGCATATGCTCATTTAAACACATATGCTTCGTTTCTGTTTAGGTCAACAGGAACTGAGCACGTGCTTAAACATAAGCAAATGCTGAAGTGCTCCTCTTGAATAGGGATGTTTTTCTGGGACAAAGCCAGAAAATACTCTTTTGTAATACTTCTTCTTACCTTAGCCTGCCTCTTGTTCCAGCTCCACTGCTGGAGTACTGCTTCTCCTCCTTCCCAAAAACCAGCTTCCCTTCCCTCCTCATCTCCCCCGGGGCTGATGTCAGACACGCACAGACCCCATCGTTCTGCCAGCTAACCTTGTGCATCGGGGCTGGCAGGGCTGCCCATCGTGGCGAGAGCTGAAGGGCAGGGGGGCAGAGATCTGTGCACGAACAGAAGGGCAGCTGCACCGAGGAATGCACAGTCTTCCCCGAGCAGGGCAAACATCGGCAATGCTGAGAGGGCGAGAGAGGTCAGCAGCACCTCGCTTGTGCCCAGCCTGCCGCCCCGCAGGTGCAGGGACTGGGTGCTGCATGTGCGGGACGCTGTTCCCGCATGGCCCCAGGCAAGGGTGGCGCCGCAGCCTGTCCCTGTGCCTCCGGCAGGGCTGGCTGACTGCAAATCGCTTGGCTATAACCTTTGCCTGCATCCTGCCCCCTCCCCGTGCCAGCCGTGCCTCGCTGCGGGCTGCGGCGGCGGCTGGTGTAGATGGAGCGCCTCTGCTCGCAGCTGTACGTGGGTGCTTCGCTGCCGACACCCGAGGCTCAGCTGCGGAGCCGTGTGGGTTCCCTGCAGGAGAAACATCAAATCTCAGGGCACTGTCGAAACCTTGCCAGCTAAGCACAGAGCGATGCAGGGCTGGATTACTGCTCTCCAGCGGGCTGCGGAGCCTGCCCAGCTGCTGCAGCAGGTGACGTCTGGCTGGGCGGTGAAAGCCCCGCACAAACACGTGCTTGCGAGAGAGCCTGCAGCGCTCTGGGCTCTTTGCAGTTGCTCTTCGGAGCCGGATCTGTTGTGCCTTATCATCTTAATTAAGATAAGGATATGGAGTTTATGCTGTATTTCCGTACATGACAGGGCAGGGATATGAATGATTTATGTGGCATTAATTGTACTTGTGAAACTTAGGTTTGTCGATATGCATAAATAAAGCCATCGTTTGAATCCAAGTAAGGGAATGAAAGTACAAAAAAATTTTTTTTTTTCTCAACGACTTTCAAAATTCTGCTCTTTGCAAAAACAACCAATGTAATGGGCAAAAAGTTGGAAGGGTCAGAGTTTGGACCGCCGGGGCAATAATTAATAAAAACACATCCAAAGGCAACTTTAGGGAGTGAATTTGATTCATTGAAAGAAGATTGGCTCCTCTCCCTGCCCCGCAGGTAATGTGTTTGCCTGTGACGACAGCAGATTATTTGTTCTTTTTTTTTTTTTTTTCCTTGCCACCGAACTAAAGAATGCATTGTGGGAAAACCGTCCTGACACATGACACTGTGCAAAGGAGGATCACAGCGTGAGGCAGCATCAAGGGGCTTACTTGGTCTTGATGCACTCTTGCACAGCATGGGGCTCCAGAGATGAGTGTCTCTTCCAACGAAAGCACTGGTGCAATTTGCACAACTCTCATGAGAGCGCACGGTGAAGCTGCTCTCAAAGCCCTCATGTAAACAGGGCTGGGGAAAGAAAAGGGGGAGTAAAAGAGCCTGCACCATGCACGGGAAAACGCACAAAAGGAGGTGGTTCAAAAGAGCCTGAGCTAAGGAGGAGGGGAGTCGAGAGGCTGGTGGGCATAGGGCGGGGAGGGGAAGGGGCAGCAAATTAAATCCAAATATTAGAAGCAGAAGGGAAAGTCTTGGTAAGGAAATGGAACAGTTAGCAGCACCACAGTGACGGGAGCGGTCATGAGAAGCGAAGTGTGGGAAGACACTGGATGGCAATGCACAACTAGAGATTTAGCTTTCAAGGCAAAACCACAGCTGAGATGCACTCTGAAGACTGTGCCTCAGATTTGCAGCCCTTAAACTTCTTCAAAACCTCCTAAGTTCAGATAATAAGTTTGCATAAAGAGAGAGAGGGAGGGGAAGAGAAAAAATAAAGGCGGCTGTAAGTGCTCCTCACTAGCCTGTCTCTGAGCAACAGGCCCTCCTGTACTCACTCTCCCTTGTTGCTCCTGCTTATCATAATATGCCACTTTTGCGCATCAAATTTACATTTCAAAAAATGCTGTATAGCTGCTCTAAAATTAATTATTAATCTTTCATCAGTCCCTTCCATAGATACATTTTTAACTTTGATTTTGCTACCCGTTCGGGGGAGGGATGGGAGAAGGGGGTGGGGGAGAGAAGATCCTTTAATCTTGTCACTTTTCTGTGGGGTTCTCCTCTCGTGTGCTGCTACTTCCAGGCCTGTGTGTCCCCTAAGCACTCTGGAGGTACAACTTCAGTTTTTCTGCTTGCTCGGAAAAGAATCTTCCCACACTTTTGAGAGCATGAATATTTTCACCCTGCAGGATGCAACGCAGAGAAGTGCCTGCTCCTCTTGTTTGACCTGCCATTTCAGCCTCGATAAAGTGAAGCTGTACTGATAAATCGAGTACCCCAGGCTAAAGAGGTGGGTGGATTACATGCCCATGCAAGGGAAAGAGATCCATGTGGGGTTTATATGGCCTTCCTAGAGTGCAGTATGAGCTTAATCACCAATCAGCTCATCACAGTGACTTGCAGGCAATGATCTGAACTTTAGTTATTTGCTGTCCAAGGTAAGCAAGTAGGGAAAATGAAGAAGGGGGCATTTGCTCTTAGTTTATTACGACTGAGTCCTTCTCCTGCCTGGAGCGTAAAAGAAAGAGGAGCAAAGAGGGAATGATGTATGTCAGATGGATCCTGGAGAGATGTGAGCTGCTGGCAAACTCACATTTGACCCACCCCTGGTCTGGAGTTGTGGCAAATGCTATAGTCTGTCTAAAGGAGGGGGAAAGGGCTCACAGAAGATGCAGTTATGATGAGATGCTTTTATGGGTTACAAAATAAACACATTCCTTTTTACCTCTATGCTGTGAACATGCTGATCAGTGGCTTCATAGCCAAATGCACGTGTGTAGGTGTCCACACACACACAGACACACAGATACACGTGTGCTTTTACTCACCCCTTCCCCCAGAAATATGCCATCTGGACATTCATGAAACTGAAGTGCTGTGTGTAGGCTGCTTCCTTGAATTAAGGTGGAAAGGTTTGACGCACCCCATCATATTCACTGCCTCTTGCTCAAAAGGGACAAAAAATTATCACATTGGAAGACAGATGTCAGCACAACATGGCATCTAGTTAAAGGCCAAATTCTCCCAGTTATAAACAACAATACTTTACATTGCACTTTTTATTTTTCTACTCACATGTACAGTACAGAATGTGTACTCTTTTCAGAAGCTCCTTTGCTGGGAGCTGCTGGGTGTATGCATGGGTGAATGTCTCTCAGGATGTTGGACTTAATCAGAGGTGAATTTGGATCAATAGACTATCACTTACTAGAAAATCAGATGAAGTACAGGGTGAAAAGAAAGCTAAAAATTCAGAGCAAAACACACTCTGCCTGTTTTCCAGACCCACATCCCCTGCATATTTCTTTCCTGGTAGTACTTGCCCAGATTATGAATTTTCCCTGTGGTCGTCACCTCCAGGCTGTGCCTAGGTTATGCAGCCCTCTCAGATAAAAATCTGCAGTGCCAACCAGCAGATCCACTTTGAAGGCTGCATGCTGTAACACTTTCATCTGGGCTATAGTTCACCAGTAATAAATTAGCATTCACACAGATGCAGCCAATAGCTCTCACAGCACACCTCTACATAAACATTATCCCTTCTGCCTTTCACAGTTGGAGAAACCCAGCCAGCAAAGTTGCTGGAGGTAAAGAAGGAGTCAGCAGCAGCTCTGGATCAAAACTGAAGCCTTGCTCAATCACACCTTTCTTCTCCATCTTCTAGACAGCATCTGAATACAGCTGCACATCTCCTCTATGTGATTTATTCTGTGTAATAACACAGATTTTTTTTCAAAGCAGACTTTGATTTCAGTATGTTGACACTAGTTCGGCATATATGTGTAATTATGTAGGATTATCAGTGTGCTACAGAAGGCCCACTTTGTATATTATGCCTCTACAAACCACTGGAAATTAAGTGCTGTGATTCTCCTTGCAGATTCTCATTTGGGGGATGCAAAGTGAGAGCGAGTAAGCATAGCTCATGTTTCATAAAAGTAAACAATGCTTATGTGGATGTGTGACAGATGTTACACCTTGTGGAAAGCATTGAATTCCTTATAGCCAAGTGAAAAAAAGTGAGATCACACAGGCCTCAGAGTAAGTGTGGTTTCAGCAGGAATGCAGCTTTTGTAAAAATCCACTATTGACCTTTGGAAATGCCCCTTTTTATTCACGTAAGAGCTGAAAAATGTTCACGGCCAAAAACGCTAAGGATTCTTCATTGTGCACAGTTTCTCCTCAATCAAAACCCAGGCTCCATTTTCAGTGAGTTATCCTCTCTGCCTGCCCAGACTGCCAGTCTACCTGACAAGCTGCATGTGTCAGAAGGACACAGAAAGAATTTTCTTACTTCTCAGAACATTTTCTTTCCTTTTGAAATGTTGCAATTGTTTTTTTTTTTTATTTCATCTCAGATTCTTCTAAGGGTTAATCTTGGGCAATTTTTTTTAATTTGGTCCAGGGGATTCCCTTGATTGTTTTCTTTTCTTTGTTGCTTGGGACAGGTCTTTTCAGTAGAGTGGGACCATAACAACATTTCCTGATGAACAAAAAGTATGGCTGGCATGGGCAAGACAAATTAGGGAAGGCAGTAGTTCTTCAGCACTTGAGACATGAGTCTCCAGAGAAAACATAAGCAGATCAGAAGCATATATGCCATATGTCATAGCTATGCAACACTGCTCTCCCTAGCCAGAAGCATGCCTGCTGGTCCAGGACCAGGACATTCTTATCTTTCCCCACCTGCATTCCCCTTCCTGCACCATGGGCCTGTATAAAGACTTTAGGCCAGTGCTACCTTCCCCCACCCAAAGCTCCTCCCTCCAGTGTGTGCTGGAAAGAGATCATTTAGCTCCTTGCTCCTGCTCCTGTCTTTGCAGTGGGACAAGGATCCAATCCTGCAAGTGGCTTTTCTGTCCTGTGAACTCACTGGTCTGTGAGCAGCCTGAGCCCCACTGCTCAGGTGAAGGAGACACTGGCCCTGTGCTCCCAGAGGCCAGGCTCTGCTGATGGCTGCTAGCCAGTCCCACACCCGCTGAGCAATGCTCATCCAGAGCTTGGGGTGGGGGGAGCTGCCCCTGTTCGCATGTGGGGAAAGGACAATTGCCCAAAGCTGGCTGCCTGAAGTATCAAGAAGTGCTGCCCTACTCAGTGCCCTGCTCCATGGGGAGCTCAGCAGCTGCAGGAAGTCATGTGGTGCCTGCAGCTGCATCTCCAGGAGAGCAGGTAGTGAAAGTCAGCATCCTTCTGCAGCTTCTTGCTGTTTCATCTTCCCCATCCTTTATCTCTCTCTGAGCTATGCTTCACAGCCCTTCCAATTACAAAGTGGAGCCATCACAAAAACCTTGGGTCAAAATAGAGTGGAAGTCACAGCAGCAGGGTGTATGAGGGCAACTGACTTAGGAAAGGCAGAGGCACAGGGGCAAGTTCTTGGAAGCTGGAGTGCAAAACTGCAGCATGTAGTTTTTCTCAGACTACAGACATGCTGTCCCAGCCAAGTGTTTCGTCCCCAATGGACACTGGATATCTCACATGAAAGTCCAGCAAATTATCTAGGAGGTTTCTGCATGGAAATAATTTCAATATAGCTGACACATTGCAAGCTCACATCCTAGCTGGTAAGGTCAGCATCTTCTTTGGCTCACACACTTGCCAAGCTATTTGTAAAGGTGGGCCCATACACTGAGGTTAAAAGGATGCATTAATTAGAGGACCGAATCTTAAAGCCTGGGGACAAAAGAGCATTGTCAAACTCACATGCTCCCTTTGGTGCAATCAGCCTTGGCAAATGACATCCAATTGGATTTAAAGGGATCCAGAAGTGCAGACAAATTCCTTGCATCTAACTCTCCTTCCAGGCTTGGGACTAAGGTCATTATTGCAGGGCAGCAGCACTGGAAAAGGCCTATGGTCTTTGCCCTCTTCCTATAAGCACCTTTTGGATCAAAGTTGGTTTATTTTTCCCCTCTGTGGAGAAGTAGGAAGAGGAAATGTTCCTTAATGTTGAAATTCTTACCAGTGAGAGAGTTTGGATGGTTGGAGTAAAAGCATCAGAAATATTTCACATCTGTACATCCCAAAAAAGTGAAAGTTAATCTCTCTGCATCCCACTCCTCTCTGTTTGTATCATGCTGCAGAAAATGCTGCAATGAGTCCAACAGTTGGGAATGCTTCCCTGACTGTTGTGGAGCTTCTGCAGACTACCTCCTGTCCACAGGGGACTGTCTGCCTGTGTTTGGTCCTGTGAGTGCCCCACAGGGCTGTGCCACAGGGCTGCAGCCTGCAGAGCATCTTGGGGTGGCATGGACTGCCTCTGGCTCTGAGTGGAGCTGACAGAGCAGTGGCAGTGGCCACAGGAGTGGTTTGTTCTCTGGCCCATATTGCTGCAGGAGACATGATGGGGTGATGAAGGATCTGCAAAACTGCTCCAACTCACCTGGCATTAGGGTTATAATGTTAGACAAGATGCATTTTATTTTGTTGTGACTGACAATTTGTTTGGTGAAAACTCCCTCTTTTTAAAAAATACACTTTATAATATATTAAAATATTCTTCAACATTCTGAGAAGAGAATTTGAAGAGTTGAAGAAAACTATCAGAGCATGTGAAGTAAAACATTTAATATTTATTTGGTGAAATGAACCAAAATGAGGAAGGGGGCAGGACAGAATGAGAGGGAGAAGGAAAAGATTAAAAATAGACTGATTGCAAAGTGTTTCTAAACATTTTGTTTACTGATGCATATACCTCTTGCCCACACAGGCTTGAAGAAGACAGTTTTGTCATTCAGGCACAGACGTACCCTGTGGGCTGGGAAGCAATGTGCTTTGGTGAATGGGAAGTAGGTGGGAAGGTGGGCACTCCTCCATGCTGAGTGCTTCTCTGCTGAGACTCTGCTGATTGAGCCTGGGGCAACTTCCTTCCACCAGTCACCCCTTCTGAATGCAAAGGAAGGGCAGCAGCAGGCTGCACAATTTGTAACCCTCTGCTTCCACCAGGAGTGAATCAGGTACAGTGGGATTCACCTCTGAGGATGGACTGAACCTCCACCTAGAGATGCCTGTCCGCCTCCACTTTTTGTAGAAAGAGGCCAGAAGCCAAATCTTGAAAAAGCTAAAATCAGGTGAGGTAGTGACTCTTCCTCATTGTATCAGTAGGGAGAAGCACCTGGAGCACAGTAAATGGGTATAAGCCTGCTGTGGTCAGAATAAGTTTCCTTGTTTCAGCAGCTGTGTGTGGAGGCAGAAGAAGGGGCAGACGGGCAGGCTTGCAGGGGCTCAGAAAAACCCCCTGGAGAGAGGTGACTCTGTAAATGGGCATTAAAAACTCAAGGGTAGCACTATAAGTATTCACAACAGGGTAGCAGGTAGCAGACTACTCTAAGAGTAGTCTGAATGTCTTTGCCAGAGTGTCCAAAAGAGGAAGCTGAACCCTTCAGAGTAAATGTCCATGGTATCCACCACTGGAATCAGAGCTATGTCCTGGTAACTGTGGAAAGCCTTTTGTGAGCTGGTATCTTCACGTTTACACTTATCTGTGAGAGACCTAAGAAAAAACATTTAAGCATGGCTGTGTTTGCCATGTGCTCCAGCATTAGAGAGTGGAGAAGCAGGAAAGGCAGAGCACTTTCTTCACCACTAGCATTTTTAGCTGGGAACATCAAGAAGGATCAAGAAAAGGTGCCTGCTCTGCATGCTATCACCAGCAAGGGAAGATGTCATCTAACAAGGACATTTCACTTCTACTGAACAGCCCAGCAGGAGTATGCTGGCAATTAGGAAATAAAATATAATTTTAAATGCCCCATATCAAACAAAATGAAGTCTGAGTCTGAGACCAGATGGAGCTTGTTGAGACTTAGGACAACATTCCTCTGTGTAGGCCACTGCCACCTCCAGACTGTTTTGGTTTCTCCTGAAACATGAAGACAATCTGTCTGTGTGGTTTTTTTCTTTTTCTTTTTTTTTTTTTTTTAATGTGTTTTGAATGGCTTGGCCAATAGCTGTGAAACAATATTTAACTATTGGCAAAAGCAGCTTCTGTTTACTTTGGTAACTGTATTTTCATATACGGTATTTTTCTGCTTTCGTATTTTGAGCAAGTAATCTCAATTACTTGACTGGGGATCACAATTCTCCTCTGCTCAAACTCTCAAGTCCCTGCACCTGCCCACAGTATGGAGATGGTCACCCTAATGGGCTGTAGGATTAAACTACATGTACATTTTCTTCTGCAGAATAAACATATCTTATTCTCTTTTGTCCCTGCCCTAACATACCAGATATGTGCTAATTGCATTATTTCAGTGGTCTCAGGAGTCCTTTAGAGAACAAGAAGTGCCAGTGTTACTGGGATAAAGGCACTTATGCTTTATTGGCTAGCATTTTTCACGGGCATAATACTAAAGCTGAACAAATAGGCCAGCCCTAAATGCACCCAAATCCACAATCGGCAGCTTAGAGCTGCCAGACCTGGCTCTGCCTTGAGCAGGAGGCAAGGGGAGGTTTGCAGGGTGTCCCCAGATGCAGGGCTGTTCCCCAGCATTCCACAGAAAGCCCAGATGTCTCAGAAGGGCCCTCATTGATGAACAATCACAACCTTTGGAGACCACATGGATCAAGGGCTTTACATTGTCAATGGGGTGATCCTAGGCAGAACAGTCTGCCTAGGATCTCCCTGTACCTCATGAACACTTCTTGTGAGATAGACCCTCCTGGAGGCTTTGAAACCAGAGATGAACAGCATGGTGTGAATGTTCACATCCAAAAGGCTATATTAGGAACAGAGCTCCCTTGAAAAAAGCTTCCTTGCAGCTACATCAAGAAAGCAATACCAAGAATCCACATTTTTCTTCAGCACTTTGCCTAATAAATAGCACTTAATTTCTACATAACACTTCCCAGATTTCTAAGTGTCAGATGAGGAAGAGGAAGCAAATATCATCTTTAGGGTCACTAAAGTCTCCTGTTTCATCTCTGACCACTAGATCTTAGTCCTTACACAGGTTCTGTAAGACTATGGGGGACTTGGTGCTCTTTTAGAGCCTGTTTTCAGCTGCTCTGAACAGTCCTAGACTGTGCCCAGTCCATGGAATTGGGGAATGATGGGAGCACTGCTCGTGCTGAGTGTAAGGGCATAGAAACTTTATAGGAACACATGAAGGTTTAATTCTCTTTAACATCTTATAATCATCTATATATCAGTTCTCTAACTACCCTTCTCCAGAGAACATCATTCTTACCCTTCTGTGGATGAGAAAAGGCAGCGTTCTTTCCACTAGCCTTTCCTCCAGAAGGGCTAGTGATGCAGACCCAGTCTAGAAAGGGGCTCATGCTCACTCTCCCACAGCCCAGGCAAGCGGCCATCCTTGCTCCAGCCCTTCCTGCCTAACAGTGTAAGCAAACCCATCCACAGCTGCATGCAGAAAAGCTCTCATTCTCTATAGAAGAGGCATCACTATTTGCCCCCTAAAGTAGTAATAGAAAGCTAATTAGAATGGCAAGTAAAGTGTACAAAAGGAAAGAAAAAAGAAGAGAAAGGAGTGAAAATGGAGTTTCGCTTGACTATACAATTAGACAAAGAGGTAAAACTTGGATACCAGCAGAGGAGTTTCAAAAAGCTTTTGGCGCATTCAATCTGTTGCCTCTCTACTCCTGGTGGAAAAGATCACACATATCATCTTACAGTGTTTGTTGTTCTCTGTAAAGATCTGCTCTGATGGAGCTCTCACACTGGTTTCATACTCCATTGTATTGGCTTCTTGTTAACACTTATCAGCTGAAACAACATTACAGCAACCCAGAGTCCAGAAGAGTGTATTTTACAATACCACTAGAGGATTGTGTGTATGTGTAGAGAGAAATACACTTTTGTTTTTTTCCCCTTTAAAAAAGAAAAGGATGGTAATACAACCCCCAGTAGATGCAAATAATTTGAGCCAGACCTGCTGGTTGCCCAAAAGCTATTGACATACAACAGTTTTGCAAAGGCTACAATTTAGTAAGTTTGGACTTTTTCTAATTACAGCAGGTGGAGTCCTTTCATGATGTGTAAAAGACAAGACGGGATGGATGAAAGATCTACTGCATTTTTTTCTTACAATTTCTGAGGTGTATGCCCTGGGAACATAAGGGTATTTGATTGTCTAAATACGAGAAAGGATGGCACCCTGGAAATCAACAATGGAACAGCCTTTGCCACTGCTTTATCACATCCTAGTAATAAAAAGTAAAGCTGCATGGAAAAGCATGGAGAAATTCTACTGTGTTCAGTACATAAGATCATGACCGAGCCGCTGTCAATAGGAGAAATGGTCTTCCAGTTTTTTCTGATGCTGTAACCTAAGTTCCAGCTTACAGGTTATTTGAGCTCAAATATCTACTATTGGCAGTGCATGAGCAGGCTGTCTGCTGCATGTGGATTAGGGGTACAAAGACTTCCAGTTAAACACTTACCAGAGAAAATGGTCTGGATCCACTGCAGTTTGAGCAGTGATGCAGGAACACGTGTGTGTCATGCAGTACCTTCTGCATCGTGGTGTGTGTGATACCATTAGGCCTTAGGAAAATGCAGTCAACAAAATGAACTCTCTCACTCGTCTTGTGAAGGCAATGAACTGAATGAAGTGTATAATGGAGCACAGAAAAAGCACATAATGATTTATTTGCATGTTTCTTCCAGGGAATAGGCTCTGTAACAATTACAGCTTACACACAGACAGAACACAAACATGTATTCTTACAACGGAGCAGTTGCAGTCTATCTGAGTTGTATTAATACCAACCAGTGAACAAAAACAGTTGGTCAGAAGTCTCAAATACATATTTTCTGTAAACCTGTTGTTTGTCCTCTATTTAAAACATATGGTTAGTCTCTTACACGTGCTTTCTTGGATCAGGGACAAGACATCCTTTTGAACAAAACTGAGACATACTAGAGATCTGCAGAAGGGAAGGGATCTATGGGATATGGTGGATCTACCCAAAAATCACCCTAAGGATCAGGATGCCTATTAGAGAGAATTCCCTGTCATCCCTGCTTTCAGACTTACAAACACCCAGCTACCCCCTCTTAGAATGAACAGTGTAGCCAGCTGAGAAAAGCATATATATGAGAGCCTCTGTATACATCCCTCATTGCAGGGAAAACAAAGGGTAAATATAGAAAACTGCAAATTTGGTTCAGTTCAGAGTAAAAAGAGGTGTGCTACTGATCCTTCCCAGATTCCTTTCTCTTGCAAATGTTTCCCAATTACACATAATATATCCCAATTACATATAATTCTCCCTTAAAGTACTACAAGTGTTTTATTACAGACTCTGGAAACTGACCCTAGAGGAATTACTTGACATTATTTCCTTAAATGAAATGAAAAAAAAAAATTCATCCCTGAAATGAAACATAGGTTCTTCATGGATTCTACTCTTCTGTAAACAAATCTAAGCTGATTTCATTGGTCTTCAATAAGAACACAAACTCTATTTCTGGTTTAATGATATTTAGAGTTATTAAACAAAATAAGACAGAACTGGAACAGGTCTCTGGATCACTGTCTGAGTCCTTTGCCACTGATTTCAGTGTTGTGTTTTCCCCTTCATTTACTCATTAGGCTCTGACAACTGCCATGTCTTAGATAGACTTGATGGCTTTCCCCCCTCAAATAAAAGTCACTTCCTCAAGGCAGTTCCAAGACAAGGGCAAGATAAAACCCAAGCATCCTCAGTCTCAGTCACTCTTGTTACAATGCCAAAACCAAAATATGTCCCAAATAATGTTGAAGGTGGATCATGCTCATATGCTATACAGGGAAAGAAAACTGTGGGTTTTTTTGTTTGTTTTTCTTCCAATTCACTGGAATTCTCATGAGAGAACAATATCCAAGATAAAAGCTCAGCAAAGATAAAGAAACAACTCCACCTCTTCCTGAAAAGATGTGAAAATAATGTTAACTGGAGAGAGCTTTGTTTTGCTTCACTTCCTCTACAACACAGAGAATGTTAATGAATTACACTGTTAACTGGAACATAATCTTGTCTGTAAGGGATCAGGGGAAATTTAGATGTGGGACTATCAGATAATGAGAGGCAACTGGGAGTCTTTGGAAGAGTTGAGAAATTGGCATATGAAAATAATAATTATAGATTTTACAGTATTTACTGACAAACACTGTGGAAGAAACCTCTTCGTTTTTAACTGTGAACCTTGGTAGAAAGGGAATTAGGATACCTGGTGTTAAAATCTCCTCAAATCCCTCAAAGCTTTAACTGAAGATCTAATGCTTTAACTGGTACACTGGAGTTTGCTTAGCTGATACAAATCATATTTCCAGGAAAATTTGTACATTATAGTCCCAGATGTCAGCCAGATGATACAAGGATATTTAGGCTTGGAAGCTTCCTTTCTCCTTTTCTGTTTTGCTTAAGAAGAAAAGAAGTGCTTGTATGTTGTTTACAAAGATTTCAGCATGATGACTGCTATTTTAGCCACTAACACAAAAAACCTTGACAATCAGAATGCATTTTTTTCAACCTTCTTCATCCAGACAAGTAAGCAGTCATCAATTACAGTCCCACACATGAAATACAAATTTGGCTGTACAGAAATGAAAACTAAAGCAATTTCTACCTTTACTATTCCAAAGGGGATTCAGTCTTGCTCTGTTTAGTATGAAATATTTCCTCTCTTGAAGTCAAAGTTACATCAATGTCACTGACCTTAGGTTGAATCATAGTAAGAAGATGATATCCTGGCATTCCTGGCACCATCTTCTCATTACTGAGCTTTCTATTTACCATGTGTTTTAAAACAACGCTCAAGCATTTGTTTTCCTTAGGTTGCAGTCAAGTTTGATTTATTTGAGTTGATATCATCAAATTTAACACTAAAAGGTGCATTTTATAAAACCTGATTTTTAATTGATGTCCTTGAATGAATTAACTTTATCAGCAAAATATGTGAAATGTTTTTTACCCACCACATAATATTTCTTAATAACAGCTGTCATGACACTAACGATCTGAAAGGCAGGCATATGAATGTCTATGGAAACATAGGTTTCTGTGAACAGCTTGGAAACAGAAAGACATTTCTGACTGAGCATTCCTATTTCACTTCCTGCTCTTATCCTTCTTTTTTCTTGAAAAAGTCAGAATATTAATATGGGTGTTCATTCTTCTAATGCACTGGTCTGTAATTTTCCCTGTTTAGAAAATTATTGCTCCCACTAATACATTTCCCACCTGGATGTGCGCATGCACACACCCACACCCACACACACCCCTATACACAGACACATGCTGATCACAGTACATTCTAAATTAGCAGGGGAAATAAATGAAGAGAGCTCTGTGTATTGCTGGCTCTTTCAGGAAACCAGATTTCAAAAAATGTAAGGGAAATGCTCTAAGTGGTGCCCCTCAATCCCCTACACACCTGAAGGTACTCTGTGCCTTCACTGCTGGAATGTACACTTGAGTGTATGGGCACACTTACACTGAGCTTCTCAACACTTCCCTGTGTCCAAGACAAAAAACTTTATCACTCTGCTGCCCAACCCACATGTCTTAATACACTTCTGCAGCTCCTAACCAACTCTAGCATGGCAAATGAAGCCACTCAGGATTTAGGCTTATTTATATGAAGGCTGCAGGGGTGCCCATGCACCCTCTTTCCTACAAACCTCTTCAAGGCTATTTCACTGCCCTTCTTCCCTTTTAAAACTCTGCTCCTGGTGATGATTGAAAACATAGGTGACTAAACACCAAATCCACTGTTCGGTGTTACCCCTTATTTCCTTTCTTTTTGGTCTGCTCCATCTATTGCTTTGGTCTTCCACTCAAACTGCTTGCGACAGGGATCACCTCTGGGCTGGTCTGACACAGGCCAAATGCAAGGTGGCTCTGCAACTTCCCTATGCTACCTGGGCACTAAGGACCATGCTCATCCTTCTTTATTCTAGGGAGTAATGTAGATGCTGAATTTGGCAATGTGTTCACACTGCTGTCTCCATTTAGGTAAAAACAGCATTTTGTCAAGACAACAAAGCCTCAGTAATATCTGGAGAAGTTTTAAAGTTCTTCTCTCCCTCCTTGATCTAGAGAGAAAATCTAGAGCAGATATGGCTCACAGAGCATCAAAAACTAGTTGGAATACTCTGGGCTTATGTAAAAAATAAAAAATCCCCCACGTACCATATCACAATCCACAATATTCACCCTCCCTGTGCAGGGCTCTGTTGTGCTACCACAGCAAAGCTAATTTTGTGTGATAGGCTGGCATGGAATTATCATCCTCATTTTCCTTGAACATGAGGCCAGAATTTAAATAGAAACCCTGATGGTTTTTTTCATACAGTATTTCAAATTGGTGTGTTTGTATGGGAAAGTCAAAATAACTGCATCAGTTCCTAAGATATTTGGCTGAACCTGATGTCTCTATTTTTGAGCATATGGTTTATTGAATTGTAATACTTTTCAAGATAATTCCAACTGCCCTATTCTGAAGGATTAGTATTCTCAAGTAGAACATGCACAAGAATAAAGATTTTGATTGCAGCTTTAATATCAAAGTAATATGTTTCAATTGACTAAGCAGGCCACTAACAATTTAGATAAAGGGATGCAATATAACAATTAATGAGCTATACACAAATTCCTCATTGTTCATTAACCCTTCAGAAGCTGCCTACTTGCATAAAGCCCATGTCTTCCTTTCCTTTTGCCCACACTCTAAAAGATGGTAGAATATGCAAAATATTTTGCTAAGAGGTTGTTTTTAAGCGATATGCATACACATTATGAAATAATATGTACAAAGCACTGGTAATTGTCTTAACAGGGGTAATGGAATTTACTGTAATTTCTACAGGGTAAAATTCTAGATATATCCATTACAAAATCAGCTTTCTCAGGCAGAGCTGGGTTTACAAGATCAGTCAGCCTGGGACAAAGTTCTACTTGAAAGAGCAGCAGGATAGGAAAACTTCCAGGGAATGGGTTGACCACACCCTTATTCTTGAATTCAGCCCCAGCAAAAAGCAAAACAACCCGAAGTCTACTCTATTTGTTTGTGCAGTATTTTTCTTTAGTAGCATGGCAAACACCTCATGCTATTGTTGCACATGTTGCAGCAACTGGTTTGATCTGGAAAGGTCCAGATTCAGCAGTCACATGTTTCATGAAACCACCACTTTTCTCACATAGTTCTTTGACTTTGTGGGTTGTGGCTAAAAGGATGGAATAATGAACCCTGAAAAACATCATAAAAGTCCAAATTATTTCTTCTTTTTGTTTTCTTGACTCTGCCAAGACTTCTTCCTGAGGTCCTTGGGGTGGGAGCATCAGAGTCAGTTACCACAGCTGCAGCTCCCCTTTGGATGTTCTCATTTCTCCCAATTCTTTTGGCTCTATTGGCAATTTGCTTGATTATTTGGCAGAGTAGTTTAGGTTGGAAATGGTATATAAATAAAGATATATATTAGCAGGAGTAAATAGGAGTATTTCTACGGATGACAGGGGAAATATAGCACTGTAGGCTACAACTTAGAACTTTTCATTACTGAATTTGACATTCAGGAGACCTACATTCAAATGACACAAAATTACCATTCCTGTTTTACAGATGGGGCACAGAGATGTGAGGTATATTAAAGAGGTTTTCCCAAGGATGCACTGCAAGTCTTTAACCGAGCCAGAGCTCAAGCAAAGGGCTCCTGAAGGCCATCCCAGCATCCCATCCTCCTGGCAACTGAAAACACTAAAAGGTCATAAAAGTGTATGAGACAACTGAGTGAATCATGTCCGTAATTCATTCACTCCAGCTTTGTTTTCATTCATAAACTCATCAAAGATCAGAGCCCCTGAAGTGAGTTATAGTCCCGTCTCCACTGAAAAGCTGTTTGTTAATCTCAGACAGACCTTTGCCTTTACAGCTATGCAGTGGGTGCAGTTAATATACTTTCATTTCCCTTTTTATTGTTAGCTCAGATATTAATGATGTCAGCTGTAATCCCAGGACCAGCAATAGGCTGGGGTTAAACCACAACAAGGAATACCTGTACAGACCAGTGTCCCACCTGCACGATGAATCACCTTTTCCACAGGGCTTGTGCAAATGTACCTCCAAACCCACGGTGGCTGGTAGTTAGAGACCCTTCAAATTAAATGGATTTTGGACCAACTCTACTCTTCCTAGTTCTAAATCACCAACCAATGTATTGGACCAATATTGCTTCATGTTCACACAGAGACATGAAATAGCCTCTTTTAGCTCTTCATCTGATCCTAAGAAAGTTGGCAGTGAAGAAGTCTGCAGGGCAGGAGCTAGTTTTTCCCACGGAGCAGAGCAGCCCAGGAAGAGATGCCTTGTGGCTGTGGCTTCCTCACAGTTCATGGACAAGGTAGTTATCCTTTAGCAAACTAAAGGTTTATCCCAGGCAATTTTTCCTTAGACAGAGAAGGAAAGGTCTGCAGTCACAAAGGAAAAGACTCCCTTGCTCTAAGTAGGACTTAGTGACCAGTTAAGATACAGAATATATCCTTAAAAATAAGTACTTTCTCACAAAACAAGAGATCCTTGACATCTTGGTTCCAAAACATTTGTAATTGCTAATTGTAAGGAAATTAATGCACTGGGATTGCATTATCACGGGAGATTGTGGTCATGCAGATTCCTGTGGTTGATATGTCTGCTTGGTAGCTTTTTCAGTTTTTTCATATAACATTTGTAGATATAGCAAAAATTGAATTGTTACTGAGACTCACCAGTACCATAAAATTATAAATTTTAATTTCAAAATGTTTGTAGACAACTAAACAAATGCAAGGTGGACAGTAACAATATTCAAGGTACAAGTAAACATAAAAGGAGACAGACAAAAAATAACCCATCATGGTACAGCTGGGACTCTTGACTACTTTGGAAAAAAGATTTCAGAAAAAATCCTACTCTGCATTTTCTCCACTGGTACTTCAAAGTTAAAAATCAAATCAATACCATCTTAGTATTAGATGGTGGTGACAGCATGCGGACATCAGTGTTGTAATTAAAAAGCCATTCAGCTCAGTTGGTAAAATGTAATTTTAGCTGTAGTCACTGGCTGTTTCTAAGCAATCTATTTACCCCAAAACGTCCTCAGGCATGGACTGAAGAGTGTGAAATGATCGAGTTTTAGTTATCCTCATACATAACAAATTTCAATTATAATTCCTACTGTAAAAAATGTTACAATAATATTACGCTAAGTCCCTATGCTAACTGACAGCAGAGATAGAAGAGGAGGAAGAAACTTTCTCTGCTTCACTGCTTTCATTAGTCTCATTTTACATGGGACTTCTTCTCTGAACCTGTAGAGGGGCTAATCCCAGCTGGTGACTGAGGCAACACCCTGTGCTGCTCCGGTCCATGGACCACATCAAGAGACTGTTGTGGAAAAATTGCTGTGAGACTTCCCCCTGCTCTGACAAGGACAGTCAGAGGAATGTCCCTCATTGCTTAAAGACTGGCAGAGCTCTGGCTTCAGATGCTGCTCACAGGAAAAGCTTAGGGCCATTCATTAAAGTAGCAGCTAAATTATTGGTAAGCAAAACTAAGTGAAATGCACATAGCATTTAACTTTGTAAGCTAAAACTATCAACCAATTAAACCAAATAGCATGCCTGAATTAAATATTAAGCTTATTTACAGACAAGAGAACTGAGGCAGAAAATCAAAAGGCCGGTTTTGAGGCTAGTACTTAAAAACTGTTCTACAATCAGCGTTTCTTTTGGGTTAATTTATTTCTTTCTAAAATGCTGTGTGCCCACAAGCAACTTTGTCACAGTTGTAAACCATTTGATGTTCTACTGCACATTATGAAATCCACAGAGATGGACCTGTCTTCAATGCCACAGGTGTGCCTGCATCCCCAAACCCATCCATATCCATATCCCCATCTTTATCCACATCTCCTTCACTGTCTGCTCATCTGCTTGCTTCTCCGACTGTTTAGCCAGCTCCCAAGGTCCCTTCCACTGTGTTACCCTGCCATAGACTTATCCTGGAGGGAGCCAACTGGATGGTTAAAAGCAAGTGCTGCTTCAGAACCCCTGAACCATCCTTCCTCTCTTCTCAGCAAGCCAGGGGCAATAGGATACTCTTCCCCATCAATCACAGCAAAAACTGTTGCACCAACACATGAAACTGTGCAGGCTTTTGGAATGGTTTATAAACATCTTCCAGAGCCTGACACGACTTCTATACCTCAGGAGATCTGTGCCTGTGTTAGGTAGTTGCTGTAGCCAAGGGCTTCACAACTCATCCCCATGTATCCCCAGAGGGGCGCAATGCAAGCCAGCAGACTGGCTTTGAAAGCCAGACCTTATCAGTCTGATAAAACCACAGTCTGTCAGAGACTTGGAGATCCAGCAGGTCTCCAAATCACAGGTTGGACTAGTTGACACAGGAAATGTAAGTTCAGTAGTAAAAGCAATAATTTTGGGTAAATATGGAATAAAAGTTTATTTTTTTCCAGGAAGGGCAGAAATAAAAGTAGAAGCAGAGATATAATCTATGTGCTTAATTCTGTGCTAGACCTTACAGTAAAAATAGGAGATGTTCAGATAAAAAGACAAATCACACTGCAATATGCAGTGCAAATGCATATGCAACTTGTCGTTTCCTACTCTCTGTTCTTGTCATAGTAGCTATTATTCTCTCACCTTTGCTCAGTGGCACTAGCAAAAGCAGTGGTGGGCAGCTAGGAATACAGCTAGGAATCCCATATGTGTTACAAGGCAGATAGTTAGAAGTACAGCCACTTCAATTGTAGTGTCAGATAAAAAGTTGAGAACCATTTTCCTGACTCTCAATTTCATCAGCGCCCTCAGACTCGAGGCAATGAGCTAAATGGGCCAAGTCTCACAGAACAGAGATTTCCATCCCTTTGGGCTGCTGTAGGATGAAGGTTATTGTACACTGCATGTTAAGAAGTGAAAACATAAATTAGAGAGTGTGCCATAATCTGGCATGCAGATGATTCCTGTTCCTGCAGCCAAGCGGAGGCACCAGGCAAGCAGCAGCAAGAAAGCAAATTTTCTTGGATTCTCACATCCTCTCTCTGCAGAACTCTTTACTCTTTAGGGGGAGGTGCTGCACAGTAGCATCCTTCAAAGGAAGGTCAGCTTGCAGCAACACACATACAATTACTGGCCTGTCTCTGCTGCTTCTCTTTAGTTAGTCAAGCCAAGCGCCTAACAACCCCATTACACCTGGCATTTTTTCCCCATCCTCGAAAATTGCCATAGCTGCTCTGTTCCCTCTCCATATATGTTTCCTTCTTATGACAGCTCAGAAGGTCTACCAGAATGGGGGATCTTATGCTATGTCTGTCACAGTTTGCCATGGCCAAGCCCAATGAAATCTGAGTAGAAACATTCCCAAATGTATGAAAAAAAAAAAAATCACATTTTTATCACTGTTTGCATGGCCAGGTTAAAATTTAGGGGCAAGCTGCTTGGATTTTAGAGCAGCTGCTGACACAGAGAAGTGACCAGGGACTGGGGCCCTCACTGACTGATTTGCATCAGAGGGAAAATGAACCCAGAGAAGAGAGGATGTGTTCAGACAACGCTCACACACATCCCAAGGGAAGAGTGAAATGATGAAGGAATACAATGATGTTTTCTGAAGCATGGTAAATGGGAGAGAAAAGGACAGAGAAGGGTTAGAGGGAGCTCATAAGGATGACTGAGAGGCAAACAGACCACCCTGGTGGCTATTGGGGAGGGCAAAAAGCCTTCCTCAGCCTTTGCTGTAGTACCGTGTCCAGCCTGTCAAACTGCCTTATTTTGGGGTACGTATCTTCCTCTATTCCTGCAAGGCAGCAAGGACAAGGGGAGTCCTGGAATGCTCCAAATGTCCTCTTTTGCTGTCCTCTGAGAAGAGAATATCCATTAGCTTGCCATCTGCATTGCTTCATATGGTTTGAAGGCACAAACTTATCTGTGCAACAGTTATTTTTGGGGTTTTTAAAAGATCCTAACTTACTGTATTGACATACAGTGATCACTATTTCTCCCTGCTGTCAATAGTTAAAACAACATTAATTGACTTTGGATTTATATTCATGGTATGTTTCTGGAGGAATTAATTAAAATGCCCAGGCTTACTGCCATAAAAATCAAATATGGACTAAAGCAGATGTCATATACAGTCTTGTAGGACCCCTGTGATGCACTGGAAGGGCTTCTCATCACAAAGTGACCAGTACCTTACTCATTAACCACACGTGCCTACCTATTCAAAATTAAGAGCAAAATATGTTTCTCACCCTTTCCTAGACGCCTTCTTCATTTCTGTGTACAACATTCAGCTGAACAAGCTGTTAAGTGGGAAAAGGAGTAGGAGGTGACCAGCTTTCCCTTCATCCTTTCAACTAGTGAGCAAAACAGCACACAGTAACTATCAGGGGGAGCACATATTTTTTAGTAGCCTGCAGGCTAAACATCCCTCCTCCATCTACCTGTCTATCTTCCCAGTGCATGTTGCACTGTCACTCCCCAAGTGCTCAGAATATGCAGAAAGAGCTCCCAGGAAAGCCCGAGGAGCAGAACTCAACCTGGCTCTTCCAGGATAGTTAGATGAATATCAGCACTTCCTTTTTCTGCCCAAAAATACGAGCAAAAAAGTCATTTTATCACTGCAATAGGTAACACAGTATTTCTCGAGACTGAAGGATCCTAAGCTATCAAATACCTAAACTACAAATTGCTGATATACAGGAAAGTGTGAGAGGGCTTTTGTACTGTTTTTGTACTGCTCCCTAGATATCCCCTTCTGGCCATTGT
Source organism: Serinus canaria (assembly GCF_022539315.1). Lineage (NCBI taxonomy): Eukaryota > Metazoa > Chordata > Aves > Passeriformes > Fringillidae > Serinus > Serinus canaria. Next base: position 73,371,619 of record NC_066316.1, read on the forward strand.
TGGGCACAGGCTACTCAGCAAGGTGGCTCTTTGGTCAGACTTGATGCTGGGAAGTTTCCTAAGATCTTAAATGATTTCTAGACTTCTGAAACACCCTACTATTGGCGAGCCTTCTATGCCATGCCTTGCAGGAGGATGAGGATATGGTCTAATGTGCTCGCAGAATCCAAAGCTTGGTGCCTAGGACACAGAGTATCTGTATTAATAACCTCAGTACACTTTGGATGCATCTATATGGGGGAATCAAACACGCCCAGGACTGTTTTCTGGCCAACTGGCCTGGAACAGCTTAAATCCATAAATACACAGACTGCCTAATTGGAATGGTCTCTGGACTGACCTAACTTCTGTAGCATGTCCAGGAATTGGGAGAGCACTAGTAGAACTGGTCAAAACTGTGCCAAGGACCCTTCTAGCAATTTAATGGTTCAGACAATCAAGTTTCAGTGCCAGAGGATTTTCATTCAAGTTGTTTAATTTACTTGGGTAGCATTAGCCTTCGGGAATCCAAAAGTCTAAGCTCATTGACAGCCTTCTATACATCATCTACTGTTATTAGCAAGAGTAATAGCACTTTCTTGAGTGATGTACATATCTTCTTTACACCAGCTTTGAAATGGTCTGCTCTGAAGGAGCAATCAGGAGTGGCAAGTTTCCAGGTAGTCCCATCTACTGCCAGTCAGCCTAGGTCTGAAGCTCTATTGTCCCACTGAAGCTCTATTGTCCCTGCCAGTTGGACAAGCCTAAAAGAACCAAACAAATTGTTCATAGAAAGAAATAGGTCAGCAGCCTTCACATCTTTTCATCCTTAATACTTTGGTTGAGAGCATGGGTGTCCATATGTTTGCAGTGACCTGCTTGTGGCTGGCACCCCGGCTATCTTTTCTCCAGGGTGTCTGATCCTGCCCTGGAAGAGGTGCTGGCTGCAGAGAGCAGAGGGATGTTGGGATAAACTAGGACAGCTATGGAAGCTGTATTTTTTGACACTAGATTTCATTTGACTTTTAGAGAGATGAAAATGTCACAAAAAAAGCATAATGGAACACCCTACGAAATGGGAATTTTTACCATGGAGCTGGCAAGAACATGGCTTTGCACTGAGTTTTTATCCCTGTTCTTTAACAGCTGACTGCGTGCTGTTTTGCCATTCTTTTAGCAGATGGCAAAGGCACTTAATCTGAAACAGCAGGACTTCTCTCTGTAACAAATACAAACATTTCCTGCAGAACATAACATGATGTAAACCCAGTGGCCAGAGTGGTTTTCTGCTGATGTGTTCCCAGGGCTCTAAGTAGTATTTGCAGACAGGCAGCTCTTGAGTCCCAGACCTTGGTGAGTAGTGGGAAGCCTCCACAGCAGAGCCAGTGCGTAGGGAGGACTCTGCTCAGTAACCCCACTGTGGGTCCCATCTGAAGCATGCCATCAGCGCAGGCTCAGTCCTGCATTTCAGACTGGTACAGGTCTCACAGAAGTAAGCTGGGAATCTTTTCAGTTGACTTTGTAGTGTCATACAGGCTCTCATCCCAAGGAATGCATGAACAGAAGGTCTCCAAATCATAGTGGGAGCACAGGAAATCACTGGATCCCCATTTTTTCCTTTATAATTGAGATCGATTAGAGACAGTGTACCCTGTTCTTGGCAAACTCACATTTCCATCTTTTTCCTAGCTTTGGCAATGCAGAGACAGCATTTAGCTCAGAAGAAGCAGCCGGACTTACACTCTGATGTAGGATAGTTGCATAATGTCATGTGTTCTCTTCTGTTCTCCTTCCTCACCTCACTGGGGATCTCTTGTGATAAAAACAGTAAAAGGCTCTTCATTTATTTTGCTGACTAGAACATTTCATTATATTGATTCAGCTCATGAAAGCCCCACAAGGAAATGGAAAATAGCCCATTATTTTTAATTTCCAATTGGAAAAGTTACAACACATTTCTATTTATGAAGTGCTTTTTTTAAAAAAAATCTAAATCATCAAATTCAGCACTTATTTTTAGAACAGTCTATTTCCATCGTTAAGGAAAGACTAAGGTTTGAACTTGTGTTTCTCTGTATCACAAGCTGCTGAGGTTCAAAGAAATTATTCATATATATTTTGCAGAGAGTTGGTGAGGAGGTGAGACTGCCAAATATCCTGAACTTCTCTATTTTGGGAAAAATGGTGGGCTAGGATGATCTTATAAAATATATTCACGGCTTAAATTGAACAATTTAACACTCTGAAGCTTAAGTAAAAAATTAATAGAAGGCAAATCTTTGAAGTGGTGGCATGTGTGTAAGCCTCTTGTCCCCTGCAGCCAAAAAAAAAAGTCATCAAGGCTTCAGACAAGCAGTATTAAGCATTTGAATTCACCACAACAGTATTCGTGATGTAGAGCAATTACTTGTTTCTGATATTAGCGAGAAGTTGCTCAAAGTTGTTTATTTTGCCTTTCTCTGTATAATATCCTTTGGAATATGTGCTTTACATGAATTCTGCCTCATGGTAGATTCATCTTTTATGGTGTAATCATATACCCCATGCACATTCACATGTGTACACATATATTTACACACAGACACACAGACACACAGACACACACACACACAGAACAAATAAACGAGATGGCCAGAAATTCTTGGCTTGCTCTCTGTTATTTCTGTATTGCTCTTGCTCAAAGCACATTTAACATTTTACTTGACTTGAAAACTTAGTAAGGTAGATGGATTAAAGAAAAAAAAAAGCCAAAGGTTGAAAGGATGAATAGCTTAGAAAATAAAGCATCGGGCACTTACAGTACTGCTGGCACTGAATGCAAGGAATCAGTCCTGCAGACCTCAAAAGGGTGAGGAATGAAACTCAAACACACCCAGTTTGGTCAGCCCCGAAAACCTAACTGAACAAAGACATCCCAAACCTGCAGCTTGGGTTAAAGAGCTAAGACACTAATCCAGTACAAAGGGCTTTATTCAGACTGTTTACTCTTTTGTATGTATGTATATACAATCAAAACTAATTTTTTTTCAGACCCTGATGTGAACCAGTGCTCTATACAAATCTGTGGGGAAAAAGTCCAGCAAGTTATTTCACTGACAAAAGTGGCCTTTATGTTGCTTCAAAAGTGGCCTTTACTCTTTGCAAAGTTCCTTTAGAATAAGGTCTGCGAGGAATTTTGTGGAAAACAGAGCTACTTTACAGTATTTTCTCCGCATTGACTCTTTAAACATACTAAATCTGTGCTTTGTTAACTCAGCATTCAAATGTAGAGAAATCCAAAGAGCAGGTCAACTTTCTGTCCCTAACGACAGCTTTCCCTCTCAACCGGCCAATGGCCTGGTCACACAACCTAACCTCCTGCCCTGGAAGATTTATCATCAGCTTTGCATATGTCCTTGTCACTTTGAACTAAACGAGGCTGCTCAACTGTGCTCTAAAATCTAGAGCCTGTGTATCTAAAGCTTGACTGAACCCCGAAGAGCTCTAAGTGCTGAAAGCTAATAGTAGGTGTTTTGCTCTCCATAGTGTATCCCAAATTTAGTGTAGCATGTATCCTGCTGTCTTGTTTAAACTGCAGGCTCTTCCGGGAATGAGCCACCTTTTTTTCTCTGTAGTTTTCAGAGCACCAGGACTCTAACTTCAGATGGGCCTTTAGGTGCTGCCATGATATGGAAAAATAAAAGACAATACAAAATGCTGCCACCAAAGGAAATGAAAGATATGAAAGGTAATAAATAAAGCTAATTTAATCCATCTGAAAACAACTGATTAAACCAGCAATCAGATCAGAAATAAGGTAAAAACCGGAAATCTTTCCATAAACATTTTCTACCTTTCTCAGAGGAGCAGTGCAAGGATGATGTATCACTCATCCCCACACAAACCTTGCTTTGATTTATTACCTCTTAAATAAAAAAAAGACAGCCTCTGTGATTTTTGTAGCAAACTGTTTTTGCATCACTTCTCAAGAGAAATCCATGCCTGTACTCACAGACCTTACATATATCTCCTTAACTGGTAAAAATACAAGCTTCCAAGACTTTCTAGAAGCCAGATAAGGAACAAATAACATGGATCCAAACCTTCTGCTTCTTGTCTGCGGACATTAAGTATATTGCTGTGAATATAGAGCTGAAAGACTATTCAGATGCAAGAAGGCAATACTCAATTTCTCCTCCCAAAGACAGTTTCTTTGTCAGAATTAGAGGAATTCTAAAGGGCTTTTCACTTGCACAAAAAGCTGCCTGCCAGCAATGATCATGGTTAAACAAAAAGCATGTCCAATAGAGCAAGCCACTCATGTGACTATCATTTGCAACCCAGGTACTGGGAGCAAATGCTTGCTACATACTTTGATCTAAATATACCCCAATTAAGGTTTGACTGATTATCTGTGCTCACAGAGTGGAGGTAGGCAAATTTAACAAATGGCAACGAGGAAACTTGGGTTTATGGAGTAATTTAACAAAGGCAACATAATGGCAATAACATAGGAGCAGCAGACCACCTGCTCCTCAGCTGGGTTCACTTTCTCATGGACCTGTCACGCTGTAGAACTCCTCACACAAATAAAACAAGAAATAAGTAATTCTCCTGGAGAGCAATTGTTAAACCACCAGTCCTGAAATACACTGTGATGGAAACTGATCTTAAGACACATTTTTTAAACCTGTTTGAGGAAATCAAAGGTCTCATTGATTAGAGCAGAGGTTTTAACCAAGAGAAGTGTGAAAACAACCATTTCTCCCTTTGGGAATTATATATGGATATTGCCAAAAACCTGTAAGTGCAGGAGAATACCTTCATGAAAACAGCCTACAGTAAATAATGGAACACATTAGCTTTTCTTTAAGCTCTTTAATATCACAATTTAACATAATTGTCAGAGATCCAGGTATTTGTTATTTGAGTAGGTTATAATTAGATTATTTTTATCTTGTATTGGCTGTTATGGAATTATTAACATATTTGTCTAATCACGACTGAGCAACACAGACTGAAATTCAGAAGTAAGAAGTAAAAGAACACATCTTAAAATCAGGTTGTGCCATAATATTGATACCAATATATCTAAAGGACAAAACTGCAATATGAATTACATATCTTGTTTTAGTGGATGAGATGCAAGAAGCTAAAACATAATGTAAATGTGGCATAACCAGACAAAGCTCTGAAAACACTATTAGCAGGTTATTTTACATTTGTAAAGGAAAAGATAGGGAAAAAAATCAGTCACTAACAGTTGCTTCAAAGACTCAAAGACTATAGAGATGGGATATTTTCCCAGAACATTTGGCCTGGATCCTAAGGGACTAATTTTATTTTCAGGTGACCTATGGATGTGAGTCAGCACCTTGGGTAAGCATTTGAAAACAGATGCCCATGCACCATTTATTCCTTCCCTCTTGCCACTGAAATAAATGACAATTAATATGCACATCTGAACATGCATACTCACTGTGGGACTGCAGACACCAGAGACCTTTGCTTCATTGTCATAATGTGCTTTTTCCCATGAGTAAATTTACTGCTAATTCTTTCAGCTCTCAAAACTGAGCATTGTTAAAAACAGAAAAGAAAGAAAAATATTACTCAGACGCTGTTGGTGAGAAATCCTAAAGTTTTGATTAAAAAGATGTTGACACAGATGTTGGGAGAGCCTGCAGACTGGATTTCCTGGAGACAGTAAGCAGGGTAAGGATTTAACTCACCTAATTTCAGAAGTCTGAAACATAGATATCCTGACCACTCTGTTTTTTCTTCAGTGAGGGTAGAGAAAAAAAAAATAAATCTTTTCTGTGAACCATTCACCTTAAGTTTTTTAGCTACACTGCTCAAATTGCCTCTAGAGGGGCCTATTTTCCACCATTACAGTGAAAGTCTAAATTAAGGAGCTTCAGCTGAGATGACTAACTCCTAGGCATCAGCTTTAGGGTAGAATCTCCTCCAAGTATCCATGGAGCTTTCTGGCATGTCAGGAAGGCTCTAACTGGTGCATGCTGGGGTACTGAATGCCTCTAGGGAAGCCTGGACACGAAGGTAAAGCAGATGGCTCCCAAACTTACAAACAAATTGTGAGGGAAACAAAGGGATCTGTTTGGAATGGAGCTGGCTGTGAGAGGCTCAGATCTGGATCTAGACCTGGACTTTGGGATACAACAGCCACTGGAAAAGAGTGAGGCCAAAATTTGGCTCAGGGTTGGCACTGCTCTGCCAGTGGTCACAAGAAGTCTCAGGTCAGTGCTTGGCACTTAGTGTCTTGTGCAGCAAAATGCCTTCACTCTGTGGGACCAGCTCAGGGACATGTGTCAGCATAAACTCACAATTTCTTCTATTTATTAGCTACTGTCACAACTGGAACATTACTTAAGGGCAGCAGAGATTTGGGGGGTGTGTCTGTTAATCTTACTTTACTGCGAAATGTTCATGATAGTCCTTTTGCTATCAAGATGTAATGCTGCTGATTAAATTACAAATGACACACTACATCAATTCTTATTAGAGATGCTCAGGTCTCTGAGTATGTACACTCATGTGGCTGATACCTTTCTTGCCCATTTCTCATACCATTCAAGCCAGTAATTATCAGCAAAGATTTCAGAGCAGACTTGAGGCAGTCACGCATCTCACTGTCAGTCAAGGGTTTTATTTTTTTGGTGATGTTTATGTGATATCAGGGGTCAGAGGTTTTTAACCCTACTTCCCCTGGTGAACTATTACAATCCTCTGCTGGATTCTGCTGGGAAAGGAACATATCCTATTATGCTGCTATCAATTCTTCATCTTGTAGCATCGCTTCACAATTCACAGATATGATATCATTAAGGCTGAAATTCTACCATATCTTGAACCCTTTGTTTATTTCACTAGGACCTAAAAGATCTTGGGACTAGTCTTCAGATATGATGAGACCTGTCAAAAATGAATTCACCAGTTTTGTGTGCTATCAATATTTTATTACTTAATGGTAGTTTAAGGCTGTACTAGATCCAGCTTGTTTATAACTAGACTGAAAAATGAGATTATCTTTTACAAACAGTTGCTTTTTTTTCTTTTCACCCAAAACACAAATATATTTGGATGAAAACTGAAAATGTTTCATTTTTTAATATGATTATTAAATTTTTTATTATGATAGGAAATAACTTTCTTTGGGGAAAAAAAAAGAAGTTATGAAATAATCAGGTTGTTCAGTGAAAAAAATCCACTTTGGTAGAAAATTCTTGGTCAGGCTGTTTCTTTACAATCTTTGGAGCCCTACATATGCACTCTATGAAAAGTTTATAAGTCCTGGATAACCTCTATATGTGGATAAACCAAAAAATGTAACATGGTAGTTACTGAGAGTGGCACTTCATCTATTCTGGTTTTATGTCTGATTAAAAAAATTATATATAATATATGAAATAATAATAATAATAATAATAATCATCATCATCATCATCATCATCATCATCATCATCATCATCATCATCATCATCATCATCATCCCTTTTTCATTGTCTACCAAGCTACAATATGATGAGAACACAAAGCACCCCTCAGTAAATTCTCCTGCACAAACTTGGTAAAAATTTTCAAGCAGTGCTGTGACAGCTGAGCTGAGAAAATGAAACACATAGAATTGTTGACAAAAGCAATGTGATTCTTGATAGAATAATAAATAGAAGTCACCAAAACATTTTGACCAACAAAAGAGTGGTTCCTTTGTATAAAATTGACTTACAAATATATAAGGCAGAGAAGAGTGGGTTTTTAGTATGGTGCTGCAGAGGCACAAGGGCACTGACATAGTCCTAGAGTCGCCTTTTAATAAGTGAAGTGTTAGGGGGCTGGGCAACCCATGGGGGTGACACGGAGCCGCTTGCTTCCAGGTCACTGCTTTGAATCTGGCCTCTGCTGATGCCAGCTGAGAGCCGTAACTCTTTGATGCCTGCTTGGTGGCCTTAAAAACTTTTCTCTTTTGGGTTCAGCACCAGTGGGTGCCTGCTGCACTGGCAAGCCCTGTCACCACGGCAGGTGCAGTATGGGGACTGTGGGGTTGGGACTGGTGGTCTGTGCACGGTGGGAGGGTATGGATAGAACATGCTGCTCCAGTGGGAGGGTATGGGTAGAACACACTGCTCCTGTGCCGGTAACCCTGTGCATTGACTGTAGTGCTGGTGCACCCATGCTGGCAAAGAAGCTCCCTGCAGAACACCAGTCTTGAGGACAGAGTGCTTTATTCTGCATGGTGTTCCTCAATATCATTCCTGGAAAGTTTTTAGTAAGTGAGCTAATCCTAAAAAAATTTTGTTTTAGAGTAGGTCATTCTTATGCCATTTTATGTGTATTCCCCCACCTCCCATACTGTGCACCACCTGGGAGCCCAAGAGCAAACTCATAAAACAGCATAATATTTTCTAGCTATTTATTTATTTGCTACACTTACTTTCTAATGGAGTGTGTGCAACATCATATTTAAAACATGACCTTAGAAACTTAAAAACACATCCATTTTTCCCAAAGAATATACAGCTGCCAGAGAAAAGGGGACATTCAGTAAACTGCATGTCACTATCAGCTATTGATAGCCAGTGATTTGTTCTGAATCCAAAGGCTAAACCAACCCTCATGCTGCTGTATGTCAGATGCAATTGGTCCAAAGTCAAAGTTTTACAGCTCAGACAGGGCGCACTTTATCCTTCAGGCTGCTACTTAAGATAGCCATGACCCTGAGGAGAACCAGTCAACAAAACAGACAGACAAGAGGATGTGATTTGTATGCATCCCTGAGCCTGCTCAAATCACCTCTGACCTTCAGGTCAGGCTGCAAATGACAGCAGAGTGCATGCACCTGATCAGACAGCACATTCTCATTAGAAAGCCTGGGAAAAGGGGGCAGCTACACTGTGTTTACTCATAGACCAAATGCAATCTACCCAGGAAATGAGAAGAAAAAAGATCAATTTAGCTCAACTGAAGGATGTGAGCAACATGTAAGTATGTTATGAAATTCCATATCAAACTGCTTATTCTTATAAACCCAGATGGGAGCTCTCTGCCTGGGTGAGTCACTGGGAAGACAGGTTAGCAACAAGAAATGGTATTTATTTGCTGCAGAATACCATGCCAGGAGTCTTTACTGGGGTGCATAACTTCTAATAGAGTGAGATCCACACCAAAGGTATTTACAGGCTTGATTTGCTGCTGGTACTAGTTGATGATCAGTGCATTTTGCTGATTTAACTATTTGTATAGTTATTGCTGCTAATTTACATCAGCATATGTGAATTTACCCAGTAGAGAGGGCTGGATTTATACAACAGAAGGGCAGTGTTCACACGGAAATCCAGGCACTCCTAAATGTGGTTGTTTGGATATGGCAGCCTGTCAAGTTACCAGAAAGATCAAACCTATGTTTTTAGTGCCAGGCTCCTGGAGGTAATCTGTGCTGAGGTTTTGGTTTTGGACAATTTCCAGCACACTTGGACCAAGTCTGTGATTTGAAGGGTGAGTGTGTTTGGTGATTGTGTTACTTTGTGCAGAGACTGAAGACCACACTTCATTGGTCCAAGTTGGCATTACATTTCTAATAAATTTCATCTGGTTAGACTGAAGGCTGCAGTGCTGCCAGGATCCATCTATGCTAAACAGGCCTGCCGATGGCAGCGAGGGACCTGTGGCACGGGCACACGGCATCACTCGTGCAGACACTAAGGGAATGTGACTCACTTGTCAGGGGCTGCAAGGACTGCTCTGGCCTCAGCGTCAGGGGCTGTCTGGGGAAAGTGCTGCCCACCTATTGCCTCGGTCCTAATGGAGATCAGCTTAGCATGCAACTCATCTGACTCAGACGCTTCTGCTTCCAGCCCTTGCCGTGGCACCTCCCTGCTCCATTCCAGTTCTCTGCTCAGGCATGAGACATGGCACTGGTTGTGCCAGGCAAGAATTGCAGTCTGACTGCCAACCGACTGCAGCACGGAGGCTACATCCCTCCTGTGCAATCCTGGACAACAGTAAATTTAGAGAGTCCTTCTGGAGTCAGTCTAATCATAGGACACACTAGAAGGATACCACTGATAGGCTTCCTGAGTGTCTGGCCTGTGAAGCTACTGGCAAAGAGGTCAGCACCATGACCTATAATTACTCTCTTCTGAGAACAAAACGGAATGATTTTATCCAGTAATGAATGATGCTTCTTGCTAGACATGAGATTTTGCCATAAACATGAGATGGGAAACAAGGCTGAAATAGAATTTAAGACTGGTCCTTTGCTTGGGTAGAGTTGGGACTCAGTGTGTAAAGATTAGTTATTTTGCATTTTCTACACAGATCCACACATTTATGACACTTTTTAACTATGGCATTTAGATTCATGTTTTCCTCTGGTGATATCCATGTCAGCAGAAAGTAAAGGAATCCTACACAGTGGGGTTATTTTAGTATCATTCCTGTGAATTAAACAAGTGCCTTTTTTTTTAAGCTCTCAGTATAGATAATATCTGGTGACAGACATATTCTGGAGAGGAGCCATCCTTACTTTTACATAGGTGTCAAACTACCCCTGTTATGACATTAATGTTGTTTGCAGGCTTACTAGACAACCACTGAGGCCTGTGAGTATATTTCCTCCTGACTGCAAGGCATTTCAGGACCCTGAGCTGGAGAAGACAGAGAATGCCTCTGACACAGCTACCCTGTGCAGACAAAGAAAGAAAAAAAGTGTCCCTGTGTGTACCATGAACACTCACAGCAGTCTGGATTCCTAGTAAAATCCTTTCCAGTGTGCTGGCCACAGTTCTAGGGAGATGAGTAAAAATAGACTTTGTTGCTGGAATAAAATAAGAACAGAGGAACAAGAGAACAGCTGTACTGAATGAGACCAAAGGTCCTTCTGCTCCTGTCCCTGACAGTGTCTAGTAATAACTGTGTAGGGAAAGACTATGAGGAGAACAGCACGGAGTGACCCTTCCCATGGCAGTCTGCTTTCAGCTATCTATACTTTAGGAATTTCCTGACACAGATGTGGTTATCCTCTGGACTTCTATTTTCCGGCTTTGTGTAGTTGCTTTCAGAGTCCACTTGCCTTCCACAACCTCTTCTAGGGAGGAGTTACATGGTACAAGGAGCCCAAGCATGCCTTATGTGAAGGGGGGCTTTTGTTTGTCTTAGAATTACATTTAGTAATTTCATTTGGTGTTTCTCAATTACCAGACCAAGAGAAATTTCAAGATCCTGATTAGACTAGGACCAAAACTCACGAAGCCAGAAAATCCTCCTGTTGTTTATCTTTGTCGTGGTTTCTTCTTCTTTACAAGCCACATAGTTGTTGGGTGAACTGCATCATGATAATAGCAGCATATGAAAAGTAGAAGAAATGACAGCAGAGTCTGGAGAGAAATGCATTTTTGTATTTCAAATGCACCTGTAGATGTGTGCCCAAGACAAGATAGGACAGAGATTTTGAATGCTTACTGCAATGTGTCTCACAAACTGCACAGCCACTTTCAAAGGCAATGAAAAGCCAGGCATTTTACAGGGATCTTTTGGGAAAAAGAAGAAGAACGTGGCCAAATACTTTTGTTTCATCTGTGGTAATAATTTCATTGCAGTTTGTTTCTCTGCTTTGTCACCCATAAAATTTAACTAATTACAACCCAACTATGAGCCCTGCACAATAGTAACACATAATGGAGAGGATATAGATTATGGAGAGTTAGGCAAAGCAGAGAGACTGCTGTTTTCTTCAAGTTTCAGCAATGACTACAAGTAGAGTGGTTTAAGTTTTTGTGAACCACTGGGCTTTCCAAGTTTTCCAGACAAACTGATCAATTCATATGTAAATAAAATATATCATATCCTATAAGAAAAGAGCAGTTGATAAAGAGGATCTAATGCTGAGGGTCTTTATGACCAAGAGAGGGAAGAATTTCTTTGTGTCACTACAAAATGTTACTCTGCCCCTCAAAGGAAGGAGACAGAAGGCTAGCTCTATGCAAAAGCCTGACTGCATATGACTGACCCAGCAGGAGAAGGGCTGGCTCTCTTTCTCGGGCTCCTTCTGTTGCAAGACACAGATCCTAAGTACCTGCCGGATGCCTCTGCCTGGTTTCTTGGGGGTACCCAGGCCCAGTGATACATTTTAGGACAAGAAGGGCAATGAGCAGACCTAAATGCAAAGCACAAGCTGTTTCTCTTGAACTCTGTTGCTCTGCTGAAAGTGGAGCATAGCAAGTACATGTGCACTTCACTTCTTTTACGTTACACACCAATAGTGACTCCTGCTCTTGTTACTATAAAAGATTTCATCCTTTTCGTTTTCCCTTTTAAACAGCAGTTCTTATTTAAATTATCTTGTCCCTTCTGAAATGTGCTTTTTCAGGGTGAGTGAGCCTAGAACAGCTTGAGAAAAAATACAGTCCTTCCAAGTTGGACTGCATCTCATCAAAGTGTTTTTCCCCTTAGGATTTTATGGAATGTTACCTCACTTTATGACAGTTCACATCACAGTGTAAATGCTGAACATTTCTGTAAGTGAGGCAATGCACTGTGAAATGTCAGGCAAACGATAAAATCAATAATCTGCAAGTTACCAAAGAGAAACGAAATTCATGGATGTCAGTAGTTTTTGGGTCAAAGGCAGATGCTTCAGAACAGAGCAGTTTGGAATGGCCAAATACTTTTGGGCTGTTTTTGTTTAAGATTTACTCTCAAAGAGCACTGAAAAATGACTCTAATCTGAGCAACTAGGAGCATCTTTACATACACTTCCATCTTTTATTCTTTTAGCTGAGAAGGTAAGATTGAAAAAGTACTTGTTTTCCTTTGTATCATCTTTCTATGCCCTGGATGTATGTTCTGTAACAAAGTTAACTTGTATTCTTAACAAGCACAGAAAGAAACCTTTGAACAATACCTACCCGAGATCAATGTTACATTTCTTTTCCACTCAGATCTGACTCCAAAATAAAAAAATGAGGATTGGGATTCTGTTGGAACTAAAAAGACGTTAGAAAAAGATTTTAGCCAAAAAAGAAAAACATTCATAGAAGTGTTCTGTGCAAGTCTGAAAATGAAAAATGTCAGAGTAAGCATCTTTTTGTATTTTTTTCTCATAAATTAAATATTTGAAACCAAAATTGATTTTTTAACGTATCAGCACTGAAAGACTTTTAGCCTAGTTGTTCAGTTCTGGCTTTCAGTTCTTACCGGAAAAAACAACATTTTTATGAAAATCTCCTCACAATTTCCTCTGAACAATTATAGCTACTTTTCAGACAGCTCTATTTAATTTCTTAGATGGCCACGTTCAGGAAAGAAATCCTATTGGAGCTTCCCATATTCACTTTAAAATATATCAGGGGAAATGCATTTAACACTGGGATTAAAGCATGTTCTGGGTCACAGAACAAGTAAAATAAAACCGAGTGTTGGTATGTTTACTGAGCTGTGGTTTTTTATGTGGAGGCTTCTGACAATAGAATAGCGTTGGAAAACTTGTAGGATAGGTATAGCAGCTGCTGAAATATCTGCAGATACACTGACAGATATACGGCTGGAAACACGGTGCTTCCAAGAAAAATGTGCAAAGGATGGATACGGATGCTTTCATCAACCCAAACCAAAAAATTCCCTGGCAAAGCCAGGCAAGTGAAAACATCTCGATACAGTGATGTACAGTGAAGGCTAAAAGGTCAATCACCGTGGCTAAAAGTTATCAGGATCATTACTGCTAACGCCTTGGATGGGGAAAATGAGCACCGCCACCGAAGCTGTTCAGCTTTGCATCATTCGCAGCCTTGGGAGAGCTCCTCTGGCCAGGCATTATTTTGTCGAAAGAAAAGGCTTTGGGCTTTCTAAGCGCCGCACCTGCGGTCCCGCGGCCCCTCGGGGAATCATTCAGGAGAGGGGAGGCAAACACGGCCCTCCCGACATCAAAAGTCCCCTCTCTCGCTCTCCCCTTTCAGCGGCAGCTCCCTCCCTCCCCTCTCTCCGGGCGGCTGCCCGCGGCCTGGGGAACCTCTCACTTTTTGTCCTCTCCCGACCCTTCTGGACCACATTCTACGTTTTTATTCAGGCCATCTGCTCGCCGGGGAAGGGAGAGCGGCTGCCGCGGCTGCCGGCCCCATGGCCCCTCCTGGCACTTCTCTGCCCAGCGACGGTGCCTCTCCCGCCGGCCGCGGCCCGGCCCGCGCAGGCTGGCGCTGGCCCGGCGGGATTTTATTTCCGCTTAAATATAGACGGCGAGGGGTAGGTTTGTGTTGGTGGCCTCCCCCTGCTCCCCCGGAGTGGTACGGCCGCCTTGTTCCTGACAGAAGTCTTTCTAAAGACCTGCTCAAGCCTCACTAAGCAGCTGTGAGTTAGGTCATTTTCCCAGGAGTTTTACATGTGGAAAACCGGGCATTAGGAAGGCCTCAGAAAAGGACACCATCTGGCCCCAGTGAAAAAAAGGATCATGACACTTTCTGTGGTACCAACAGGCCCTGATGAACCATAAAGGAATTCAGGCCTCGACTGTGATCCGATGGTGACTGGCCCAACAATCCCCCCCGTGACAGCCTCCCCCATTCAGCCCCGCAGTTATCTCATAGCACAATGGACTTTTGTGCCACGCTGTTTACCGGGGGCGTCGTCAAATCCAGTCGGATTTCTGGGCTCGGCTTCAGCGCCCCTGCTCTTTGCTGCAACATGTAACACGCATCGGGAGAGATAAGGACACAAAGAAGGCGGCTTTTTTTTTTTCTCCCCTCTTTTTTTTTTTTTTTTCTTTTTTCTCTGCCTTTTTTTTCTCCCCAGCATTCAAACCCCCTTGCATTTCTTTCACTGTACGATGGAATAATGACTAAGGCTCTGTAGTGGATGCAAGAAAGATCTTTGCTGAGAATCAAGAAATCTCCTCCCATCACCCCCCAAGTTAAGTCAGACTTCGTGGATTAAGGGGAATTTGCACCACTGTTTTCTAAAAGTGAAATTTAATTAATGCAGGTCAGGATTTACAGCTTACATGGGCTTTTTGTGAGAAAATACATGGATTTGTTTATTTTTTTCTAGCCAACATGTCACTATTTCCTCATTTTGATTTTGGAATAATTTCTGTCTAGGTAAAAGAAAAGAATTTTACTATTAACAATATTGGATTTACCATGCTAAAAATTTTGTGCCCTGATTTCAATGTGTGGGTGTTTATTCTTTAATACAGGAAGTGTCTTAATTAGTTTGTACACTAGGTGCAAGCTCTCTATGGCCACAAGCAGCCCCCCTTGCCTCCCCCCACAAAGGATGCTACCTTTTCCCTGCCATTGTCACGCCTCTGCCCCACTCCCACTGCAAGAGAGAGCCTGGGAAAATAAACAGACGTTGTAGCTTGCCCTCAAGGTCACTGCATTGACCTTGAAAGGGTAGGGGGTACCAAAATCCAGACTCAAGGAGCCTACAGGGAAAGAGACCTGCTGCCTCCCTCCCCCTGACTCCCCAGTTTAACCCAGCCTTGGTGGTGATTCTGCTCTCCAGGCTCCCATGGTACCACTGGTGGTGAGGACATCTCTGCTGCTGGCACCCCAAACTGGACATGGATCCTGAGGTCAAACCCAGCAACTCTGACATCATCAGAAAGCTGTCAGGGGGCTGACACAGCTTGGGCAGCAAGGACTTAAGGACAAATGTGACATGTGGGTCCCTGTTAGGGATAAAACAGGCTAAATTTGACAGGAGGTTTTGGGCATGCTGCAACTCCCCAAGAAAGATCTAGTGCTGACATCTGGGGGGTATGGTGTGGTCATGATTGACTTTCATTTGAAATGCTGACAGACATGAGTGTGGCTGTTTGTCCTTCCAATTTTGTGCTTGTGTGCCCACCAAGAGGGCATTTCTTGTGCTGCCCTCACCCTTCTGGGCTGCAGTCCCTTTAGAGCCTGGATCCCCTGGGTGTGAAGGGGAGCAAGCAAGCAAGCCAGAGCATGCCTGCCTCACATCGACTGTATGTGACAACTAACAGAGGTGTCCCCAGGGAGAGAAATGCCATTTATGCTTGTTTTGGGAAGGAGAGAGGAGGAACTGAGGTATTCAGGGCTCTCAACAAGTTAGTGCCAGAGAGAGGTAATAAACCACATCTCCTGAAGTGTCAGTCTGATGCATTTAGGTATTTATGCAAGTTTCTGTTAAAACAGATCTCCAAACTCTTGAGTGCCTAATTGAGCTTTGTGTACCCAAACAGAGGTGGGGAGGGCTGGGGAAACATTTCATTCAGGTTTCATACATTGCCTTAATTGGTGACCTCAGGCAGCAGTGCATTATACCTGTGGCTTCATTACACTGCTCATTACATGAGCCTCCCCAGCACGAAAAGCAGACCTGTGCAAACAGCCCTGTTTTATCCAGCATGTGCCTAAAAGCACATGTGAGGGCAACCCACAGCTTTTAATGGCATCACTCATTCTCTCATTTCACCATTCTTTTCCTACCACAGGTAATGCTCTCCATTAAAGAAGAAAACCCAGAAAACCATTGGAGTAACCACATCCAAGTAAAACATTGCAGGACTTCCACAAAGAGAAGACTCTGCTCACTGCTGAATTAGCACATTGTTTGGCAAGAAGACATATTTAAGATCAAATACCAAGGTGATTTTAAGAAAAGACTAGTTCTTAGAGGAATTGCTTTAATATTTTATTTTTGAGACAATGATCCCATTTCCTATGGCTCATAATCTCTACCTGTAGCTATTTATGGCTCCCAGTAAGTAGGGGACTTACAGTTTATGTATTCTGACTTTTGTGTGTGCAGCACTGAGAAAGGAAGAGCTTGACTGTGAGACAGGGAACTGAGTGTTTGCAAAGGTGTAAAGATGAGGTCTGCAGCAGCTCATATCCACTTACTGAAGTGTTTTTGCAATTATGCACACAGTTATTGATCCTGTTATGAGTTACAGCCTTTCAGAAGTTGCCTTGAGCTGCTCAAATAAGAAAATCACCAATGGCACTCTAAGCCAAGCAGGAGGGAGAACAGCCCCTGGCATGGGTGTGCAGTGACAATCAGCTGAGCCCAGCACATGGTAAAGCCCCAGCAAGCCCTGGTCTCACAAAGGGCTCTGGGGGCCAGGAAGAGCCCTAGCTAAAAGAAAAAAGAGCATGAGGAGGAATCTGGGATACCTTTGGGCTTCGATTTGCCACCACAAAAGATACTTATCTAGTCTATTGGCAAGTCTTTCAACAGACAGAAAACCGGGAGGAAGACTTTATCATGCAAATAGTTAAATGTTCTGTAATCTGGGGTACATGCTTACTTCTTATTCAGAAAGCCCTGCTCACTGTAATGAAAAATGTCAGGCTCTTTTAATAAAAGAACAATTTGAAAACTTGATATATCACAAAACCATTAATTTTAGCCATTATCTGTTTGACACTTTTCATAGCAACGATTTCACTCTGTAACATGCTTCCCGAGGATTAAAATGATTTTAAAGGATTAAAATGTTAATTAAAAATATAATAGAAATATCAGTCTCTGAGAAGACCAACATAAGTATTTGTCTCTTTAACTGTATAATCATGCTGCTGCCGTTTCCTCCTGACTCTTTACAGTTTGGAGTTTGAGTTCGTGAGGAGGTAAATGACAGATCCAGGAGCAATTCTGTTCTTTAACTATTTGACAATGCATCTGTTTACACTTCACAAAGGCAGCGTTATGTCCTTGAAATTTCTAAAGGTCATTGTTAATGGTATTTTTTTCCTTTTTTTTTTTTTTTCTTTTTTTTTTCTTTTTTGGTGCCAACTGTGTCTTTCTTAGCTTGTAAGAGCACTATTCCCGGAGAGAGGCTGGAGGGGGTTGGAGCAGGCAGGTCCAGCAAATTCCATGCGACCAGTTCAGCTGCAATAATCTCTTTTCTCCTTCTGGTCCAAGCTACACATGAGAGCACTCTAGTGTCTTTCATCATTATTTGTCACCCTTTTGTATTGAGCAACTTATATCCACAGCCATTCCAGCAATTAAAATAAAAAAGGACCAAACATTATTCACAGTGAATAGCTCTGAGACCAGTGACATCAAGTACCAACCAACTCATTGAAGAGTGGGTACCTGATATCCCTGGAGTATTTTCATGGAGCGAAGAGCAAATGCAGCCCAAACTCAAATCCAGCAAACACACTGTATATGGAGATTTCAAAGCCTGATTAAAAGATAGTCTCTCTACAACAATTTGTCTTACATGTTCCTCGTAATGAGAGGAGAGGGGAGTGGGGCAGAGGGGTGAGAGGACAAGCTCTCAGTTACTGTACAGCTAACTTTTAACACCTTCAAAGATTATTTAAATGGACTGCAGGGCTGCATCAACTGCACCCACCTTCTCAAATGCTGTAATTTAGGAAACCTTCATCATCAGTGCTCTGACAGAGTTAAGATTTTCTCTGGTGCTTTTCAAGTGAATGAGTGACAGAGCCCCCTCAGTTTTTCCTCTCTGTGCAATTGCCTTTCCTGTACATTTACTGTGAGCAGGAGTAGGGGGATTTGTATGCCTAGGGAGATACAGCTTCTTCCCCACCTGACCAGGTAAACAACTATTCATCTTCTAGAAGCCAGTTGTTTTCTATCCCATATATTCATTTTCCTCTCAGAGCAGCACAGCCCTGAACAAATCCTTGGCTTCAGTTTCTCCTAAAATATTAAGAAAAAGCATATTCTTGTATTTTTAAAGGGTCTTCAGAGTAAGATGACTTTGAAATAATAATAAAAACAGACCCCAGCCACCCCAACAACAATGCATTTATGCTGTATCTCTTAGAGCCTAGATTAGTATGCCTAGGTATGCACAGTGGCATGAAGAGAAATTATTCTTTTGGCATCAAGAGGAGTCAAGAGATTCATCTATTTATGGAAGAGGACTGATTGTCTAACCTTGGAGCTGTGTGGGGCTTTCTGGAGTTATTAATTAATAATTTCTGCAGTGAACACATAAATACTTCATGGTGTTCAAAAGGCTACCAAATCCTTTAAATTACTCAATTAGTTAATTAATAGCACTGTTAAAGAGATGTCCTTTATTTCTAATAATAATTTGTGAAGACTGACTTTTCAGGTTCAGATTGTCAGGCCTCTTCGGCATTACAGAGCCATCTGCTATCAGGAATATTCCTTCTTTTCAACAGGTAGAGCTTTATATGGCATACATTTACCCTTACCCTTTTCTTGAAGAAAATGAACACAGTGAATTATCTGACTTCTTACCACACAGTGGAATATTCCATAATTCTTAATGAATAGTAATAGTTTTCTGGATTATTTTCACATTTTTCCTACATATGTTTTGAAGTGGCTGAAAGATGGGGACAATATTCCAGTAATGTTCTCAGTGGTGTTGTTTAGACACAATTCACTTCTCTGTTTGATATTCCTCTGCTTTTAGATTTACTGTCCCTCACAGCCAAAGCACTGGACTGGGAGATTTGCAATGGTACATAATATCAGCATTAAGTGGGTTTTTAGGGTCAGTGCAGTCTGGGCCAAGGGATTTGCATCTTGTGAGTCTGAAATTAATGAATTTTTTTTTTTTTTTTGTTCTGAGATGAGTTACATCAAGTTTGGAATATCAATAACTTTTGATGTTCAAAGGGGACTAGTTTATCAAGCAATCCAGACTGCTTTGTTCACCTGACCTGCCTCTATCGTTAATTTAGGAATGCACCAACTTTGAATCACTACTTAACCTTACTGCAAAAAATTCCTACTTTTTTTCCAGAGCACTTTTAAGGTATCAAGTGACAATAAACAGAAAACAGATCCTGACAGCACTGTTCTAGAAGCTTTCTTACTGAGGTTGTCCTTTTCATTCTTTTGTATTAGTTCCTCTCCTGGGTCTGGACATGAGTCTCTAGAAACAGGGGAGCTGGCAAGTGGATGGTGACTCTGTTGAAAATATTGCCAACATTTGGCTACTTTAGTGGTCCAGCCAGTACATGTTGCACAGATTTGTCACAGTGCTGCTTTTTACGCGTTGACATTTGGTGATGGCGGAGATTCTGCCCCTGGCTCTGAGGTGGGGGAACTCAGGGCTCTCAGCCTCTGGGGGAGATTTCTCTTCCCCATGGATAATCTCTCATTGAGAGAGGAAATACAAACTTGAGACGGGGAGAGTTCCCAAGTATACTTTCACTGGACAAACTCTGTGCCTCTGGAAGGATGGGATTCAGTGTATACCTCCTGGGGCTCTGTCTCTACAACCTGTTCTTGGTGAGGTTTGGGTGGGAAATATGTGTGCCTTGTATTGCCTCAGAGGGCTTCTGCCATTAGGTTTGAGCTCACAGATGCAGAAGGAAGCTTAACTTATAACCTTTTTTTAAAGGGTAAAAGAGGAAGAAAAAATACTGACATTGGCAAGGATATCTTTCTGTTTACAAATGACATGAATAAAATAGTGATGTATTAAATGCAGTGCTCTCTTTGGACCAGACACTTTCCATTTGTGAAAAATGACCATGTTTCTCTCCCTAGGAAAACCAATCTTTTTCTTTAATGCGATTTATGAAAGAAATCACCATTTGTACATTACTTTTAAAACTTGGGGCACTAAAGAAGAATGCTCTTAGAAGTTTCCTCAACTTTGGTGAAGGCTGAGCTGTTTGTAGAGATGTCAGCTACAAGATTGGTGGCTAAAGATAGCAGGTTGCATTCAGAATGGCTCCGTGTCTGTTTTCAATTTGAAAGGAACTGGCTAAAGTGTTGCAAACACTTGAAGCCATGCATTCTGCATTACAATAAAAGTGGTGTCATTATGCCCATTACCCTCAATAATAGCTTCCTTTCTAATATATGCGGGACATCATAATCAAAATCTGCTGAATATAAACCACAGAAAGGAAAAATCCAAACAGTCCAGACAATGCTGGGTGTACCAAACTTTGTAGCCAGTGCTGTGTTCATGGCTTTTTCCCAGTGATACTACCATAACTTACACATAATAAAAATATGCGTTTTTAAAATAATGCATTAGTGATAGCTGTCAAAAAAGACATTCAGGACAACTTCTGTTTAATTTTCTTTACTTTTCAATAAAACAATGTATGCAGCAGATACAATGACCAAAAAAATCCTAAGTAATGCATGTACCACCATGACTCCACTGTGAACTAAAGGCCAGTCATATTGACACAGCCAAGTATGGTTCCTTCTTGTTCATTCCTGAGAAGATGAGAAGTCCAGAGCTGGAACTAGCAAATCCATTTGGCACATTGGCTGCCTAAGCCCTTGTGATAGGTGACCCATTTTTTTTCTGTGGGAAGGTTTCTTCTTTTGAAACCCCATGTCTCCCCCAGCAACAAATCCCCTGATGAGATATTTGATCAGAAGTAGCTATTTCTGTCCTTTTTCTTTGTAGATAAATACTGAAATGAGCAGACCAATAGTAGACAAATGCTTAAATAATTTTTATTCCTGAGATTTACTTGGGAGTAAGTTCTATTTTTACTATTTTCAAGAGGAATAAATAGGGACAAAACCTCCCATGTTACTTGAATGGCAGAGCTGCACATTGAATTGACATAGCAGAAGGTACCTGAGGCCTCCTTTCTTTGTGTCAGACTCCCAGGACCAACCCTGACCATCACCTGGCCATCATTGACAGAGCAACATCTGAACTAAGACCTTGACCAAGACTCCTGCCTCTGAATAGAAGTATTTTATATACAAGAAGTATTTTTCCAGATGAGTTTTAATCAAGCCGTTAGTAAAAATGCTGCCAGCTGAGTTTGTCTCTAATAGGCAGAACCGTAACTGCAGGAGTCCTCAGGAGTGCTCAGAATAAAACCCCCATTTTCACTGTGAAGAAATGTGAATGTCATTGAGGGAGATGATGGTGGGAGAGAGGACACATTGGCCAAACATATTTATTTTATTGGAAACAGTTTGATTATCGTACAAAGAGATCTGCCACTGCTTTGCTTTCTAGAACACTAGTTTTAGAAAACTTCTCCCTGTAAACATCATAATAAGTTGGAGAAGGAACAAGAGAATACTGTTGAGCAGGTAAGTCTTCTCTGTGTTTGTTTCATCCTTATAAGGACCAACTTTCATTTAGGTTCCCACCGTGTGCTATGATGGGAACAGAAAGAAGAGAGGTTGTTTACCCAACAGTGTTACATCTTTTTTTAAATGCTAGATTTTGCCACTGGCTGTTTTGTTGAACTGGGTATGCAAAGAACACATGGTAAAATTTGCACTTACAGCAAAGAGAGAAGGACTGAACACTTCTAGAAATCCTGCTTTATGCTCACAGAACTGTTGGGGAACATCTGAAAAACTTTAGATACAAGTTACTTACTGGATGCAAATGTGTGATTTTTTAAAATGCCATTTCTGAAAAGACAGAACATAGGAGCAACATTTAAGTGTGTTTTGGAGAACACAATTCAAATCTAATTGCACTTATCAGTTGAATTCATACTTAGCCATTCTGGATCAGAATGTGATGTGTTTTATATTGTATTTTTTAGATATCTTCAGTTGAACTCCAGAGTATTCATTTTGTTGATCAATTCAATATTTGATCCTATGTTCATTTTGTGGACCCTTCACCAAACTCTCACCTTGACATACTTTTGTGGCTGTTATATGGATTAAAAAAAAAAAAAGCCCCAAAAATTTTTGACAATACTGGGGGTTACAAAGAAGACTAATGAGCAAGAAAAGAACTCTGAAATGAGGTCAAAATCAAAGTGATCTATTTAAATATTTCTAAATTCAAGGGCTTCTCTTTTTCCACACTTCCTTGCTACATACTGATTATTTTCCTAAAAACTGTATAAAAACCATATCTTTCATATGTGAAAAACTTTAATGAGAAGATGAACTTTCTTAGTGATGGGATTAAATGTTTCTCTGAATGCTATCCATATTTCCCGATAGCTCTATAGTGAAAGGTCCATGAGCCAGCATGGAAGGGGCATCACAACATCAAAATGAGGGAAGGCAGCAGGTACTGAAGAAGAAAAGTGGGGTTTGGATGGGAAGCTCCAATAGAATAAATAAAGCTCTAAAACCAAGAAGAATGGGACATAGAAACATATCCTTCACTGACTTCATCTTACTGAAAACATCACCATGCTCAGGACAGGTTTAGTTCTGCCTGATTGGAATTGCTGTTAATAGAATTGGCAAATAACATATAAAAGGGACAGAGCAATAGATCTCAACTGCTTTCAGGTACCTGGCTTCCATCCCAGCAAAGGAACATGGCATTGTTTGGAAAACATGGAGTGATATTTGAAGGGATGGTTTTGTACTCAAATCCCTACAAAAGCCTGTGGGAATGGAGCAGTCTTAGGTTCCAGCTCTTTGGGAGACAGGAGTGAAAGAGGAGGGTATGAGGGACTTTAGCACTGAGTTGCAGTAGGAAGCAACAGAGCCTTTCTTTTGTGCTTGAAAGACTCAGACATGGCACTTGGGAATTTGTAAAGTTATGCCTTTATTTACAATAGGATCTTTGTCAATTGCCAGTGCCCACACTCATAGTCCTTGGAGCAAAGGCAGCCACGGCACAGAGGTAAAAATATTTCAGGTGCAGATTCTCATCTAACATATCTCAGTGTTGATCTGCTATGTGATGGTATGGGTAAGTGAAGGTTCTGATCCCCAAGGATCATCTAATGGGGTATCTTATTTGGTCCTTCTGGCAACCTGGAAATATGTATGTGGGTAAAAGGAGCACAGAGAGTTTCAGTCATACAGACTTGGCCATCATTCAGTTGACCTTCTTGACTGTTCAGTAAAGAATTCCAGGATACATTTTCTGCTCCTTTAATTGGTGCAGCAGGCAGCAGCACTGGCAGTAGGATTTCCATGCTCCCTTGGGTGGGTGGACAAAACTTCCACTGGCTCTACTTCAAGATGGTACTGAGGCCAGGAACTTGCAGGGATTCAAAAAAATGGCTTATTGTTCATGCATACATCCTGGTATTAGTCAGTGTAAATTAGCTATACTGATAGTAACGTTTATTTTCAATGTCAAGCCAGGGAAAAAAAATCACTCATTTTCTAGGTTTAAAATGACACTTTGCATCAGGGAAGGATATTTAGTCACTACCTGGGATACAAACAATTTTGTATTTCTCTTTTTTTTTCCCAAAATCTACTTTAGTGGTTGTTCCAGAAAACAAAATTTGGCTAGATGAACCATTTTCTTTATTCACTTTCACATCTCATGTTTGTGGCTGGTCTTGGTCAGGGTCTTGCAGTGGGTGTGGGGAGACACCCTGGCCCTTGGGTGGAGTACAACAAGGAGTCCCCATGAGCACTGGGTGCTGCTGCCCTTGTCCAGCTAACAACCAGAAAGGGAAGTGTGAAGAGATGGATCAGCCTTCCAGTCAAGCTGATCAAAAGGGAAGAAATCTGGCCAGTTGTAATGCTTTCATAAATGCTAAGATTTATAGGGATGCAGAGAGCAAACCTTCCCCAGAAGTGAAGCAACATGGCCCCAAACTCTACCACAGAGTGTTGTGGAAATTACACAACCTAGTCACACACACACACAAATCCACTGTGCCTGCAATGTGTTATTTGATGTTTCATGGAAGAGCTGATCTCTCCTCTTGGGGATCAGGGATAATACCAAAGGGGTCCGGTGCTTTTTCTTTTGGCCTGGTGGGTAACAGGAGCTCGTATACTAAATAAGTTATCTGCTAGGAAATGTAGGTGTGCTGCTCCTTCGGAGTGTCTGTGGGATGTTAATTCAGAAGTGGTGGGAGCTGATGGCTAGCGGCACTGCACAGGGCTTCTGGGGACAGGCAGAATCCTTTGCAGTGTACTTCAAAGGGGGATTCTCAGTTAAGGGAAAAAAAGGATAGATTTTGAAGTTTCTTTCTGCCAGAAGGCTTTACTGAGAGCCCCTGAAGTTCTTTTTTTTTTATAATCAGGGATGAGATAGGTACTTTTTCTTTCTTTTCTACTTAATTTGGGCCAATGCATTTTGAGCCTCGTGTAAATTCTTCTGTGAGGAGAAGACTGAAGGTAATGTTTATTTTTTCATGTTGATCAGGTTTCTTGTTTATTTATTTTAAATTAGAAACTGAGCCTTGAAAGATGTTTACAAGGAGACCTTAACCACTGGTTTGACATTCAATCAACATACATTCCCAAAGTCAGTGTAATTATTCTTTGGCATTAAACATTATATGAAAAGAATAATTTGCTGTACTCAACTGAATGAGTCACCATCTTCCAGGACTGAGCCCCAACCTTTTGATACGTTCACCTTCACTCTTCTTGAGGGCACATGAGATGCAGCAGATCAGGCTCATCCCTGATCTGGGTGACGAATTATCATCAGCCCTCTTTCTCCCCTCCTTCTCATTAGTTTCTCCTCCAACCTTCCTAATGAAAAGTGACTTTACCAAATGAGAGACCTTCAAGTTTTTGTGCTTTGAAAACAATTTTTGTCCCAGATCAGGATTGGAATGGGACACTTGACTTACACCTGCATCCAGTAATACAGTACTCCCTCAGGTCCCAGTTAGAATGCTGGTTGCATGTATAGTTGCAGTGGGAATATTCTCTGAGACCACAGGGGCTGGAGAGAATATGTGCCATGGCCCAGGCCTCTTGGTTTCTCAATCTTATCCAGAGCACATGAGGAGGTGATTTATTTTCCTGTTAACCACCTTGAATTGAGTGGGTTGTTAATGATGTGTGGATGGGCATTGGGAGCTCTTTGGAAGTCTCCTGGCCATGTCTTCCAAATGGCATTATGTTGTTTGCCTCAAGTCTCTTGTGTTCCTACTTGGACAGGCTCATGACGTGGAAGTTTGAAAAATGTCAAGGTGTAGTTCAGAATGGGACATAACAGGCCTGGAAGCAGATGTGCTATTGCAAATGAACAGGTACAGCTTTGGGCACAACATAGTCCAACAGATCATTTCAGAGTGAAAGTCCTTCTTAATTAAAAGGTCTCTGAGATATGTTTTGGATTATTTTCAACAATCATTCTCTTGAGCCACATCTCTTTCAGAGCTGGAACCATTCCAGCCTGTGATCACAAAGTTCAGAATAAATGTTGCTTTCTCAGAAGGTCTTACAACATTTTCTCACGTTGTCATACTATTTATTAACTGCTTGCACTAATCGTGGTGAAGTCTGCCCATCCATGCAATGAATTACAGCTTGATATAGCAGAAAAAGTTTTCTCCAGATGCATGTAGAGACCTTCTGAGACCTAAAAAGTGCACCTTGGGTAAAATTCAGCCCTCAGTTAATGAAAAATAACTGACTGTAAATGGTGTTCATATTAGATGGTACTTAAAGTGGCATCATAACCTATTTGTACTCTGTGGTTCTATTTTGGAAATAAAACCGGAAGACTTTGTTATTTTCAGGGATAAGACTAAAGATTTTTTTCACCATATATACAGAGAGCAAAGTAAGTCATGTTGGCTGACTTATTTTGCAGTCTATATCAGGAAAATATTATCAGATTCTAGAGAGGAGTGATAGTTCCACGTGAATTACTGGTGGTGCAGTTTGTGTTGCTCTATGATTTTGTGTAGCTACAGTAACTACTATCTGATCCATTTTAAATTTTTAATTTATTTCAGTCAACAAGGTTTAATCTTGCAGGAAGATTAAAAAAAAATCACAATTTTTTCAAGGCCACCAAAGGACCAACAGCCTTTCATTTAATCCCTCATAAGCTGAATGCCTTGAAAAGACGTGTGACTTGTTTGGCGCTGACCCTAGCAGAGTATGATATTAATAGGTTATTGACTTGGTAGGTCTTAAACAGCCAGAGGGAACATCATTTGCAGTAGCTGCAATGCACTGGAGGTTTGTTTCATTGATTGTGCTGTTTAACCCATCATCTCCAGGCATTTAAACAATGATATACGCTTGACAAACCTAATATTTCATTCTCTATCTGGGGACCAAGAAACAGAAATTAAAGGAAAGAAAAAGATAACTGGACAGATACATAGCAGAAAATGATGATAAATGAGAGTGAAAAAGCCAGACAGATAAAAGGCCCAAATTTTGAAATGTGCCATAACTAAAAAATATATCAAAAAGGGGACAATTTTCTATGAGAAATGTGGGGAAATGGTAGCAAATACATCTGAGTGCTGAAAGACTCAGAATTAGTATGAATTTGGAAATCTTTGGAAATTAGGAATTCTTTTGCTCTCTGCTGCCAGGAAATTTCGATGGAGCAAGTAGTGTGTTGAAAGACATGGCTCTTTCCATTTACAAAAAGATATGTCAAATATCAACAACATGTTGAGCATGTACAGCAGGAACCGAAGGAAAAGAACTTAATTTTCAGGACTGATGCTAACCTATGAATAAAGATAATTATAGTAGTAACAATAATGGTAATAATGATGGGCTTCTCTCTATGAATAGATAGAACATCATATTGAAGGACCACCTGTGGTATTTAAAATACCAGTTGTGTAATAAACTGTGTGTGTCTGCAGTTGAAATAGGAAAAATATTGGAAAATAATTTGTATTTTGCTATCTTGGCTCTGTTAGAAGAACACAACTACATTATAGGGGCTCCTCAATATATTTTTTTACAAAAATTATAGGCCATAAATTTATAGGAAAAATCTCATGGTGGATTCTTTTCTAATAAAATTAAAACCCCTATTTCAGTCAGAATCTCATAGGTACTAGGTACTAATAAAACATCAAATATAGCAGATAAATAGGTCCCAATAGTAAAGCTGGGATTCATTTAGTTAAGTCAGTGTGTAGGAGCAGTGAGATTCACTTCATTTCTGTCCATACCCTGGAAAGTCAAGCTGCATTGGGCACTGGAATGAATCTCCAGCCCTTTATAAATCAGGCAATTCATTTTGAATCAGGCACCAAGAGAGAGAGTCTTTGATTTGCTGAGTGAGGTTCATGGACACCTCTGACAGCAACCTTTGTGAGACATAAACCACCCCTTGGAGATGCTGCTCTTTTTCCACTGACCACTGACAGAGTCTAATGTTCAGACAGCTAAACAGCCTGGGTGAACATGGCTGGTTTGGGATCTCTTAATCCCACTGTCTTTCCTTAAGTAACGGACTCACAGCAGAAATGTTTAGGCCTCACTTTTGCAAGTTAAAGTGCATTGGCTACGTATAGTCCTGAAAAACCCAACCTGTTTCCTAGCTGAAACAGATCTAGCAAGAGTCTCCAGCACTCAGTCAGTGCTGAGAGAAGGCTCCATGGTCTGGAGAGATGGCTCTGATGAAAATTACTGAGATGGAAAATGAAAAAACAGTGTGAGACTTATACAGCCACTTGGACACTGTGCAAAAGAAGAAAAAAAAGAAGGAGACATTTGAAGATGTTTCTGGTAATCCTGAAATGCACATGGGAAGAAACAGTTGAAAAATTAAGAAAGGACTGTTACAATTGTTCTTTTTTTTTAAATTTGCCACTTCCAAAAGGCCTGAACAGAAAATAAAACCACTCAATGGCATAATCATTACCCACATTTTGGCATCTGAGAGTTGGTACCTGATCTAGCATAGCTATCTAAGCTCTCTTTCTGATCATGAAGATGGAAAGGGACTTGGAGAAGGTGGCTCCTCTCACTGGTACTAGACACACACATAAGAATTGTGTGCATGATTGCCTAAAGAGACCTGTCATTACTCTTTCCCCACAAGAAACTAACTGTCCCAGAGTATAAAACCAACTTTTAGATATTTGAAGTTGGGCTAGAGAAAATCTTTATTTTGTGAACATTTTCCATCTGCTTTCATAGCCTCTGCTCATCTCCATTTAGCTTTTAAGTAATTTAGAAAAAATGGAAAAAGAAGTGAAACAGATAAAGATTATAATTTCAATATGTATGATTTTGCACAGTGGATCAAGTGGTTGAGTTGACTTGGGGATCTTATACACCTTTCGTATCAATGAATCTATGTAAAATTGCAATTGTGAGGGATGCCTCATTTACAATATGCATTTTATTAATATTTACCTACACACTTGTCATATTCTGTATCACTG